>NC_132868.1:6476413-6784456 GCF_048164855.1 Canis lupus baileyi | reverse complement strand
ATGCAGCTATAATAAGGGGCTGCCCTCAATTCAATCAGGAGCTGAAGGTGGTCCCAGTGGTAGCAACTTTAGTAATAGTCCACATCTGCTTTCTACTACCTGTAGGGTGAGTCTGCTGCTGTGTTTACTGCAGGCCCCTCCCACCAGAAGGACTTGGTCTCCAGGAGATGGAGACAATGCAGCCCCGCTCCCTACCTTCCCTTGCCAGCCCAAGGCTCAGCAAATGCCCCCCGCTGGGAAAACCGTGGCACAAGAGGTCCCCTCCACCTCTGTCCCAGCAGCCCAAGCAGCCAGGCCAACTCTGCTAGTTTCTTTCTCTGGTAGAGTCCAGGGCTCTGAGCCAAGTCCCATGATTATTTCCTCCAAGAATTGTCAAATGCCCCCAGGAAGATAATGTCCAGTATCTCAGCCACTGAATGGAAGTGCTTCTCCACAGAGTGTTAACTTATTAGCTAGTCCTCGCTCTGACCCTTTCATCTTTAAAATTGACTTCTTAACGAGTCCGCCTTTTCTCTGGTTTTTGCGGTAGGGGGCGGTAGTTTGTCACTATTTACTACCTACCATTTAGAAGAGAAAGTTCTTAGGACGTTTTTGAATGAATTCTTTGCCGATTTTCAAGAATTCTTTCATGACTGCTGGTATGTTAAAGTTCTCTGCTTTTGAGCTATATATGGCAATATTTTTTATCAGAGAATCATATATTCATAATGCCATTCATTCATTCATTGAATATCTTAATTCTGTTAGTATAGAGATGTACATAGCTGTTTACTATAATATTACAAATTTAATCCACGCTTTAATTTTTTTATTTTAAATTAACAAGTGTTTTTTTTTTAAATAACCAGTGATAAATATATTTTGTCTTTGAATCATGAGAGACACAGAGAGGCAGAGACATAGTCAGAGGGAGAAGTGGGATCTCTGCAGGGAGTCGGATGTGAGACTCCATCCCAGGACCCGGGGATCATGACCTGAACCAAAGGCAGATGCTCAACCACTGAGCCACTCAGGTGCCCCTTTCTCTTCTAATCTTATTTTCAATTCACACTTATTTTTCAAACTTTCTTTGTTTTAACATCTTTGATATTATTTTCTACCTTTTAAAATAGCCCTAGCTGTAGAATACAGAGTGACAATTTCTGCCCAAAATAATGTATTAAACATTAAATGGGATAATAATGTTAAGCCCTTAGCCTGGGGCTTGGCCAATTTAATATCACAATGATTATAATGCTTTTATTAAATCATATCTGAGATTTATTTTATATTTTGATGCATCATTCTCACTAGTATTGTTTTATATAAGTTTTAATTCAATCCTTAGCCTATTTCTGAAACTAAAACATAAATATTTTTATAAATCATATATTTCCTATGACATACATATGCATAAAGAACAGAAAAGTTACAAATAAGAGACGTTTATGTCTAATGCTATTCTTGCAGAATCTCAGCGTGAAGATCTCTCTGGGGTTCTCCCCTGTAGCCCACCCCCTCCGCTCTGTCTGGCCTGAAGATGCCCGCCCCCGACTCCTGTGCCCACCACGTGTCCCAGTGTCTCGAACGGGCTGTCCCTTTGTACCCCCCCCACAGCTTACTGCTCTGCTCACTGTGATTTTTTGTGTCCTTTCTGTATCTTTACTCTAGCAGGAGGATATGTTTCAGCTTTACTTACCACACAGAATTACTACCTGAATGATAAAACTTTATAAAAATCCCAGGTGCTATGATTTTTTTGTTACAATGAAATGTTAAAGTTTATTTATTTCCCCCCATGCGGCAGGCCTTAGGAAAGGGAGTCGTCTATTAGCTATCAAACCCTCAATCCCTAACCCCATGTATAATGTCCCCCTGGGTCCTAAGAGAAAACGATGCCTTCTTTCCTACCTTTGTTGATCCCAGAACCACTGCTCTCATGGCCTCTCTCCAGCACTTCTCTGAGAATATTTGAACATCCTGAGGCTCTACGATAAATTCATCCTATTTGTGAGCAGCTACACGAATAAAGTCTGCAGTCAGTTACTCAATCCACTCTGAGCTTTGTGCTTTCCCTTCCAGCCCCCTCGCTTCCTCTTCCCACAGAGGATGGAGTTGTCCCATAGTTGGGAATCCCTGAAACACATCTTATTGGGTTCAGATGTATCAGCTGTTGGAAGCCCTCCCTCCCCCTGCTAACATGCAGACACTCTTGCTGAACAGACATCTGCACAGGTTACCAGTCACCTGGAAGAAGAGGAGCAGGTGTTCTGAATTCCCACACTGCCCTTCCCCCCTGGGCTAAGGCCTCAGGTAACAGCCGGTCCCTGCTTCCCATAACTGCAAGTCAGGCATAGGGTTGCTAGGGGAAGAAGGATGGAGACAACTCTGTCACCCTTGAGTCTGGCTTTCTCTACACTTCTCATGCTCCCCAGCACCCAGGCAGAGGGGTGGAAACCCTCTTGTGGATGCCACCATCTGCTCCGACATGCCACCCAGACCCCTGGGGGCTACTGACCTTCACGCTTCTATGTGTCTCTGAATCCGCAACCAAAAGACACCATGGGGCCTACAGACCATTGCATCCTTCTTAGCAAAATGCTGTGTCCGAGGTGGAGTCTATATTCATTTCAGCAAAGGCTGGGTCAGGGATGGAGCAAAGTGATCCTGGGTCCTCAGGAGAGAGAAATCAGTGATCCCAAGTGACCCTGGGTCTTAAGGAGAGAGAAATCGGTGCCTTCTTTCCTCTCATCCTTAGGCAGCCACATTTTTGTAGTAACCAGCTTCCTGATGGGTCAGAGAATCAGGAAGAATGTTACAGGTTTAAAGAAAGAAAGATAATTCAGGGAGTGAAGACAATTCAAAGCTAGAGTGTAAGCCCACCACCTTTCAGCACCTCACTGCCCGAATCCCTTCTCAGGAGAGGGGTGCCCTTGACCCACTGGGATGGCAGCACAGGTGTCATAAGGACCCCACAGGTAACCTTTGTTCTAGGGGCGAGGGATAAAGGAAACCAGCGTGCTCACGTTGCAAAAAGCAGGTGCGAGAAGGTTGCCCAAACTTTCGGACCTCTGTCTCCTCTCAGCACGTTTCCCAGAAGGCCAGATGAGAGGAGCAACGTGTGGGAGAGTGAAGCTTTCTTCTGCCCCAGGTGAATTTATGGTTCATCCGGGCGTTTGCTGCAGACACTGCTGGAAGTGAACCACGGTCCTCCTGTTTTCTGTTTTCAGCTATTGTGTGTTATTTAAGACTTCTCAGCCTCATTTTGAGCAGAAATAATGGATATAATACTGCAGACTTTCCAAGCTGCCATCATTACTCAAGACTTCCCTTTGGAACACCTGTTTCCTTGCAGCAGGATTATCATTAGAGTGTATCAGCCATAAGGAAACGTCTTGAACCCTAAAACATAGTGCTTCTGGAGAGTAGTCCTTCATGTCTTGGAGGGATGGAAGACTTTCTTTGTCTTCCATGTCTTTGGAGAAATGAAGACTTTCCCTCCTTGGCACTTCCCCCTCATGATCTTTCCAGGGCACGGTGACTCCAGCGTATTTCCCTGTACCCCTGGGAGCACAGTTGGCTACTAATGAGGTGAAGTGACTACTGCATCACCCAGAAACTCAGCTTTCATCCACCTATTTAAAAAATAAACACTTGCCCTGCTTCTAGTCAGTTTCTGCATGAGAACCATTTCTCTGTCTTAAGATAAAATTCTCAAAGTTTTCTAGACCCAAATCTCAGGGCTGAAAGAGATACTGGAGTAAATAGTAGGGATGTCAGAAAAACTGAAATTCATATTTGAACCCTCATGTTTCATCTGTAAATGTCTCATGAACTTTGTAGCATGTGCCATTACATACTCATTTTTTAGAAAAATAATATTTTGTGTAGCACATCTTCAATTCTACTTGGAAATTCACTATCTTTATAAAATAGCTTCCTGTTCTCCCTAACATGTATGGGTCCCATTTTATTTATTTATTATTATTTTTCAAACTAAAAGCTTATGGTTCTTCATTTTCCTTTTTTGGGAATGCCCCTTCTATGGCAGACCATGGCATGGCTTATCAGTCACAGTTTAGTATAAAGAAGCTTGCTAGATCTTTCCTTAAGTGAGTGTTAGTAGAGAATATCTCCCTGTCCTCACACATGCGTAGCCTCCCTTATTATCAACATTCCCCACCAGAGTAGTTACATTTGTGACCAATGATGAACTTACATGGACACATCTTGTCATCTAGAGTCCATAGGTTACATTAGGATTCACTTTTGGTGTTGGACATTCTATGGGTTTTAACAAATGTGTATTGGCATGTGCCCATCATTATAATATCATGCAGAATAATCTCATGTCCCCAAAAGTCCTCTATGCTCTGCTTAATCATTCTTCCCCGCACCTAATCCCTTACAACCACTGATCTTTTTACTGCCTTTTCCAGAATACCATACAGTTGGGATCAAATAGTATGTAGCTTTTTCAGATGGGCGTCTTTCACTGAGTCATATGCATTTGAGTTTCTTCCATGTCTTTTCATGGCTTGATAGCTCATTTCTTTTAAGTGAAGAGTAATATTCCATTGTCTGGATGAACCACCGTTAGTTTATCCATACACCTACTGAAGGACATCTTGATTGTCCCAGTTTGGGGCATTTATGAATAAACCTGTTATAAACATCTGCGTGTGGGTGTTTGTATGAATGTACGATTGCGACTCACTTGGGTAAAACCCAAGGATGACATTGCTGGATCATAAGGTAAAAGTATGTTTTGTTTTATAAGAAACCACCAAGCGGTCTTTCAAAGTGGCTGTGCTATTTTGCATTCCCACCATCAGTACATGAGCATTCACGATGCTTCACATCCTAGATAGCATTTGGTATTGTCTGTTTGGGATTTTCATCATCTCAATACAAATCACCAGTGTTTAACTCAGCTGGAATCGGGTATGTGTAGGAGAGCAGTGGAGGCTAAATACATACAGTGAACTCAGGCTGAAAATGGCCTTAGTGGCCCTTCTAGAAAGCCTACACTGTTCAATAGATGCATGATCTAAGCATCCTCTTCTCCTTTTTCCAGAAACCAATCTTTCCAGGTCATAAATGGAAAGAGGACAGAATTTATTTCACAGCCCATTTGCTTCTAGGCTCACTTGCTCTCTCCCAGTCCCTTCCAGCCTATCCTTACCCCTTACCTCTCCACCTCACCATCCTCTAACCATTCTCTCCCCACCAGGTCCATTCCTGGCCCTCCCCATGCTCCTCGCTGTTCCCTACCTGATCTCATCCTCCCACTCCTCCACTGATTTCCCCTCACTCCCCCAACCACAACTCCCCCACAGGGCTGGAGCCTGGGTGGGAGATCACTCCTCCTCACAGGTAAAAGTGGGGAGGCCTCATCTGCTTTGACTTCTCTTTCTTTAAGCCTATAACAGAAACCTACCCAAGGCTCCCCAGGTGGGCCAGGGTAAACTCAAATTCCTTACACTGAGTTTCCTCCTCTTCACAGGCTCATGGCTCCAAGGAAAGGGCACCACCTCAAGCCTATGATGAATAGTCCCTACCCACCCTTCCAGAAATGGAACTCAAAATTCACAGGGTGGATAATAATCCATCCCCACTCCCAGAACAACACATCAAAGTCTGACCCCAGAATGGCCTTTGCCATCCAAGGGATGAAGAATGTTCCAGCAAGAGTTGTGTTGTTTTGACTACAGCAAAAGATTTCCCTGGCGAAGCTGCCAGGGAAACTCTCTGTCCACCCTTTTCAGGGGCCACATCCCCTTATCTCTGCTCCTAACCCAGTGTGAGCTTGGGTCTTTATGCACCCTGAGTGCTCTGGGATGAGTGATGAATTAGATCACGGGCACACACATATCCACACACAGGTGTACAGGGACACAAACATATCAAAATAATTTTCAAAGGTTAACAGAAATAGTTTTCTTACTTCTATAATCTTCATGGCTATGTCTCTGATAGTGGATAGCTTTTCATATTATCAAGTAAGTTATACATTTTGTTCTTTTCATTCTATGCTATCTCGTTGTGCCCTTCTGCATAACCAGGCATAAGAAGCAGGGTGTGTGTGGATGATTTATTCCTTATGGGTCCCTCTCTCATCTGCAGGAGACCAGGTTGGAGTTTCAAGATGACCACATGCAAGGGATGGCTGAGTTCTTGCCAACACTCATGTATCCTTGGCCTCTGCCTGGGTGGAGAAAGCAGCACTTCTTTTTTTGTGAGAAGAAGTAGAGAGCCAACATGGGCTTCGGATAAGGAAAGTGATACTACTAAATTGGTATCAAACAGAGGAACTAGCCAATTGCATCGTGCACCGGGCCTGCAGGGAAGGAGTCTGGAGTGAAATATTTAGGCAGCTGTAACAGAAGAACAGAACTAGCCTGAGAACCAGTGGCCCACGTGGAATTTAAAAGGCTCACTGTAGCTACAGGTGTTCATGTTGGGGTGCTGGGTTACAAGCACTGTCCCAGCTTGCTGTGAGGCACAGGATACCTGCGTGGGGAGATTCGCTCCTGCACAGACATTGGCTGCTCCTATGCATCTTCCTCTGCTGCCTGAAGGCTACTGGTTCTAGTCTGGGCCATGCTGTGAACCTTACTCCCATCCCAGTGACACCGGTGTCCAGGTGTTCCTCCCTTCCTGGCATTTCTAGAGACAGCTGCACCTGATATATCTGTTGATAGATGTGAAAACAAATGATGGTGTGCCTGCTGCTGCTCTGTCTGGACTGGTGTCCCCACTCATTTGTTAGAAATAATGAGGTCAGCAAGCCTCATTTCATCTGTTGTGCCTGGACAGTGGCTCTGACCTACATTTTTTCATCTAGACTTTAGCCTAGAGGAGGTCGCAGCAGTGTCTGATCAGCTTGAACAAAAATCCCCAATGTTTTGATTTTGCTTCTGAAGCTCTGTTTTCATTGTGGTCATTGGGAGCCATGAGCATCCTCAGGGACCTTCTTTGAGAGGATCCTCATCTTTTTGAATAGTTTAAGCCTATTGTCTACCAGAGGCTAAATTACATTCCAGGAAAAACATGTTTTTGAAAAGCAATACTTTCTTATTAGTTTGTCAACTGAGCCCATTCTGCACTGGGCTGGAATGCACAGGAGCCAAGAACATGATTGCATCCAACCCCGGAAGTCTCCAAGCTTGAGGCTCAGTTACCATGGAGATCACCCACCTCCCTCCTGTGGAGCACCTGTGACAATGAAGATTAACTGTTGCTATTGTACTTTTGGTCCTTGGGTAGACATCGTAGAGAATTTGTGTGCAGGAATTCATGTAGCTAAAATCCTTGCTGGGATACAGTATTCCCACATCTCAGACATATCCCCAGAAATTTCAACTTTCTTGTTCTGTGACCAGCCTGGACATTGGGATTTTAAAAGCTTAGTCAGGATTATCTATCCCTGAGGATCATGCAAGGTGGGCTAAGTCTCAGGCAATTGTTCCAAAGGCTCTTTTTCTCTTCTGAGACTTGGTGTGAAGAATGATTTAAAAAACAGTAGGGGCGCCTGGGTGACTCAGTCGGTTGAGCATCCGACTCTTGATCTGGCTCAGATCATGATCTCAGGGTCATGGGATTGAGCCCTGTGTTGGGCTCCACACTCAGCAGGGAGTCTGCTTGGGGATTCTTTCTCTCCCTCTCCCTCTGCCCCTGCCTCCCCTCTCATGCTCTCTCTTTCTTTCTCTCTCTCAAATAAATAAATCTTTTTAAAAAATAGTAATAGTAAAGGAGTTCTGTTCACACATATGCTCCAAGTTTCTTTTTTTTTTTTTTTAAGATTTTATTATTCATTCACGGGAGGGGGGGGTGCAGAAACACAGGCAGAGGGAGAAGCAGGCTCCACACAGGGAGCCCGACGTGGGACTCCATCCCGGGTCTCCAGTATCACACCCTGGGCTGAAGGCGGCACTAAACCGCTGAGCCACCCGGGCTGCCCACACTCCAAGTTTCCAACTAGCTTTGGGTAAATGCAAAGTTTTCTGAGTTCAGGAGGATGCTGGTTTGCATCCTAGCATCTTTCTTTTCCCAGGTGTGCCCTCACTACTTGCCAGGAAGCAGGTCTCCTAGGGAAGCCTCAGAACCCATAAGGCTGCCTGAGGGCTGGCCACGGAGCCTTATTCTCCAACACTTGTGGTTTTAAAACTTGTCAATCAAAAGAGTTAAACTGTACTATCATGAAGTCTTTTCAGTCTGCATTTCTCCCAACAGCTTAACCACGTTGCTGTCTGGAACAATGTATCCTAGTTTTCAAAATCTGCAGAAGGACTTTATAAATGCTTTGTGATCTACTGAGAATGACTTCATCAAGTATGTGATATCATCCCCATTCTGATATGGCAGCCTGTTTGACTTACCAAAAAAGAGATTATTTTTAATGTGTGACAGCTATAAAATGTGTTCATGACTTCACGTGGCAATTTCTGGGATCGGGCCAGTGTGACTGAGAGACGCTAATGTGATCCAGAGATTTCTGATTCTGAAGCTAACTTTACAATTATGTTCTTTAAGAATTTTTTAAATTATTTTATTTTTTTCATTTTTATTTTATTTATGATAGTCACAGAGAGAGAGAGAGAGGCAGAGACACAGGCAGAGGGAGAAGCAGGCTCCATGCACCGGGAGCCCGATGTGGGATTCGATCCCGGGTCTCCGGGATCGCGCCCTGGGCCAAAGGCAGGCGCCAAACCGCTGCGCCACCCAGGGATCCCTGTTCTTTAAGAATTTTGACTCCAAGTGACAGCTGTCGAGGATGCAGTGAGAGCACTTTCTGCGATGTAGTGATCAACGATTTGGACATCAAAGAGCCCAGACCTTGTATGAGAAGCTTCAGAGGAAGTTCATTTCTCCCTTTGAGATTTAATGTTCTTGGGTTTAACTTAATTCCATACCTGAGATTTGTTATTAGCTTATGCTCGTGGCAATGAACTAGGTGGATGGCATTCAGCTGAGATCATATGCACAGAATTAGATGAAAAATGGAAATATCAAGGTTCATTTAGCACAGCTGCTTGCTAATGAAGACACGTTACTAATGGAGAAATTTATTTTCTAACAGGAACTTCCACCTGAGGCTCTGAAAATCCAGAAGAGATGAGTAAACCAGGACAGAGACAGGAGGAACTATTCCAATTAAACATCAGTGAGGCATTTGGTGAACCTCAGATACTGTGTGGAAAGTTCAATGGTTGGAAAGGGGAATCGAGGCTCCCTCCACTGATATCATCCCAGAATAACTTGAATTCGAAATTGCCAGTGTACTTTGCGCAGTGTTCCTGTCATTTTAAAATACATCTCCTTCTGCTCTCCTCTTGGTTCATGTATTCCAAAATAGGGCGCTGAAATACCAAACCGTGCTCAAACTTTAGAAAAACAGCAGTGACAGCAGCAACCACATTAAGCAAAACTGTTCTGTTTCTTGTGCTGAAGAGACTAAAATACTGTTAGCTGCCAGAGTCGAAGCACAGCCTATAACTTGTCTGGTGGTTGGAAGCTCATCTGTATCTGTTTCAACGTACTCAGTGGGGTGGACTTGTCTTATAGAAATACATGGTAAAATAGAAGAAAAAATAATCTATTTTTGTTATCCCAAAGGATCTTTCAAGAATAAGTACAACATCAATAGTAACAAAATGATAATCACTGGGACTGTTATATTCGAGGCAGGAGCACACAATACAGAGAGGCCAACCGAGCCAATGAGAGGATGCGGATGAGGTACAGAAGGCTGGTCTATTAAGAATTGTTCTCAGCCCAGGACAGGTGATTATGGAGTCTCACACCTTTATGGGTTGGCCCGATGCCACTCCCCCCACCCCTGGGCTGTTATTCAAACAGGAATCTGTTGAAACATTCTGAAAGTTTAAGTCAAGGATTTTTTTCCTCCATCTCAAACATTAGCATCTGTGTTGTCCTGCAGGCAGAGTTCTTGCCACAGCAGCAGAAGCTCAATGACATTTTGGATAGGGACGTTCACTCAGGTCATCGTGGGCATTTACCGTGTGCTAGAATGCTACTGGAGATATAAAAATAAACAAGGTCAAGACCTTTATTTTTCAGGGAGACAAATCTGGGTGGCCCTTGGGGCTTATGTTCTCCTATCTTTGGGAGCCCAGCATAGAGAGGACAGAGCTGGACAGGGTTATTTCAACAGAAGAGGCTGAAGCCAGCCGCGGCTCACCCTTCCTGACAAGGGAGCTTGTCCAGCCAAGAGGCGTCCATGGGGAATAGTGACACAAGTGTGCCCTGCTCCCTGGCCCACGAATGTGTAAAGCATGAGAGGAACAGAAACACTATACACTTAACAGGCTGGTCATTTGGATGGAGACCGGGGTGGGGTGTGACAATTCAGATGTGTGTTCTTCTGAGCACCTGAGTCCTGCCAGGTAAGCCCCACGTTCCACCTGCACTAGGGGCTCACGCTGTCTGAAAGCCACCCCTGTGCAGGGCCCAGGCTCCCTCTACTTATGTGCAGGGCCCAGGAGGTGTGCGGACAAGCAACCCACCAACCCAGACAGGGTTGACCCGGAGTAAAGCCATGGTTCTGCTGCCCCACGGGGAGAAGAGGACGATGTCTACCCAGGGTCCGCGGACGGTTCCACGGGGGGCAGGTAAGCAGGTGGGGCCCTGAAGGCCGCGCCGGAGCTGGACATACCAGTGTGTTGAGGTCCCCTGCGAAGGCAGGGCTTGGGGAGCAGTGTGGGGTGCCTGGGTGGTAAGAAGCCCTGCAGGGGTCGGAGGTATGTGCCCTCGTGGATCACATCTGCCCAGAGAGCAAAGGGCTCGCATCGGGAGGTGCCGCCACCACCCTCCCAGGGGCACCCACACCTGCAGGGCAGTGGTCACCAGGAAATCCGAGAACACCGAGCCGAAGTGGACCAAAGACCCTTCCTAATATTTTTTTCTCTTCACCCAAAGGTTTTCCACCTCTCCTTAAATGCACTGCTTCCTCGAAATGGGAGTCTTGAGCTCCTCCAGACATGTACAAACATAATTAAGCATTCCTTTATTTTCATAGGATGCATTTTCCTAAACCTTCTCATAAATTTTGCTTGGTATTTAATGGGAATGGATAGGTGTCACCTCTTCTCCTCCAGCACATGGATTCGTGCTTTTTCTTCTGAAAGTTCTGGAGTTTGCATAGAATAGGCTCAAAGTTGTCAGCATTCAAAGAAGAAAAGATTAGTTCTCTTTAAATTTTCTAAGAAAATACCTGTGTTCAAATGCCAACTCTATAATAATAATGTGACATTCTATAAAGGATTGTCATTTTCTAGGAAGGCTTACTAATATCACTTCAGCAGAATAAATCCTGGGGGGGAGGGAATGAGAAAGGTCACACAACTGCTTCTTTATATATTCTTCCCCAAAACATGTAATACCATTGACTTAAGGTAGAATTTTTAATTTAACTAAAAATTCCTTTGGACTGTTGAACAAAGGTTTTAAAGATTTAAGGTTAGGTGAAAATTATAAACTTAATAATGCAACTCAAGTGGAGATGGCCTAGCTTCTGCTGATGGGAACATGAATTGGTAAAAAGGGCAGTTTTCACATTGAATTAAAAGTGGAGTCAATGCTTATTATCTATCCTCCCGTTCCAACTGCCTTCTTTTCTTGACACATAGTTCACACTGACCTTCTCAAATCACTGTTTTCAGCTGCAGTTGAAAGAAGACCAGGAAGCATGATACAGTGGATGTACAAACTACAAGGGGGGGGACACCAACCCAGAAACCCATATCCAGGTAACATTCCATCCTGAAGGTAAAATGAAGACATGTTTAGCCAAACAAGAACAGACAAGTTTTTGCAAGCCCACCTTCTCTACAGGATATGTTAGAGACATTCCTTTGGGTTGAAGGGAAATAATGCTACATGGAAACTTGTATCTACATAAAGGAATGTAGACGCTCAGAAATAGTAAACATAGGAGGAAATAAGAGATTTTTGAAAAATATATCTAAGGTGGGATGCCTGGGTGGCTCAGCGGTTGAGTGTCTGCTTTTGGCTCAGGGCATGATCCTGGGTTTGGGGATCGAGTCCCCCATTGGGCTCTCTGCGAGGAGCCTGCTTCTCCCTCTGCCTGTGTCTCTGCCTCTCTCTGTGTCTCTCATGAATAAATAAATAAAATCTTAAAATATATTTTATATATATATATATAAAGTATAATTAACAGTTAAAAAACAATTCTGAGGTATTTTTGTCTCAAGACACCTTTACAGTCTCAAAAATTTAGAACCTCAGGGAGCTTTGTCATGTGGATTATATATCTATCAGTATTAGCCATCTTAAAAATCACAGTTGACATACGTATTAATACACATTAATGAAAATATTTATTTATTAATTTTTAAAGTATTAAATATAAACCTATGCTATATTAACAGAAATAGTATCATTTTATGAAAAATAACTACATTTTCCAAAAGAGAAAAATAATGAGTGAGCAAGGTGGCATTGTCTTATATTTTTGAAGATCTTTTTAATGTCTAACTAAATAAAAGGCAGCTAAAGTATCAGAACTGCCTTCACATTCATTATGTTGTAATATGACACATAATGCAGCCTCTGGAAAATTCTCCTTATGAGAAATGAGAGTGAAAAGGGCAAGCCCTGGTTTATAATTATGAAAAGAGTTTCAGTCTCATGGATATCCTAAAAGGACCTTGTGGACCACCGGGAACCTCAGGCTGCACTTCGCAAACCATTCTTTTAAATGAAAACTTGTAATGGTCAGCTTGAAGTGTCTAGCATATATGGAAGTGCATGAGAGCATCAGCATGTGTGAGGGAAGAAGGAAATGCAGGAAAGTTGGATATGGCTCTCACATTATATTTGAAATGGCAAAATATAATTTAGAAGTAGCCAGTGATAATATATACACTGAAACCCTAAAAGCCATTATTAAAAATGAACACATGGGGATCCCTGGGTGGTGCAGCGGTTTGGCGCCTGCCTTTGGCCCAGGAGGCGATCCTGGAGACCCGGGATCAAATCCCACATTGGGCTCCCGGTGCCTGGAGCCTGCTTCTCCCTCTGCCTATGTCTCTGCCTCTCTCTCTCTCTCTCTGTGTGACTATCATAAATAAATAAAAAATTTAAAAAAAATGAACACATGAAATAGATTTAGCAAATAGTCCCAAAGTGGAAATAAAAAATAATATTAAAAATAGCTCACTTATTCTCAAAGAAGACAGGATAAAAAGAAAAAAGTAAACATGAACAAGCAGCTAAAATGGAAAACATGTAGTAATACACACACAAGCCCAACAATCTCAGAAAGTGTATTAAATACAAAAGGTTCATAGTCATTGACATGAGCTGCCACCTGAGAAGCTAGAAGAAAAAGAGCAAGTTTAACCAAAATGCATACATTGAAGGGCATAATAGAGAGTCGAAACAATGAAAGAGAAACAGTAGAGAAAAATAGTAAAACCAAAAGTTGGACCTTAGAATACATGAATCTAATTACTAAAACTCTAGCTATAATAAAGAAGGAAGAAAGGAGAGCAAATGGGGCCCCTGAGTGGCTCAGTGATTAAATGCCTGCCTTTGGCTCAGGTCCTGATTCCAGAGTCCTGGGATCGAGTCCCACATCACCCACAGAGAGCCTGCTTCTCCCTCTACTTATGTCTCTGCCTGTCTCTCTCTCTCTCTCTCTCTCTCTGTCTCAAATAAATAAATAAATAAATAAATAAATAAATAAATAAATATAAACATTAAAAAAATAGAAAGTAAAAGAAAGAAAAGAGAGCAAATACAAAGATTAGCACTATCCTGTCCGGGTTTGACTGCCATCACAGAATACCACAGGCAGGAGGACCTGGACAACAAAAGTGTATTTCCTCTCAGTTCTGGAGGCTGCAAGTCCAGAATCAAGATGCCTTTGGGCTTGGGGTCAGGAGAGGTGGCCACCGCCTCATCATGTGCTCTCCTGACTTTCCTTTGGGCAAGCGCAGACAGCAAATCTCCAGTGTCTCTGCCTCCCCTACAAGGATGCCAGCTCTATGGGATTTGGGCCCCATCCTTATGGCTTTGTTTAACTTTGATTATGCACACATAGGCCCTATGTCAAAGTACAGTCACATTGAGGGTACGGCTTCAACATAGGAATTTTGGGAAAACACAATTCAGTCCATAGCAATCACCATCAGAAATAAAAGGTGATATCAGAGATCCTACAGCTATTAGGAGGATATGAGTTAATCTTATGAACAAATTTATGCCAAAAAATAGGTATGCCTAAATAGGTTAATATGTTTCTCAAAAGATAAGAATAAGATTGACAGAAGAGAAGAACATTTTGAATAGCCCTGTATCTATTAAAGAAATGGAATTTGTAGCTAAAAACCTTTTTACAAAGACACAGCAGCCCCAGATGATCTTACTGGTGAATTCTATCAAATATATAACAAAAAATACCAATATTACTCAATATTTTAAAAAATAAAAGAACAAAACATTTACAAATCATTTTATAAGGCCCATTACTCCAAGCCAAATAATATAAATAGAATAGATAAATATATATAAATAAATCTACAATTCTCAAGAACATGTGTGCAAAATCCCTTTACAAAATATTATTGTTTAGCAAAACAAATACAGAAATACATAACAAGCTTAATACCTCATGGCCAAGTGAAATTTTCCCCAGGAATGTGAAAATGATTTACAAATTAAAAATCAATTATTTAAATTCTCTATATGAGAGTAATATAGAAGATTACTCTCCATAGAGGCAGAAAAAAATTGGCCAGGATCCAACACTTATCTGTAATTTTAAAAACCCCTCTGAAAATTACAATTAGAGGTGAACTATCTCACCTTAAGAAAGATCATTTACAAAAATCAAAAAGCAAACAAATATACAAAAAAATACCATTTAGCTAACATAATACAGAATTATGGAAGAATAAATCCTCCCTAAGTTTGACAATAAGTCAAGCAGGGCTGCTCTCACCAGCTTATTAGATATTATACTGAAGACCTCATCCATAGGAGTAATGCAGAGAAAAGACATTTTTAAAATATAGAATGCAAAAGAGGAGGTAAAATTGCCCTTATTCTGAGATGACATGAACTCATCACCTAGAATATTCTAAAGAATTTGCATAAAAGCCAGCAGAACTAACACATGATGTTAGCATAGTTGTAGTATACAAACTCAACACACAAAATAAATATGTTGTATACAAAAATACATTATATAGAGAGATAAACAAATGAACCCTTGGAAGAAAAAGAAATTAAATTATTCAAAATTACATGAAGATCATGAAACAAGGACAAATATAATGACAATATTAAAGACCTATACACTGAACACTACAAATCATTGGTGAGAGAAATTAAAGATCTATATAAATGAATGATAATATTTTGTCACTGGATTGGAAAACCCAATATTTTCAAAATGTCGACACACCATGAAGTGATCTATGGACTCAAGGCAATCCCAAATCAAATTCTAGGGAGTTTCTAAAGATATTTGATAAACTATTTCTAATATGTAAGTGGAAATGCATATAAATTACAGTAGCCCAAACAGTTCTTAAAAAGGACTATCAAACTAGACAACTTACATGACTTTGTTTCAAGACTTATGGAAGAAGATGTGGTCTATGTACACAATGGAATATTACTCAGCCATCAGAAAGGATGAAATCTTACCACTTACATCGATGTGGATGGAACTGGAGGGTATTATGCTGAAGGAAATAAGTCGATCAGAGAAAGACAATTATCATATGGTTTCACTCATATGTGGAATATAAGAAACTATGCAGAGGACCATAGGGGAAGGAAGGTAAAAACTAAACGGGAAGTCATCAGAGAGGGAGACAAACCATGAGAGACTCTTACCTCTGGGAAACAAACTGAGGGTTGCTGGAGGGGAGGTAGCTGGAGGGATGGGGTAACTGGGTGATAGGCATTAAGGAGGGCATTTGGTGCAATCAGCACTGGGTATTATACGCAACTGATGAAATATTGAACCCTACATCTGAAAATAATGATATATTATATGTTGACTAGTTGAATTTAAATGTAAAAAAAGACTCATGATAGAGCTTTGTCAAAAGCATTGACTGGAGCACCTGGGTGGCTCAGTGGTTGAGCATCTGCCTTCGGTTCAGGTTATGATCCCAGGGTCCTGGGATTGAATCTTGCATCAGGATTCCTGCAGGGAGCCTGCTTCTCCTTCTCTCTATGTCTCTACCTCTCTCTCTATGTGTCTTTCAAGACTAAATAAAAATAAAATCTTTTAAAAAATAAAAAATAGATAAAAAGCATTGACTAGTGTCTGGGGACCAGGTAGATGAACCCACATGAAGCTGCATTTTAGCCATGAGGCTGCAGAAATTATGAACTTTTAAAATCAATATTCCACATAATAGGTTCAGCCACTGACACACTGGGAATCATAAGACATTTCCGTGATAGCTGTAGCTCCCTTGTATTTCAGACTGCACCATGGATGGTGAGGGGTGGGGGGAACTGAAGGCACAGCACATCCGAGGGCAGAGGCCCTGGCAGCCTGGACACTCATGGGCTTCCAAGGAGCTAACCCTCCTTTAGCCTTACTTTGCTCATCTCTTATTACCTGCCCTTGGGAGTCTTTTCAAAATTTTCTGAATTCAAAATAGTTTCCTTTAAAAATTGCAGAGGCATGTTTTATGCATAGAAAACTGAAAAAAAAAAGACATATAAGGGAAGAAAGTAGGGTTTGGTTACTGAATAATAAGAACAAGCTTGGTAATATTTTTCTAAAGCCATGAGTGGAGATACAGGCAAATGTGAGATGAATGTTTGATGAATATTTAGACACTGGTTTGGACTGAATCTGCAGCGACAAAAGTCAAAATAGAAGTTGCTGTCAGAGGCAACTCAGCAGGAAAGGACACTCGGGCACCTTCAGGGTGCTAGACATGTTCTCAGGTCACGAGTCTGTGTAAAGATGTAGAATTAATTGAGTCACACCTTTAAGATTAGTGCACTTCACTTGATGCATGCTTCCCTCGATAAAAGAGCAGAAGAAAAAGTCTGGGAGTGTTTGTCTGGCTAGATATGCTGGGTGAAAGAAAACACAAAATTAAATTTAGAAATATTTTATTTTCCTATAAGAAAGTTTCCTCTTTCAAATAGATCTGAAACTGGGATAAGGAACGGGCAGGCTTTGCTTCATCACACAGCTCAGTGGTCATGTGAGATCCAATTTAATGAGAAGAGAAATAAAGTCATTCCTCATCAATGAAAGGCCCCACAACCCAGGCCTGGAGCTCTGCTGAAAGGTGTAGCAACCACCTGCTGAGCCACAGGCAGTGTGCCCAGGAGCACACTGTGTCCACCTTTATTTATGACAGTATCTGACGGCAGAAGACACCACTTAATACCGGCATCCCACTTGCACGTTGTATGGGCTGGCACATTTTTAACCACCTGGATCACTATGGATCATGGACCCACTTGGACGCACTTCTCTCTCTGAGAATCGTCTTTCACTTTTAACTGATGCTGCATTCAAAAGAAATATTCCAAGCAGCAGCAAACTAAGGAAGACCAAAATCTAAATGACTGCAAGGCTATTCCCCACACAGATAGGCTTGTTTGGGGATCCCTGGGTGGCGCAGCGGTTTGGCGCCTGCCTTTGGCCCAGGGCGCGATCCTGGAGAGCCGGGATCGAATCCCACGTCGGGCTCCCGGTGCATGGAGCCTGCTTCTCCCTCTGCCTCTCTCTCTCTCTCTCTCTCTCTCTGTGACTATCATAAATAAATAAAGAAAAAATATTAAAAAAAAAAAAAAAAAGATAGGCTTGTTTGTCCTCCTTGCAAAGCAAATTAATATAGGACTTCTAACGAATGGGGCAGACCGGAAAGTTATGGACTCTGGTCTTATCACAACGGACTCAGGGAGAGAGACCACATAGCTGGCTAGTGTGGAGAGTGGAAATCCTGGGCCCTATGAGCCAATGATCCTGCAAGGAGACATGCATGAATATTCTAAGTGAGCCATTCATAACGATTTCAAAACAAGCAAAATATTTAGAGGAAGAACAGATAAAATTGACATCTCAGTGACTCAACATAATAGAAAGTTATTTCTAGCTTCTGTAAGGGACAATGGATGCATTCAACTTTGTGCAGTCATGCAGACATCCATGCCATGGGAAGCTCGGCCATGTGCAAGCATCCCCAGGTCACACTGCATTGGCGACCTCCCCACTGATGGAGAAAGAGAAAGAATGGACAGCCTGTCTAAAAACTCTTAAGGGTCAGGACTGGAAGAAGCATAAATTACATCTGCCCACATGCAATTTGCTAGAAGTCAGTGGCCCCATTTGAAAAAAGCGGGGGGAGCCCACAAAAATAGCTATGTTATGGAAAAGATGCATGTCTTTGGTGGCCGGAGAGCTGTCTCAACAACCACAGACCTTAAAGCAGTCTTTGAAATTATTTTCAAGACTTTATTGTAGTTTAATTCTTTCAGGGGTCCGAACCAGAAAAATGCTTTCCCTGCACATCAAAATATCCAGAATAATTAGATTAGATTGTCCGAAACAATCTTCTAGACACACTTGTTTTGAGGATAAAATAATTTCCACGTTTAGGGAAGAGCAATAAGCAAAAATTAATAGGATGTGAAGAGAGAAAGAGGAAAAAGGGAGCAGATGCCAATATTTCCAATTAGGGAGAGTTCTTCATCAGGATATGATTGACTAATTTCTTGCTTAGGATGTTTGAGAAAGAATTTTAAAAAATGTACAAAATTTATTGTTAAGCAGGTGTTTTATTGAAATGTAATATCCAAAAATGTGCAAATCATAAGTGTGTGCCTCAATGAAGTTTCACAAAATGAACATCCTAGGAAACCACCACCCGGATCAAGATAAAGAACATGACCATTGCCACCCACCCCCAGCCCAAGCCCTCTTCTGCCCTATACAAACACAGTGCCACATAAAGCTAATGGCTCTCTTGGCTCTATCTGCTGCATTCCCCAGCCTGCTCTGCAATTAGGTGTAGCCATATAATTGGGTGTGAGCCAATGGTATGCATACCCAATGTCTGAGATTTAGAGGAATGGCCCAACAGCCTCTCTCGTTTGATCCTTCATGTCCTTTCCCCCCATCACTAAGTGTATGGACCTTGGAAATCACATGTTCCAGATAACAGAAGCACAGAATGGAAGGAGGCTAGGCTCCTGGACCACCTGTCAAAGCAGAGCCTTCTGCCATTCCAGAATACCACTAATGGGATTTACATGAATGAGAACTAGCTTTTTAATTTGTGCTTGAGGGGCACCTGGGTAGTATAGTCAGTTAAGTGTCAGACTCTTGGTTTCAGCTCAGGGTCATGATCTCAGGGTCATGAGATTGAGCCCTGTGTTGGGCTCCGTGCTAGGTGCTCAGAGACTGCTTAACACTCTCTCTAGCCTCTCCCTTTGCTCTCCCCTCAAATAAATAAATAAATCTTTAAAAAATTAATTCATGCTTGAGATACATCTGTGTGTTTGTGTTTGATACAGTAGCTAGAGTTCTCTTAATTAGCACACCTGCTGCAGATGCACACAGCCAGCTGCCCATTGACATCTTCCCTATAGGTGTCAAAGGTTCCTCAAGCTTGGCAGGTCCAGAATTGAACCTGCTTCTCCTTTCTCCACCTTGATTTATTTCAGATTCTTTGGAGAAGGACAAACATTGTATGTTCTCATTCATTTGGGGAATATAAATAATAGTGAAAGAGAATATAAGGGAAGGGAGAAGAAATGTGTGGGAAATATCAGAAAGGGAGACAGAACATAAAGACTCCTAACTCTGGGAAACGAACTAGGGGTGATGGAAGGGAAGGAGGGTGGGGGGTGGGGGTGAATGGGTGACGGGCACTGAGGGGGGCACTTGACGGAATGAGCACTGGGTGTTATTCTGTATGTTGGTAAATTGAACACCAATAAAAAGTAAATTTATTATTAAAAAAATAATAAAAAAATAAAAGAAAAAATATTTCAGATTCTTTGCTCTGTATAAAATCCACCCACACACCTGGAAGTCAACCTGGAACCACTGGACTCCCAGAGTCAGCCACTCACCATTTTTGTGGATTCTTCCTTCCAAGTATGTGTTGTGCCCACCTCCTTCTCTCATTCCTCACATCATCGCTTACTTTGAGCCCTTAGCATCTCTCACCTGAACCTCTTTGGTATTTCTGCTTTCTGATTGCTCAATGTATCAGTCTGGGTTCTCCAGAGAAGCAGAACAAATAGCATGTATAGATACATAAGAGGATTTTTTTAATGAGAATTAGCTTGCATAATTATGGAATCAGAGATATGCCAAAATATGCCACCTGCAAGCTGGAGAGTCAGGAAAGCCAGTGGTATAATTTAGTCTGAGACTGAAGGCAAGGGGAGAGGGTCACTGGTACAAGACTCAGAGTCTGAAGGCCTAAGGTCCAGGAGCCCCCATTCTGAGGACAAGGGGGAAATGGACTTCCCAGCTCAGGAGAGAATTTGCCCTTGCTCAGCTATTTTATTCTATTCTTGCTCACAACAGATTGGATGAGACCCACTCACCATGGTGAGGGCGGATCTTCCTTCCTCAGTCTACTAATTCAAATGCTAATCTCTTCCTGAAACACCCTCACATCCACAAATAATGATCTACCAGCTATCTGCCCAGGCATTTGACACATAAAATTAACCATTACACTGTCCATCAGAATATTCCTCCTATAATAAAAATCATGAAAACCGTTACAAACTTCAAAGTCCCTCAATGGTCTTTAACTTTTTAAAAAAGGGTCAAATATATAGGGCTTTTTACGATCTATGATAGCTCTCCAAGTTCATCTCTTGACACATTTCACCCACCTTTCCCCAAGCCTAATCACCCAACCCATCCTGTGACTCGCCAGTTCCAATGGGCTTCCTCTTCCACCTCAGGATGTGCGTTCCTTATTCTGTGTTCTCTGCCTGGCACACCAGGCATCATTTTGTGAACTTCTGGGTAATCTACTCAGAGCTACCTGTTACCATGATCTCCTTTCCTTAGAAGGGAGAGCGGGTTATTAAAATTGTCTGCTTCCTATTTTAAAAGCGTCTCTCTCTCATTCCCTCCCTGCCTCTCTGTCCTGGGGTCTATCTGCCCCTCTCCATATTCTTTTCCTTGGCTTATCCACTTTTTCAAGCTCTTCTGATCCAGGAGTCCCAGCCAGCTTCAAATCCCTTTGGATTCACATGCACGTTATTGAAGACACCATTCCAAATGTGAGGTTCCATATTCCTTCACTAACAACTCCGTTCACAGCAACCTGGCTTCCATGTCTCTTTCATGCTCAACTATTTCCTTTGATTTCCTAGAATAAACTTAAAAAAAAAAAACTTGCAATCCCCACCATATCTTATCTCTTTTATCCATGTCATGGAAGACTTGAGTTCCACCCCAAGTTCAATCTCTGCTGCATTGAAGGAACCCGTTCTGTGTGTTTGGGACTCTTGCTAAGCCTTTCTTCTGTGACTAGTCCCCAACAAAGGCTCTCTTTCAAGATCTGCCCCTGACTCTAGGGTGTCTGGCCAACACCCTTTGGCTAGATGTCCACATGCAACTCCCCATGGCATCAGAAGGCACTCCAGCCATCAAGGTGGAAAATGGGAGCCAGAGCCCTCCTCTGGACTCTAGCCACCACTTGCATGTGCTCAGGTGCCTAAACTCATCATATCCAAATGAAACCCACTTTGTCTACCTGCCAATGTCCTTCTCCACCTTCCACTCAGCTTTTCAAGCTGTGCCATTTAAGACTTTGATTCCTCTTTTTCTTCACCTCCCCCAAATTCCTTTACCTTCCAAATCTCTCTTGCATCCTTCTACCTCTCCTTCCAATTCTCACCACCTGAGTCTGCCCAGATCATCTGTCTTCCAGACTACTACCTTCGCTTCCTTTCAACTCCAAATTGGCTGCCAGAAATATCTTTCTGATATGAAGTTGGGGACATCACCATTCTGCTTATAATGCTCTGGTAGCTCTTATTGAATGTGGAGTAAATATAGTGATTCTTAGAGAGGTTTTTGGGCATCTAACTAAATGATAATACCAATATTTGAGCCCTGTATTTGAATACTTCCCTGCCCTGCTTGCCCCATGTGTCCTACCCCAGGGGCCCTCATAGTATTTTACTTTCATCTGAGCATACTGTACACATCTTCATATATCCCTCTGTCTAAAAAAAAAAAACTCCAAAAAAATGTCTCTGGTGCTCCTTTTAAATCTCAAGCTATTTTGAAAGACAACTCAGATATCATCTGTGATGCCTTTTTATCTATCATTTCTTTGTAGAACTATAGCACTTTATTAACATCCTTATTGTAAGTAATGACAAATATACCTATTTGTTTTACTTTCTAGAATATGGTCTCTTTAAAATTAAGGATACCATGTTACTTTCCATTGTATTCACAGTGCTTAGGATAACACCCAGAATAAATTCTTTGTAGACATTTGAGTTTGTTCCTATTAGGCATTTAATTCTATTTTGCATTACACCTCCATGTTGGGACTTAAGATACTTCTAAAGCTAAGCCAAGAAAACTTGTATGATGTCATTATTGACTTGAAGAAAATGTTCTTTATTTACATTATTATTTTCTCAGGGCCTCCTTTTCTCATGGAGGCTGTAAAGTAACATTCAACACTGGATGCCTGACTACCATGAGCTCTGAGCTAATGGTTTCTGAACGAGATTTTAGTCCATTAAAGTACTTTCTATCCCGAAACAAGATGATTGACATATCAATAGCACACATACTGCATTTGAAGTTGAAAATTCAAGTCAAGTGAATTGCTTGAAATAAGCAGTAACTTAATCTGTAGATAAACAGTGGCATACATAATGGCAGTCTTAAATATAATTTTGTGTACTTTAAATGAAATCCTTAGATATCAACTTCCTGAAGATGAGGGAAACCCATGACAAATACAATGAAATCCAGTAAATATAAAATAGCAATAAAAAAGAACAAAAACACTGATGGTCAATTAAATTAGATTCATGAGAAAGCCAGCTGAATATTCTTGCCAAGACCAAAGGAGATAATGTAATGTGTATAAGGAACAGTCAATGGCTGGGTGTATCCCAGGCAATCTGCAAAACCAGAGACTTAACCATAGGAAAATTCCAGTGCAGTTTCTACACCAACCAGAAGGAGAGCAAGAAAACCAGAATGTGTCACAAGGCCTTGAAAAGGTACCAAGGAGGATGTGACCATTCCTTGAATGGAAACCATCAGAACACATAAAACAAGAAATTTGCCAACAGGTCTTGAATTGGAGATACCAAACATTCAGCCTCTGGATGGCCTGTATTATGAAGGATAGAGCTTGATCATATCAGTTTGTTTCTTTAACAAAAATACACTGCTCTGAAAAGAAGAAAAGAAAAAAATTCTTTATATTGAACAACTGTACCTTTTCTTTTAACTCCCTGCAATTATTTTTTTTTTCCACCATCATTTCAACTAAATCACATTTTCTTCCTAATCCAATGCTTGGACATGGTTATCTACCAGGATCAATATTGTTCTGTTGTTGGTGTTGTTCTTCTTGATTTTCTGATTTAGGTGAACCATTCAGACAAACCATTTCCACTTCCAATGACCTGGTGCTAAAGGGCATGGTCTGTCCAGGAAATCTAGGAAATGATACCATGAGTATATCTTTGATCTGTAACAGTGCTTGATTCCTCCTGAAGAATTAGCCCTTCTTCCTAATGTTCCCCAATCACAGTGTTGACAGTACCAGGGGACAGACAGCACAGAAGGTAAGAACCAGTTTTACATAATAAAAAAGGTGTGCATTTTTTCCTCCTATGAATAAGTATAATACTTTTTCATCTTAATAACTGAGTTTATTTGGGTAATTAGTTTTCAAAGAGAAGAGCTGGTTTTGTATAGGCTGTTTTCACTCACTTCTTAACTGACCTGAAAATTCTTTATTTGTTCTTTTTTAAGACTGCAGAGTATCTTCTCCCATTCTGTAGGTTGCATTTTGGTTTTGTTGAGTGTTTGCTGTGCAAAAGCATTTTATCTTAATGAAGTCCCAATAGTTCATTTTCGCTTTTGTTTCCCTTGCCTCTAGAGATGTGTCTAGCAAGAAGCTGCTGCAGCTGAGGTCAAAGAAGTTGCTGCCAGTGTTCTCCTCTAGGTTTTTGATGGATTCTTGTCTCACATTAGATTAGATTTTCATCCATTTTGAGTTTATCCTTATGAATGGTATAAGAAAATAGTCCAGTTTCATTTTTCTACATGTGGCTGTCCAATTTTTACAACACCATTTATTGACGAGACTGTCTTTTTTCCATTGGATATTCTTTCCTGCTTTTTTGAAGATTAGTTGACCATAGAGTTGAGGCTCCATTTGTGGGCTCTCTTTTCTGTTCCATTGATCTATGTGTCTGTTTTTGTGCCAGTACCATGCTGCCTTAATGAGTACAGTTTTGTAATAGAGCTTGGAGTCAGGCATTGTGATACCACCTTCTTTGGTTTTCTTTTTTAACATTCTTCTGTCTATTCAGGGGCTTTTCTGGTTCCATATAAGTTTTAGGATTATTTGTTCCAGCTCTGTGAAAAATGTCAGTGGTATTCTGGTAGGGATTACATTGAATATGTGGATTGCTCTGGGTAGCATAGACATTTTAACAATATTTGTTCTTCCATGAGCATGGGATATTTTTCCATTTCCTTGTATCTTCCTCAATTTCTTTCATAATGTCCTGTAGTTTACAGAGTACAGATCCTTTGCCTCTTTGGTTAAGTTTATTCCTAGGTATCTTATGATTTTGGTGCAATTGTAAATGAGATTGATTCCTTAATTTCTCTTTCTTCGTCTCATTGTTAGTTCATTGTTAAATGCAACTGATTTCTGTGCATTGATTTTATATACTACCACATTACTGAATTCTTGTATGAGATCTAGTAATTTTTGAGTGGAGTCTTTTGGATTTTACAAATAAAGTCTTATCAGCCAGGGATCCCTGGGTGGTGCAGCGGTTTGGCGCCTGCCTTTGACCCAGGGCGCGATCTTGGAGACCCGGGATCAAATCCCGCATCGGGCTCCCGGTGCATGGAACCTGCTTCTCCCTCTGCCTGTGTCTCTGCCTCTCTCTCTCTCTCTCTCTCTGTGACTATCATAAATAAATACAAATTAAAAAAAATAAAGTCTTATCAGCCAAAGGGCTAGTATCAAAGATCTATAAAGAAATTATCAAACTAAACATCCCAAAAAACAAATAATCTAGTCAAGAAATGTGCAGAAGACATCAACAGACATTTCTCCAAAGAAGAAGTACAAGTGCCTAATAGATACATGAAAAAATGTTCCATATCACTTGGCACCAAGGAAATACAAATCAAAACCACAATGAGATACTACCTCACACCATCAGAACGGCTAAAATTAACAAGTCAGGAAACAACAAATATCGATGAGGATGCAGAGAAAGGGGAACCCTCTTGCACTGTTGGTGGAAATACAAGCTGGTACAGTCACTCTGGAAAATGGTATAGAAGTTCCTCAAGTGGTTAAAAATAGAGCTACCCTATGATCCAGCAATTGCACCACTGGGTAATTATCCAAAGGATACAAACATTGTGGTCCAAATGAGCACCTGCACCCCAATGTTCATAGCAGCAATGTCCATAATAATCAAACCATGGAAAGAGCCCAGATGTCCATCAACAGATGAATGGATAAAAGAGATGTGGTATATATTTATAATGGAATATTACTCAGCCATCAGAAAGGATGAAATCTTACCATTTACATAGACATGGATGGAACTGGAAGGTATTATGCTGACCGAAATAGGTCAATCAGAGAAAGGCAATTATCATATGGTTTCATTCATATGTGGAATATAAGAAACAGTGCAGAGGGTCATAATGGAAGGGAGGGAAAACCAAAATAAGATGAAACAAGAGGAGACAAACCATAAGAGAGTCTTAACTGTTGGAAACAAACTGAGCATTGCTGGAAGGGAGATGGGTGAGAGGATGGAATAACTGGGTGATGAGCATTAAGGAGGGCATGTGATGTAAAGAGCCCTGGGTGTTATATGCAACTGATGAATCACTGAACTCTACATCCGAAACTAATGATACATTATACATCAACTAATTGAATTTAAATAAAATAATTTTAAAAAAAGACTGCTGAGTAATCCACATCATTTTCTTTGTGAATTACTGTGATTTTCTGTAACAAAGTTTTACAAGAGTTTTTTTCTATGAGCAGGTGGCTCAGAATCCTTCATTACTGACTCTGTTGACTTGCTTCCTTTCCTTCAATTCATTACAGCTTCTTGGGGAATTACTTACATCCAGTTGACTGATAGTGTGAAGACTCCAACGTCATTTACAAGGGGATCTATACAGTACTGTAATTGGTATCACCTGAAAATCACTGCTGCACTATTACTGTCCCACTTGAAGACTTTCCTTTCACCACTGCCCTTCAAGATCCTCTAAGTGTTGCAGGAGGCCCCTCTCTTTCTCACCTCTGCCCAGCAGTAGCCTATCTAGACATCCAGAACCTCTGAGAACTGCTGTGTGTTTTCTCACAAAGCAGTGCAGTAAGAGAGTCCTCAGGAGGCTTTGCACTCAGAGTTCCAGGCAGAAAAAGAAGAAAGGAGAATAGAGAGAAGAACAAAGAGGAATACTTGTGTGTTTGTGGGGACACATAGAGCATCCCCTAAGAACTTCCAGAAATAACTGTGAGATGCTTGGGGAGGAGGACTGATACTCCATCATTAACACAGAATGAATTTATTAAGGTAATGGCTATTGACTATGTTATTATTTCAGAGGGCCAAGTCACTGTTCCATGAGTAGTTCTGTGATCTCAGTTGAAATGGTGTGCACCATTCATACAGTGGGCTTCACTTTCTCTTCACTTGGGAAAAGGGTGGAAATACAAATTGGGATAACCTTTCCAAAGAACAATTTAGCGATAAAACCAAAAGCCTCAAATATTGCCTGGGTTTGACCCCATAACTTCATTTACAAGAAATGTCTTATGACATACTTACAGAGCTATTAATCTCAGCCTTGTTCATACTATGACACTGCACTTGGAAACCATCTCACTTCTCGTAAGCAAGGATTTCACATTTCTTTAAAATATTTTATTTATTTATTTATTTATTTATTTATTTATTTATTTATGAGAGATACAGAGAGAAAAGCAGAAACCGAGGCAAAGGAAGAAGCAGGCCCCCTGCAGGGAGCCTGTTGCAGGACTTGATCCCAGAACCCCCAGGTCATGATCTGAGCCAAAGGCAAACCCTCAACCACTGAGCCACCCAGGTGCCCTGAATTTCACATTTTTGACATGGAAACTCTGAAGCCACTTGACATGATGGGGATATCCAACAGTGTTGCATGAGACATTTTGTTGTTGTTTTGTTTTTAAGATTTTATTTATCTATCTATTTATTTGTTTGTTTAATTGAGAGGGTGAGAGAGAAGAGAGGAAGACAGAGGGGGAAAGAAATCTCAATAAACTCCCTGCTGAGTGCAGAATCTGATGTGGGGGTCCATCCTATGACCCTGAGATCATGATCTGAGCTGAAATCAAGACCAACACTCAATGGGCTGAGCCACCCAGATGCCCCAAAACATTTTTATATACGATGTTAAGAGTTGGAAAACAGGTTAAAAAGCTCCATATTTATAAATATAAATATATATCCAATAATATACACATTCCTATATTCCTCCCTGGAATAGACACATTCTGGGTATTGATTTGCCTCATAAGCACCACCTCCCACTGACTCACAGAATCCTAATTTATCATCATGGTGTTCTGCACAATGACACATCTAAACAGGAACTCACTTCACTGTAGTAAGTATAACAATGGGCTCATGTCCATGGAAGGAATTGATTTTATCATATAACCCATTACTTGGAAGCAGATGAACTAGTTGGATGGCAGAGCTGTCAGCTGGGGCCTCTGTTATGGCAGCAGTTTGAACACAATACTCTAAGAGAACCATGCCTGTCTTATAGGGTGCAGTACTTTCTTTGAACCAGAGATCATTTCCTCTCTCTCATAATCAGAATCCATGAGTCTGGGAAGCAAGGGGTGGATGTCAGTGTGTTTCCTGCCAATGTTATTCCTAATGGCCAACTCACAAAAGTTTTACTTTCTGTCATTGAGTTCTGCTAGTTTTGATGTTTTATTTCCCAACGGGTAATGGTTGCACCAGGAGAAACAACAATGGTTCATTGAATTAGAAAATGAACTTGCCATCTGGACATTTTGGTCTTTTTATGCCATTGAACCAACAGAGATAAAAGGAGTTACTCTACTGGGTGAAATAATTGATTCTCATTATCAGGAGGGAAATTTGACTGCTGCTACATGATTGCAGGCAGGAAAGACTGTGTCTAGAACTCATAGGGATTCTCTGGGCTCATGTTTAATACCGTCATGTGCTACAATAAAACTGAATGAAAAACGACAGTAATCAACACGGTAGAACTTTTCAGTATCAATACTATACAGGGATGAAAGTTTGGATCACTCCATGGACAGGGAATCCTGACCAGCTTAGGTTATAGCTGAGAACAAGAGAAGTGTGAAATTTTCAATGGAAGAAAAAAGCCAGAGATATCAACTACAGCCTTGTGATCAATTTTTAAAATGAAGATTATCATATATTTGCATATTTTCTTATATTTTATATATATTTATATTATTTGTATATGTTAAATATTTTCTCTTTCTCTCTTCTTTCCAGTTTTATTCTTATGGAACAGTTGTTGGAGGTAACTCTACTGTCTTCAGTTGTCATTTTGAGAGAGGAGATAATGGATCACAGGTACACTTTTCAAAGTTTGAGTCTCAGCCTTGGGGGTTGGCACCTAGGCTCTTCCAAGTTACTTCTTTCTTTAGGCTATTTCCCTCAGCCCTAGAGTTAGTAGTTGCAATTTATATCTCTTATTCGTATATGCCTTAAAGTTCTCTTTACCTTTTTTAGATGTTAAGCCAATTTCACCATTCCTTGTGAATGGATACAAGAGTACAGCATGTCAAAAATATGGAGGCATAAAAGCAGTGTGAGAGTTATGTCAGCAAAAATGCTGGACTAAGGACTTCCAAAAGTTTGCCTCTGCATAAAAGCAATGAAAAATCTGGCAAAAATGGTCAAAATCAACTTTTTCAAGACTCTGTAATTAAGCAATAGCTTGCAGCAATCCGGTGAACATTTACTCAAGAAAAACAGCTAAATCTCAGGAAGAACAGTGAAATTTGTGATATTTCAACTTGTGACATTTCAACTGCTCCCATCTCATGCTGCCCAGCTCCATGACAGCCTTGAAAGAGAACTGCCCAACTTCCCAGTATGAGAGGGAGCAGAGCAGCACCAGAAATCTTTCATTTGAGAAATTACATTTGAATTTGGGTATTCTGATCTGAGTGGTGGTTCATTGGAAGAACCAGAGGTTCCAGGCAATTATGGAAATCTCTTCACAATCCTTAGCTGACCACTGAGCTAATTAAATGAAGTCTTGAGGAAAGATACAGACTTTACAAAAAAGGATTTGAAAGTCAATGAACAGGGACTCTTGGGTGGCTCAGTCAGTTAAGCATCTGCCTTAGGCTTAGGTCATAATCTTAGGGTCCTAGAATCAAGCCCCACATCAGGCTCCCTACTTGGCAAGGAGTCTGCTTCTCCCTATCCCTCCTCCACCCTGCTCCCTCCCTGTGCTCTCTCATTCTCTCTCAAATAAATAAATAAAATCTTAAAATGAAGAAAGTCAATAAACAAATGATACTACAACAAACAGCAGCAACACAAACATTGAAAGGGTCTAGAAACTGATTTCTAGAGTTGCCGTATTATATTATCTGAAAAGTCTTATTTTCAACAAAAATAGCATGGACAGAAACAAGAAAGTACTGCCCATATAGAGGAAAAACAGCAGCCAGGAGAAACCCAGACACTGGCCTTACTCAACAAACACTTTAAAGCAGCAATGGCTACATATTTTTAGAGGACTTAAGGAAACTGTTTCTAAAGAAATAAAGGAAACAATGGGATATGTCTCACCAAATAAAGAAGGTCAATAATGAGATGGAAAATTCAAATGGAAGTTCTCAAGCTGAAATGCAATAAAAACTGAAATTTTAAAAATTCACTAGTGGGACTGAACTTCAGTCTTCTGACAGAGAAGGCAAAAGAATGAATGAATGTAAGCTCAAGGAGAGTTTGACAAACAGAAAAGAAAAAATGAATTGAAATAAATAGAACCATAGAAACCTGTGGGACAAAGAAGATGTGGTTTATGTATACAATGGAATATTACTCAGCCATTAGAAATGACAAATACCCACCATTTGCTTCAACGTGGATGGAACTGGAGGGTATTATGCTGAGTGAAGTAAGCCAGTCGGAGAAGGACAAACATTATATGTTCTCATTCATTTGGGGAATATAAATAATAGTGAAAGGGAATATAAGGGAAGGGGGAAGAAATGTGTGGGAAATATCAGAAAGGGAGACAGAACGTAAAGACTGCTAACTCTGGGAAACGAACTAGGGGTGGTAGAAGGGGAGGAGGGCGGGCAGTGGGAGTGAATGGGTGACGGGCACTGGGGGTTATTCTGTATGTTAGTAAATTGAACACCAATAAAAAATAAATTAAAAAAAAAAGAAACCTGTGGGACAGTGTTAAACAGAGCAACACACGCACAATAGGAGTTACAGAGGAGCAGGGGCAAAGGGGTGGAGACAATATTGGAGCAAACAATGGCCAATTGTCAGAAGACAAATGTTGAGAGTGCACACACCTAATCACTGAACACCTTCATTTCTCTTTTGATTGCCTGGGCATCGGTCTGTTAGACCAAGAATAAATCTAATTCCATGTGCACTTTGCCTTGCAAACATAGAATGACAGAAAAAGTCACATTCCTCTATTTCATCTCAGTGAAATATGCTTAGCCCCTTACCTGCTGATTATTGGGAAGTTCAGTCATGTCACTATTAGTGACTATTAGTGTCCTTTGCCCTGACCCCTCCCTGTACAGGTTCTGCAGGATCCCTGGTTTGTGTTACCATAAGCCAGGCTTGCTGATAGATCCTAAGGCCACAGTGACCTCTTAAAGATACAGACACAGATAGAGTCTGTTTGCTCCATTACAATCAAGGGCTTCACTCTGACCCAAGCATGGGATTTCCTCCCAGCCCTCAGATTTCAGCCCCTGAATGTGTGAACTCCTCCCACATATCACGGCACCTGATACCTCAGTACATTTCAGCATGCTCAGCTCATTCCCAAGTTTGGGAGGGCCACCTTTGCTTTCCTGAATCAGGGTTAATTCTTCTGCCTCAAAGCTAAGCGTGCATCTCACTTGTAGAAAAATCCAGAATCATGGCCTTTAATGGACCAGAAGCACCGAATCTATTCCCACTGTATACCATCCAAACCTCAGACCTTTAGAACCCAAATGGAAGCCTTTAAATAATAAGATAAGAGTCAAGGATGGTTCTGCTTTATCATTTCCTGGTGAAGCCCCAGCACCTCAAATACCACTGCCACCAATGATTAAATAATGCTAGTTGATGTTCTTTCGTTTTGATAATTCAGTTAGTCGCATGCATATAGAGATGGTACATATAAATGCGTTTGATGTACATCATACCTGGCATCTATTTCTTCATTTAGTCCCTTTTACCAGAACTTTAGTTTCATTCAGATGGTCATATATTCAGGTGATTTATCAGAAGTTTATTCTAACCTCATCCATTCATTCATCATTCCCTCATTTAACACATTCTCCCATAGTCCTTATGTCATTCCAGATTTTTTTTTAAAAAACATCAACTCAATAACTCACCCCCCTTTGCAGACATGCCCCCTAACTAATCCAAATCAATCAGGTTCAGCCCATTGCCACTGTTGGGATCCAGAGTGGAAACGTGGTACCACGTGGACCAATGACGTGTAGGGACAGGTTTGCTGCTGGCTTCAGAGGCAGGCCCTGTTGGGAATGCCCAGGAGCAGCCCTTTCCATCCGCAGGTGTGAATGAGGATCCCTAGAGCCTCAGGGCCTAGCGATTCTACCTTCAGGGAATGGACCCCGGGAGGAGCTGGACTGTGGGCCAGGGACTGGGGAGACAGAAAGCCTGGGTGCCCTGTCACTCCTCTGAGCCAGGGGACTCATCAGCATCAAGGCCAGTGGCTCCTCGGCCCTCCTGGAAGTGAGTCTGGGGGCTTCCTGACCTCCTCGCTAAGCAGTTCCTGGTAACTTTTGCTTTCTAACAGCTGACATACTCCCGCATGTTTCAGAGGCCCTCCAAGCTGAATCAGGTTGTTCCAATTAAATGGACAATATGCATTGATAAACAGAAGGGCCCAATGCACTGGGTTTGGGAAATTTGCTCCAAATAGGAGACCTGCTCCCTGAGACCAGCTTGGCTTTTCATTATAGGCAAATTCATTATTTCCCCTGTCTATGCATTGACCCTTCCTCACTGTTAACATTCATAGGTAAGAAAAATTCCATGGGACTTAGTGAACATGCAAATGAATGTCAATACCCGCACAAAGTTAATTATAATTAAATTTATCATGCTTGGCCTGAATCATTATGGAAAGTAAGTTCTCACACAACTTTGAATTAATTCTAGAATAGAATTTTGGTTTCCAATTCCTTCCCTTAAAGCACTATTAAGTCAGCCAGTGGCTGTGATTAAAATGCATTCCATTTGGAAGCCATCTAGAGGAGCTCCTCGACAGGAGTAAGAGGAAATGAAATAACGTGGAATTTTCATAGGCCTCTTTCACATGGGATATCAAGAAAATCGCTTTTTAGAAAGGTGTTTAAAATTCAACTTCCCAATCAGTTAATCCTTGTCTACTCATGTTTCTAACAAACTTATCGAACTAATACGTATTTTCCCAAATTAATGGATGAAACCTCTCTACTTTCAGGAGAAAAAAAGTCAAGTAACAATGTAGCTCAAAACACATGGCTCTTACTAGTTGGCAAGGGCTACGCTAATGGTCATCTTTCAGCCTTAGTTGCCTTTTCTATATGATGGGAAAAATTAATTAATTGCAAGGTTTTGGGGAGTTAAATAAGATGAAAGTTATAATGCACAGTACCGTGAATGTCTCACAATTGATATGCAATTGCTATTTGGGTTCACCTTCTTTTCTGCTCATAGACTTCTAAACCTAGCAGCCATTCAGGCCAGTATGCAAGTTGGTCCTCAGCTTGGCTCCAGTTTATTTATTTTTTTTCTCTTTTTTATTTTATTTTATTTATTTATGATAGGCACACAGTGAGAGAGAGAGGCAGAGACATAGGCAGAGGGAGAAGCAGGCTCCATGCACTGGGAGCCCGACGTGGGATTCAATCCCGGGTCTCCAGGATCACGCCCTGGGCCAAAGGCAGGCGCCAAACCGCTGCGCCACCCAGGGATCCCGGCTCCAGTTTAATCTTTACCTTGACCTTCACCTCTTCTCCTACCAAGTCCTCCACTCTCTCCAGAACCACCTCTGGATGCCATTGCCACCCACTGCAGGTAACCACCTGTATCCATGCTTCTGCCCTTCCCGCCCCCCCCACCCTGGCAGGTCTCCATCCTCTCTGGCTCAGACACCCTGGCAAGCCAGTTTGCAGCCTGCTCCTTGCTGGAGGCTTCTCTCACCCTTGCAGCTGTCCATTGGGCTGCAGGCAGAGCTGGGCATTCTGTGTGGGTCCTGAGCTTCCTCCGTGGCTCTCTGCCTTCACTCCTGGGGTCCGCCTCCGTGGCTCAGCTTCACATGTCTGTTTTCGGGATGACTACGCACTAGGCTGCTGGAGAGCAGAGAAGAAAAATAAAGTGTTCTCTCTCGCAGCATCCACAGGGACTTGGGGTGTGTCTAGTCATTAATGTTTTCATTCCTCACCTAATCCTGGACACTAGACAGATTAATTCTCTCTCTCTCTCTCTCTCTCTCTCTCTCTCTGCTTTGGTAATTGAGCACTACATTCTCTATTAAACAGGACACACTTGACAAAGACCATACTTTTCTTAATTTGGACCTTTGCATTTTATGAACCACAAAATGAAAGTCTAAGATCAAAACTGATCATTGGCTACAGGACATATTCCAAAACTGTTTTCAAAGTCATGATGAGCAACTGAATTTTTTGTAACTCCTGGTATTTTATGGGCATCATTTTATTGTCATGGCAAGGCTGGGTAGCACCAAGGTAAATGGGGTAGCCTGGGGATCTAGAGCACCTGGTTTAAAACTAAACTCATTAATTATGTGACTTAGGCAAGCTCCTTAATCAAAGCTGATGATCCTCATAACCCTATCTGTAAAATGTGGTGATTATAGTATGTACCACCTCGGCTTGTTGTGGGCGAGAATCAAATGAGTGGCCCATCTGAAGCACTTAGAACGCAGGCCCTGGAGGTGGCAGGTGCTAATGGACATCACTGCCCTGCAGTGTGCAATGACATGGATCCTCCACAAGGGGGCAAGGTTAGGGGGCAGGTAACACATAACTTGCCCCAAGGAAAGATCTGGAAGTGGGCAAGTTGTGGTATAAGCAAAATACCACAGCTGTCCACCATTGACAGCAAATAGGTTTCCACAAACCAACGGTGATTGAAAATAATACATTATATTTTCTATATTCCATGTGATATGACTTGATTTCTTTCAGTTTACATTTTATTTCATTTAGTTTATTTCATTTTTTAGTTGACATGCAATGTTACATTACTTTCAGGTGTACAGCATAGTGACTGGACAACTCTATACAGCATGCTTTGTCCACCACAAGTGCAGCTTCTGTGTGCCACTGTACAATGCTACACAATACTCTTGACTAAATGGCAATGCTCTAAATAAATAAATCTTAGGGGGAAAAAAGGTGTCAGGGATGCCTGGGTGGCTCAGCAGTTGAGCGTCCAGCTTTGGCTCAGAGTGTGATCCTAGGATTGGGGATCGAGTCCCACGTAGGGTTCCCTGTGAGGAGCCTGCTTCTCCCACTGCCTGTGTCTCTGCCTCTCTCTGTGTCTCTCATGAATAAATAAATAAATCTTTAAAAAAATAATAAATAGCCCATGCTCTGCCTCTCACCTGGATGACTTATTCATCGCATGACCGAGGCCCGTGCCTCCCACTCCCCTTCACCCATTTTGCTCGTCGCCCCCAGCAACCATCAGTTTGTTTGCTGTACTTACAGGTCTGTTTCTATTTTTTGTTTGTTCTGTTTGCGACAAGGATGGTAAATGAAATAAGTCAGAGAAACACAAATAACATGATTTTCCTTAAGTGTGGAATCTAGAAAACTCAGTTTGTATTTTCAATTAGCAACATTATTCCTCCAGAAAACCCAGAAACTTATAATTAATTAAAAAGTAACCTGCCTACTTTCACTACTATTTAAATTACCTAGTCTATACAACATGGTTTTGTAAGAAAATATTAACCTGGACTCTAAATCCTGCTTAAAAAATTACTGGCCACACGACCTTAAAAAAAGTAATTTTCTTTCAGGAGACTCATTGTCTTTATTGAACACCACACAAATTAAACAGCTGCCCTCATTACCTCCTGCATGTATTGAGAGTTTGGACTAAAATAATTTACATGAAAGATGTGTGAGAACTTTGAACTACACTAGAAACACAAAGGTCTATCAGGAAGTTGAATGTATAGCAATATGTTTAAATTAAAATGTTCCTAGTGACAGACTTTCACTGGGTCAACCGCTCAAATTTTAAACAGAGCGAAGTGTGCTTATTGTAGTCTAGTTGTAATGCTGGCTTTTTGGAATTCACATTTCAATCAAACAGGATACCAGGATGAAAAGTGGCTTTTTTCCTTTCAAATGTCCTTAAGCTAAATATTAATGAATCACTTTTGATTTGTGTTTTTCGTGTAAGAGTTAGACACATATGTGCATGTTGCCACTGTCTTGAAAAATCCATGAAAAAAAAAAAAAGACACATGCTTCTGCTAGAAAAGGGTGACCGGCAATTGTTAAAAAAAAGAATGCACACGATTCTGGATCTTCAACTCTTCCTACTGTTCCCTAGCTTCCCGTGCCCAGCAGGATGTCCCTTCATGGAGCACAGGAATAGCCAGTGTCGTGGCACTGTGGTTCAGTCCTCTGTACTTGCTGTGAGCAGGGGCCATAGGCAGGAGATGAGAAAGAACCCACAAAGAAGGAGGGTTGTTTTACTCTCTGCTGTTACATGCTGCCCATGTTGGCAGAGGTAGAGAGCAGTCACTCTGGGGTAGAGGTGAAAAGCTGTTTAGGAATCTTGACCCCTGCCGCCGCCCCCTCCCCCATGACATGGGCACAATGGGACCACCCTTCACAGCACTGCCATGAGGATGAAATGAGAATTCGCAGCATCGTGGGAATCCTGTGTCTGCTGCGTTCTCTTTCCTCTGTGCCTCCCTGGACGCACAACCACCTGACTGCAGCCACCTGGACTGGACTGCCCTGTGCTGGGACAGGAGGTGCCAGAAGACACGTCTGCCATGAAAACATGTGCTGTCTGTACCCATGTTTTCCATCAGGGCTTCTTTCTTTTAAGTGTTGAAAGGCTATAGAGCAGAAGTGCCTTCCTGGGGTTTGTCCAGAGTAAAACAGACTGGGGAGCGGTTCCATCTTCCCCCACAGGGGGAGGTTGAGAGTGTAGGAGAGAATCAGGAGGGGAATGGAAAGAACTGTGATCCCCAGACACTGGCTTCTTCCATTAACCTCTCCAAAAGCCACTCTAAGTGGCGCCTGGAAAGAAGAAATTGGAAGAGATAAGTGATGTTGCCAGTCACACAGAGTGTACACTACTCCAGGTTGGCTGGGTTCAGACAAGACCTTTTGGAAAAACCTGCATCTCCCTGGCAAATGAGGGGATCAGCCCACTTGCAGTCACTGGGGGACAGTCACTCTGCAAAGCCACAAAGCATGGGCTTGGGGAGAGTATCTCCTTCATTGGGACAAGCAAAGAATGTCTTCCTTTCTTCCTGTCAAGGTCTTGATCATTCTTCTCCTCAGTAGCTTGGAGCCAAAGAAGGATGTCCAGCCCCTATAGCTCCTGATGAATTGACAGGTGGCCCATCAAAAGGAAGGGTTTTGATGAAATGCTTCTCAGTCACAACCACTCACCTGGTAAAATACTGCCTTCTTCACCATATGTCAGGTCTTAGTCTCTGCCAAAACATTTCTTGGCCAGCGTAAGTGCATGCCTTTACAGGAGAGTCTTTCTCATTTTTGGAAAGGAAAGAAATAAATATTCATCTAGTGAATTTGAAACTACAGAAAATGGGACAGAAAATTGGCCAATTTAATGAAATTTACTTCAATATTTATCATAGAACAACTAAATTTATTCTGGATGTTGTGAGAGGACACTATTATAGGAAAATTTACTTTCTAGTTGAAATTACCTTCTATATAGAATGCATTTGTTGGCAGCAATGAAAGTCTTTCAAACCAGGAATAATGATTTGTAACTTAGCCAAATTCACAAGTTCTAGTTTAGTGAGATGCAATCAAAGTCTCGATGTGGTTAGAAACAGTGCCTCAGAATGGTTTACAAATCAAACTGACAAGCAATTGTCTCATCCATATATTATTACTATTAAACATTTATAATTGAATTCTTGATTTAAATGCCTTTCAGTTGCATGCATTGAGGAACACTTCTCATAAATGGAGAAAAACACTAGACAATTTGGATATTATGGCATAAATGTTTTAATAGATTTTTGGAACACTGATTTTGCAGAGGTGACATTTATAGCTTAACATAAATTCTGAATACAATAAAGTAGGATGTATGGCATTGGAGTTTATATACTTAAATATTAATCTAAGTTGCATGATATCAGGTAACAGGAAGAGCAGATATAGGCATGTCCAGGGCAGCAAAGCTCTGATACACAAAACCCGAGACCCCTTCCATAGAAGTCATGAGGCTGAGTCCATAGAGGGATGACAGCAGTAATCTTTATATTTTCATGAAAAATAGGCAGTAATGGTGCATAAAAATTCCATGCTGAGCATATGCCAGGCACAGCACTAAGGATTGTGCATGGCTGTCACACTTAACCTTCAGGATTTCTCAATGAAACAAAGGCAGAAGTCAGCAACAGGAGGAGCAGGGGACCTGAAACTTGGCTTAATGAGGTGGTATCATAAATGACTCCCCACCATCCAGGAAGAAAAGTGAGAGTTTCTCAGTGGACCACGTATATATGTGCCAAAGAGTTTCAGTTATTCGAAGCAACCTGTGCATTATTAGTGTGGCATAATGACCAAGCAGAAAATACACTCAGGGGGAGAGAGAATTAAATAAAACTAGATCATAAAACAAAGTTGAGGACTCCCTCGACTGTACCTTAGCAAATGTTAAGTTTAGTTCGAACACGTGATTCTATCTTGCTCTGATGGCATCATATGTTCAGTTGGGTCAATGATTAATTGACACAGAAGCTGAGGAGGGTTTAGGTCACATGACATTTCTATGCATGGCAGATGGAGGTTGTCTGGGGAGACAGTTAAGCCGAATGTAGCTCGTGTGAGCACCTAAGGGAACTCTCTACTGCGAGATTCCCTAGTATGCATATTCTCGACATGAAATTTACATGGTGCTAAAATATTCAAAGTATTGAATGACTTTTTTAATCTCATAGGTTACCTCAGGGAAAAAATCTGTTGGGATTTTCACTGAGGATGTGAAAGCAGTGGTGGGTAAAAGCGCTGGCCCACACATCAGAGCAGGGGTGGGAAGCCATGCTAGCAGATAATGTATTTCTCCCTGCTGCATGCTCCCACTGAATGTAAAAGGTTATACTTAAGAATGTTCCAAATGAAGAAGTAAAAATTATTAATATTACAAAATCTCAAACTTTTAGTATATATCCTCTTTAAAAATATTTGGGGTGTTAAAATGAGAAATGTAATGGTTGTCTCAAGAAAAACCACTTGTGTTATTATTTGAATTACAGAGCAAATTACATAGTAGCTATTTTTTTTCCACAGAGCACCTTTTATAGTTGAAGAAATAAGTGACAGACCAACTATGGTTATTCAAACACAGATATTTGGCAGATATTTTCTTTAAAATGAATAAAATGAGACATTTGCTTTAAAAGAAACAGCTGACAATATTTGTTTCCAAGGATAGAATTTGAGCTTTCAAGTGAAAATTAGAATTTTGGAAAACTTGTGTCTGCCATCATGAGCTTGATCATTTCCTAACGTTTAAAAAATATCCTTGTGAGACTGAGAGTCAGATTAACAAACGTGATTATTTGTGCTGTATTTATAATCTAGTGACTATTAATAGATATCACACTCATTACCAGAAGCTGTTTGGGAGGCTTTGTTAAATTTTTGGGTGTATGAAGGGGCCCTGAAATCCAAACATTGGAAAATTTGGTAATATGCTCCTGCAGGAAAACAGAAGAGGGTCAGTGGAAACTAAACCCCAGTCGGACCAGCGAAATAGAGACAATTTCTTAATTCAGTTTGGCTAAGGGTTTTCATCAGCACCATAGTGAGGAGGGACTGGAAATTCATATCATAACCGATCTTTTTTACATGGAGCCATTTTAACAGGAATATGGTTGACCCAGTGCAGTGTAAACCCTACTTGAGGGAAACTGGTTCTCACCATGTGATGTGGGCTCAGTCTGGCCTGAGGGAAGCTCACTGAGCAGGACATGCATGTCCTGGCAGATGAAGCATGAATGTTGGGATGAGAGTTCCCTCCACTGGTGTCGTGGCTCTGCCAATAACCATGCTGTGACTTAGACAAGTCGTGCCAACTGCCAGTTTTCTCTCTATGTGTTAGGATAATATCAGTACTTAGTTCATGGAGTTGTAGGACAATGAAATGCAATATCTGACAGGAGCGCCCAAAACAGAGAGAAACACAGTCAGTGCTCCCTGTCAGCAGCATTTTAGTGGCCAGAATGGATCAAAACAGAACCATCTTCCTTACGGTTGTGGTTCTCAAACTTGAGCGTTTTGGTACCCTCCACAGGACACTCCTGGCCCCCTATAATCTGGTGCCCCGCTCTCTTCCAGCCTTAGTTCCCATCACCCCATGGTATGACAGACTTGGTGAATCCTCTGCCTGGTTGTCCTACTCCCCAGCTCATGCCCTTCCCTCTCCAGTTCCCTCCAGATAAAATAGAACATCTGTGTTAGTTCATCAGGAGCCTCACTTACAGCCAGAATCAGTGCCCCATCTTCTGATCCAACATTGCCCTCTGTGATTCCTTTGTTACAGAATTGTTATAACATCTGCTGTTGTTATATATGAACATGCCCCACTGGTTCTTGACACATAGAACTATTCCTGAACCAAATTGAGAACATTTTGTCCACAAAGTGATATATTCTCAGATGATCTTCTATAGCAGTGTCATTGGTATTTAAAGGTACCATGCAAAATGACAAGACATTGCAACAAACTATATTGCTTTTTTGATTAATAAGGGAAAATATTTTTTATTGGAGTTCAATTTGCCAACATATAGCATAACACCCAGTGCTCATCCCATCAAGTGCCCCCCTAAGTGCCCGTCACTCAGTCACCCCCACCCCCTGCCCACCTCCCTTTCTACCACCCCTTGTTTGTTTCCCAGAGTTAGGAGTCTCTCGTGTTCTGTCTCCCTTTCTGATATTTCCCACTCATTTTTTCTCCTTTCCCCTTTATTATCTTTCACTATTTTTTTATAGTCCCCAAATGAATGAGACCATATAATGTTTGTCATTCTCCAATTGACTTATTTCACTCAGCATAATACCCTCCAGTTCTATCCATGTCAAAGCAAATGGTGGGTATTTGTCGTTTCTAATGGCTGAGGAATATTCCATTGTATACATAGACCACATCTTCTTTATCCATTCATCTTTCGATGGACACCGAGGCTCCTTCCACAGTTTGGCTATTGTGGACATTGCTGCTAGAAACATCGGGGTGCAGGTGTCCTGGCGTTTCACTGCATCTGTATCATTGGGGTAAATCCCCAGCAGTGCAATTGCTGGGTCGTAGGGCAGGTCTATTTTTAACTCTTTGAGGAACCTCCACACAGTTTTCCAGAGTGGCTGCACCAGTTCACATTCCCACCAACAGTGCAAGAGGGTTCAATAGGGGAAAATATTTGAGTAAAGAGTCATTTCACTCTTTTGGTGCAAGCCCAATATAATGACAGAAGAAATCAGTAAGAAATATACTCTTAAAATACTAAATGAATTTATGTATAATTTAGGGAAGCATTTTCTAATTTTGTTAACTTACAAAACTATTACATTATGTCTAGTCTCTGTAAGAAAACAGTTCTTTGAAGGCCAGATTCTGTACGTTTAAAAAGATAAAAACAAATCAACTGAAGATGTGATCTGATTGCCTTAACTCAAGCTTGTTTTACTTCACATTGAAATCGATCATTCTCTCTCAAGTAAAATATAAGTTATCTTAATTAATATGTAGATAAACCAGTAAGCATTGTAAAAAAAAATCTAGGGCCATATCACGGGACATGTGGAACTCAAGTGTTTTATGTGATCATTCTTTTGATTTGCTGTAAATATATTTAGTCCAATTGAATGATTTACACTCATGAAAGCATACTATCATAGGCCTGACATTATGTTGTTTATAACAATTTAGAAGTTTGTATGAATTCTTTTGCACAACAGACCCGCACTGTCCTATTAGGGAGTCACCACCCATATATAGCTAATGAACATTTGAAATATCCTAGTTCTAACTGAAATGTGCTCATAAACATGAAATACACATGAGATGTAAAGACCAAAAATGAAAAGACAGTGTAAAATAGCTCACATAATATTTTATACTGATTGCATGTTGAAATAATATTTTTGGAGGTATTAAAAATAAACAAATAAATGTGTTAATTTTTTAAAGGAATAAATATTGCCTTTGGACTAGGTTATGGACACTTGTCTACATATTCTCACTCTAATATGTATGGCTATAGGGAATTTCAGTCATTTCTTTGACTTGGTTTCTTTCATCTCCAAAGGAGGAGGAGATTTTTTACTTCTTTGCATTGCCGAGGAAGCTAAATGTGAGTGTTCAGAGTGCCCAGCAGAGCAATCATTATTTTTCTTTTTCTTTTTTTTCCTGTTCTTTGAATGTCATAGATTTCTAGTATCCCAGACATTGTAGAGGCTGCATGGGTGATCCTACTTCCTCCTGTATATTAAAGTATTGAGAATATAGTATTGATGTCGTAGGCAAAGAGTGAATTAAACAATGAGCAGTATTTATTCACTTTCAGGTCATTGCTATAAGGAAAATTACTGCAAGTGGACACAAAACAACTACATTTGAGACATCAATGAAATGGGCATAGTTGTTCGTTTCTTTTCCCACAGATGTTTTTAAGATGCAACAAACAAAAGTACTTTTAAATACACACATGTATATGCACCTGAAAGATACTGATTTTATTCTGAGAATCAAACAGAAATTATAATGTCAATGAAAAATATTCAACAAACTATAAAAATACTCTGACTGTTCATAATTTTCTATGGCTTCTCCGGAGGAATCTAGAATGTCATTACTGAGCGTTCCATGTCACGCATTCTGTCAACCAACTATTTAGCAGACTCGACACTGGGCTAGGTGACAGGTAGGTTAGCCACCTGTATAAACAAAAGGAACATTACTCTGCCTTCAGAGAACCCTCAGTCATAGACCAAACAGGAAAAGAAGCAAATTTTTAGTTGTACACTGTGATAAGTCTTATGAATGAAAACAGTAGGCAGTTACGAAAAGGCATACCTGGTGCAAGGGCTTTGATTTAGACGGGGGTCCGAAAGTCTCAGCCAGGATGTGTTTACACTGAAACAACAGAAGGAACAACAAAAGAGGGAGTGTCGAGAGTTGGGGGCAGTGAGAGGGCTGGGCCTAATCATGCGATGACACACGAAGGATTATTTATTTTCTCACACTTGCAGTGGGAATCCATGAAGAGCTCACAATAGGGGAATGGCAGGATCCAGTCATAGGGTGGCAAGGTCACGCTGGCTGCTCTGCACAGACACGCAGGAGAGGAACAGGTGGGTGAAGGAGGGTAGGTGAGGATGGCTTCCTGGATACCAGTGTGAGAAAGAGGACAGCATCTCACTGCTGTGAGGGGAGAAAGGAGGACAACATTCTGGCCACCGGGATGTGAGGAAGGAAGACTGGACCCAGAGGAAGAGAAGATAGAGTAGGGGTATATTTTAAGATAGAATGGCCAGGTTGATTTGCTTAAGTAACAGCCAGGCAGCAGGGGTCAATTCCCTATATGGAGAAAGAAATGGTATAAGCAAGAAGATATATCATGAATCTTTGCAAAGAAGAGATTCTGCTGGATGAATGCCTTTGACAATTGTTTGCAAATATGTTCTGAGATGATTGGATAACTCTCCATTGTCCTCAAAGGAAAAAATAAAATTCTAATTATTTTTCAAAAACAAATATTATAGTACCGGGCAATGCTGAGTGGTTATTGGTAATTGTTGTACTCAATGTTATCATTTCATTTATCCAAACATTGAACTACTGTCATCATAGCTCTATCATAATAATTTTTATCATAGAAGGCTTTGTGATTCTATTTCAAGAGGATTATTAGACATTTTTATTTGCCACTTCTACTTTGCTAGTTTCCCTACATATATTTTCTAGAGGTTTTTATGTTGTCTTCTAATACATTAAATACCCATAGTTATATTACCCACACCTCTACTTGTATTTTTGTCTTATTTTTTTTGTTTATTATTTGCTTTTAGAGGAAAAATGTTATAAGAAATGGCAGGTTTTCATCATTTCAAAAATAGGGGTTTGTAGGATGATATTTCCATGTAATTTTGATATACTAATAATAGCATTATGACTAGTTTGTTAAGGAAGGGAGTGAGGAAAGAGAACTTTCCAGTATAGATACACAAATTATATGCATAAATCATACAGGATTTTAAAGTAAATTGGCCAGCTAGCAGCATATGCGATAAATGTCTTCAGGCTTTAGTCATCAGCACACTTAAAAGCTTGTTATCTCCCCTGCATTATTAACACAAACCAAATTATCCCTCCTCCAGCTTCATCTGTGCTCATAGTACTCCCTTCTGGAGAGCTGGACAGGGTGGAAGGATGCATATTCTGTCCCACAAGGTGCTTAAGCCATCTGTAGTTCCTCTTCCTCTTGGCGATCTTCTCCCAGTAAAGGTTTCCATATACTCCCTCCTTTTCAACTTATCCTATGACTAATTTTTTCTGTAATGTATCTTTCATTCACCCAGGCACACATAAAAATAACTTATAGTTTGCCCTATGGCATCAATAATAGGAGCACAGCTACCACTATGTGCTACCACTGAAGGTGCTGCCTATCAGCCAGTTCATAGTCAATGCACTGATACTAACAGTAGCGCTAGTCAAGTTTTATATCAGTTTCATGTATCTTAAGATTTTGTATTGTGGCCAAAACAGTAAATAATTAAGAATCAATAAACTCTATGGAGATTCGTGGTTTCCTTCTTACCAGGAACTTCACAAAGCCCCCAAAGGGGACTAAGGGGGATAAGGCCTTCAAATTCCCAAGACTTTGTTGGGACACTTAGCCCTCCATGAGGGGCACTCCTGAGGAAGAAAGAACCAGAGAATAAATTATTTCCACTTCTCTTCAATGTTTTCAGATTGGTCAGGACCAAGTGAATGTTAAGCCACTCGCTTAGGATCAGTGACGCCAAATGTGTTTATCTTCCCTCTGGGCCCTTTAAATTCAGGTAACTTCAAATACTAGGGGTAAAAACAGAGCATGTTGAAGAGACTTGGTTTATAGATAGTATGAAATTACCCCCCAAAATAAGCCTGATTTTGTTTCTTCTCATGGTTATATTCTCTCTCCTGAACAGCACAATTATAAGGAGATATTGTATGTAGCTTGTCTTCTACTAAAGACACAAATTAAAATTAACGATGCCTAATTCTAGACAGGCGATATAGACCTCATCAGTCTCTCACTTTTACTTTATCCACCCAGACACAATGTGAAGAAAGTAGAGTTGTTATCAGCTCTGGTTCACAGATGAGAAAGATCAGACAGGAAAGTTGTGTGATCTCCTAAAGGCTTGAAGCCCAGAAGAGGCGGAGACAGATGTAAGCCTAGATGTCTGACTTCTAGTTCCACGCTCTTTCCACAGTAGCATGAGCCTCCTTGTCGCCCCTTACTCCCCATTGGCTCACGGTGCTTTGGGGCAGAGGATTCACATAAATTCTATTTGATTAAGAGATAAAGGTAATGACAATGACAAATTTATTTAAATGATATTAGTGACTTTTCAATTATATTATTTTGTGTTGACTTGGCTATGTTTCCAATAGTTATCAGTGAATTTTAACTCTTCTGATAATTGTAGATGAGCTTCTGCAATCCAACCCTTCCACCAAGAACAACTAGAAACAATGACAAAAGATATGGAAATACCTGTTTGAAGCTTTGCAGAACTATCAAGACAGTATAAGTTGAGAACCCATAGACAAAGTACCGAGAATTAAATTCATCATGAAGCACTATTTTCCCCATCAGCCATTTGTGAATTAAAGAGTCAGTTTACACTGGTTCTGAAGCCAATCAGGTAACTAGTGAGAATTGAAGAAGCTGAGCAGAGCTTCCAGAGGTTTCATTGCATTAGGAGACTAAAAATGGAGTTCAGGTCCCAGCATAGAAGAGAATTCCTGGTAATTAACCCAGCCATTCAGTGGAAATCCTGAAGGGCTACATACATGAGTTAAGAACAAACAAATGGATCAAACATCAAGATAATAAAGCCCAATTGCTAATCAGTCAATCCCTGATCAGATTTAATTTATGATTGGCTTCTGAGCCACTGGGTTTTAAATTTTTAATTCACAGAAGTCTCTAGGGGAAACTTGTGCTTAATGATGAGTTATTTTCCTATCAGAAGTAAAAATAGGGATCCCTGGGTGGCGCAGCGGTTTGGCACCTGCCTTTGGCCCAGGGCGCAATCCTGGAGACCCGAGATCGAATCCGACGTCGGGCTCCGGGTGCATGGAGCCTGCTTCTCCCTCTGCCTGTGTCTCTGCCTCTCTCTCTCTGTCTCTCTCTCTCTCTCTGTGACTATCATAAATAAATAAAAATTTAAAAAAAGAAGTAAAAATAGATCGTCTCTAAGGATGAAGCAAATTATCTTTACAACATTTTAAAATATGTGTGGCATTAAATTAAAATTACTTAACATACCAGGAGATAAGACCAAATGACAGAAAACAAAGAAAATAAAAGAATACAGAGACTCATGGGGAATCCAGATATTGATATTAAAGCTATCAGGCACAAACTTTAAATTATATATACACACATACTAATATGATCAAGAAATTGGAGGCAAAAATGGAAACTATCAACAGAGAAATTGAAACCATAGAAACAAATCAAATAGAAAATTGAAAATTAAAAATACAATAAATATAGTTAAGAACAATCAATTAGAATCAGTCTATTAGATTGATATGATAACAGGATATTGACAGCCAAAAAGAGAGTTATTAAGCTGAAGACAGGTCAGAAAATAATTTTAAATGTAAGGTAAACAAAGTTAAGAGTATAAGAGATATATAGTACCTTATTTTTTTAAAAAGCCCTAATGCATATTTAAGTAGAGTCTCAGAAAGTAATAAAGAAAGATAATGAAGAAAAAGCAGTAATTGAAGGACAGCAATGACAAGAACTTTCAAAATGAGTGCCACCAAACCACAGATTCACAATGTAAAATACATACTAGGAAAACCATAATGGAGAGAAACACACGCCCCAACATGAACGTTTTTAAAATTTAAGACAATAGAAAATTGTAAGAGCTGCCAGTGGAAAAAATACATAAAACTTCAATGAGGACAAAAAGTTTCACAGCAGACTTCTCAATTGAAACAATGCAAGCCAGACAACTGGATAATAAAATCTTCAACTTGTTGAAATGAAACTAGAATTTTATATACATCTAAAATACCATTCATTTTAAAAGGCAAAATAAAGAAATTTTTAGACAAAAACTGGTAGAATTTGTAAGCTCCACACTAAATAAAACTAGCCCCAAGTTCTATATATTACAGAGATACCAGTAAGAATAGCACAACAGAAAGATTATGTGGGAAGAATTCTAAATGAATATTAATTTTCTAAGTTAATGTTTTATTGAGTTTTTAATATCTAGGGTATTAAAATATGTGGCAATAATAGCACAAAATATAAAAGGAAAGTAAATGGAAATAAAAAGTTCTGAGTTCCTTGACATTGTAAAAGCTGAAATCACAGATTCATGTTGTAAACTCTAGAGCTGTGGTTCTCAACCAGGGATGATTTTTTTCCTCCCAGAAGATAAAAATTTCTGTAGACATCTGTGGTTGATGCCACTGGAAGGAGGGTGGTTGCTTCCAGTATCTACTGGGTAAAGGCCAAAGATGCTGCTTAACCTTCTGCATCACAAATAACCATCCCCTAAAACAAAAAGAAATTAAGTCCAAAATGTTAATTGTGCTGAAGCTAACAGACCAGCTCTCTCTAGAGTACCCACTAAAGATTGAGTAGAGAAAAAACCTGATGATAGGTATGTGCCATCACTGCTAAATTTATACTTAAATTTGTATCCTGAAACCAACCCAAGTGGTCATCAACAGTAGGATGTCTAAACAAAGTATGTTTTATTTATTCATACAGTTGGAAAACTATACAACAATGAGAATGGACACAAAACAACATGAATGAGTCTCATTAACACAGAAGCAAAGCACAGTAGAATACATCCTTCACTACTTTCCTTATAAAAACGTCAAAAATCATCAAAGCTTAGCTATGCCATGGGAAGTGAAGGCAGTGTTTTCCAGCTCTGGAACCAGAAAAGGCTTCGTGCTAAGGAACGGTAGAGGGCAGTCTCTGGTGTGCTGTGAATGCTCAACTTCCGGATATGGGTGTTTATATGGGTGTGTTCACTTTATGATAATTCATTAAACTGAATACCTATGACTTCTTTACTTTTCTATACATATGGTATACTCCAATTAAAAAAAGCAAAGATGTCTTTGAAAATGAGCAAGCAATGAAAATCTGAGGTCCCTGATTCCCAGAATAATAGCTGGTGCCTTTTTCCAAAAGGCACACTATTTGTACCAGGCTGGAGGTCCTGCAGCACCAAAATATCTGCTTTTGCTAAACTCCAGCTGGCAAGTTTGCCTGTTTTCCCCGTAGTGACATTTTATCTTTCCTGTGATGCTGAAGGAAGAAGGGAGAGGGTGTACAGGAAGCAATAGGATCTGTGTGGGATTGCCTTGAGGGTGATCCATGTAGTAGAGACCTCCCATATGATGGGTGTAGTGCTGTGCTTATAAGGCAGTTAAGTGAGAGTACTTTGGCATATGTTAAGTAAAATGCTTCAGAATTCAATTTATATATTAGAATGGTATTACTCATATTTATAATAACAGTGACATTATTCTCTTATAAATTTACTTCCCTGGGAACAACATCCATAGGGTAAGATTCAGTTGAAATGAGTTTCCAATGCTTTAGCAACTGAATTAAAAGATCAAAAATCAATCATTGAGGTTATTTCTAGTAAGATATAAAATAGAGAATATATAGTTTTAAAAGTATGAGTAATGCTTTTTATAAAGTTAGCTTTTTCCTTATTCTTTTAAACCTTCTCTCTGCCCTTTATAAATATGGAATGATGTCTGGAATAGAAATGATAGAATAGAAAGTTTTTCCTCCAAATCAAAAGTAAGGATTGAACTATATCATCATGAGTTCGTGCTTTTGCTCATTTCTTTGGTCTCTCATGTATTTGTCTTATGATTCCCCTGGGCTTTATGAGAGAATCTAACTCTACTAGAATTCTACAAAAATAGTATGTGGTAAAGGTTACAAGCAGTAGACACAGGAGCCACAGCATATTCAGAGGACAGTTTCTATATTCATTCAAAATCATTACTTAAATTGTGGATTTAAATAATGGTGTATTTTATAGTAAAAAAGGCAATTATTTAGGAGAAGACATCTTTAGATTAAAACAAACATCAGGGCACCTGGGTGGTTAAGTGTCCGACTCCTGATTTTGGCTCAGGTCATGATCTCAGGGTCATGAGATCAAATCCCACCTCAAGCCCTGCATCAGGCTCCACACTGGGCATGGAGCCCGCTTAAGATTCTCTTTCCCTCTCCCTCTTCCCCTCTCCCCTCTCTAAGTAAAAGTAAAATAGGGATCCCTGGGTGGCGCAGTGGTTTGGCGCCTGCCTTTGGCCCAGGGCTCAATCCTGGAGACCCGGGATCGAATCCCACATCGGGCTCCCGGTGCATGGAGCCTGCTTCTCCCTCTGCCTGTGTCTCTGCCTCTCTCTCTCTCTCTCTCTCTCTCTCTCTGTGACTATCATAAATAAAAAAAAAGTGAAATAAAATAAACATCCCAGAATAAAATGAAACTTTATTCCCTTCCAGGCCATTTGAATCTCTAAACAATACCAAATTCAGTTTTCCATTCTTTGGATTATTTTGAGTATTTTCCCTTCTCCTAAAACTGCCTCCATTTCTACAGAAGCTCTTCTTTCTACCACAACTGGGAATTTAGCCATCACTAGATCTATGTCATATTTTTTCACCAATTCAATACAGAGTTGCTTTCATTTTATTCACTCTTTCTTTCTTCCATCCTATCCATTGGAAGCAGGTGCTCCTGGCTTAAGCAAAATCCCTCCCCAGATATCCCTCCTGCGGACTCATCCATCCCACCTCCTCAGTCCTCAGCAGCCTAGATCCAGCAGATGTCTTCTTTCTGCTCTATAGTCAACCTCACCTTCTTTGTTTCTTCATCACATGTAAAATGCTCAAAAATCTCCTATCCTTAAAAAACTGCCCTTGGCCCTATATATTCTTGCCATTACCACTTCTCATTTCCCACCAAGAACTTGCCAATGTTTGTTTCCTCCATTTCTTCACCACCACTCCCCAAATCACTCAATTTCTCTTTTCTACCAACACACAGTTATAACCACCATACGTAAGACCCTGCAGACTCTATGTAGCTGTACCCGATGAATGTGTCACTTTTCCTCCCTGCCCCCAAACTTGATCCTCCTTTCCCAGCGATACCACGTTCTTTGCAGCTATTGGAGCCAGGAACCTAGCAAGGAGTGTCATTGAGAGGGGAGCAAATATCACTGTCCTGTTTCACTGCCTACTCCTCATGGACTTCTACTATGCTTCATAGACGGGGTAAATGCCAAGCGCCAAGCACATCTTTAAGGATTTTAAATTAGTTTGTCAATTATCTCTAACAATGTTGTATCAGTTTATAATTCTAGAACCGTACAAAAGGGTTAAAGCTGATGTCAGGATATATTCAGTCTCTTTTGTCTTGACCAACATAGTGTGTAAGAAATGGTCTTCTTTCTTTTCTTTTTCCAGTAAGACTTGATTCTTTTTCCACATAGCCATTGACCTTAGTATATTTGAGTGTTTGCATTTTCACACTTGATTCAGTCACTTATTATTATGCCCACTTCTTACTGTTTTGTCAACACTCTAAAGATTGATATGAATCCTTTGAATATTTTGTTTACCAATGAAATATACACTGTGTTAAGTCTATGTATGCATATACAGGATAAAAAAAATAGCTCAGTGTATAGTAGAAAATCACAATATTGTCATTTAAAAATATTAGCATCATCATAAACCTAGTTTTGGGGCTAGGAAGACAATAGTGAGCCATAGATTATGGTCTATGTTTTACTAGTTCCTTCTAGACAGACTATGACTTCTCAGTGAAGTTCAGTTATTGATTTTAGTCCTCAAGGCAAAGAGATCATGGTCTTACTTTATGGTGAACTGTGAGGTACTTCCCATCTCTCTGACTTTGTTATAACTGTCCCTTTGATGAGTGTCCGTCTGTTCCTCCTGCTGGTTCCAGGTGGGGACAGTATTGGAACGCGAGGGACAGGGTGCAGAAATGAACAGCAGGGCCGTCTCATTAACCCCCAGTGCCCATGACCACCTAACACTTACTCTTTCTTTACAATTATTACATAATATCAGTGCTAAAAAGCAGTGATATGCAGAAATCTGGACCAGACGAGGGATTGTTTTTGGCACTTGTCAGACAGCTGCTCTCATCCCAGCTCTCTCCACCCCTGCCTGGAAGATATGACTAACCTCCCAGCCTCCCTGCCTCCATGGCCCCCTCACCCCTAGCCTCTAACAAAGTCATCTGGAAAGTCTTCCTAAACCCTGACTTCAGTTCTATCACTCTACACACCCTAAAGAATAAGGGTAGGTTTAGGCTATGGTTATTCCACAAAGAAAGTATTAGTTCCTTTTCCAAACTTATAAAGATAATAATTCCATGAACTGTCTCTTACACAGCGGGTGGGGGGGGAGGTTGAAGCATCTTAGCACCCCCCTTAAAGGGCCTTCCATTCCCAGACATATCTTCGCCTCCCTTTCACAGACACAGCCCTACTCACCCACCATCCCTAAAGGACCACACTTGGCTCTACTTTCAGCATTTCCTGGTATCCTGGCTCTTTACTGGGACCTCATACCCCAAGCTGGGAAAACCCTGTGTGTTCTTCCTCCTGTGCCCTGACCCTGTTTCTCCTCCATCCCCGCTGTCCCTGAGGACCCCACATGCCCAGGGAAGCTGTGACTCTGGACCCTGGATTAGAATCTAACAATGTCCACTTTCTACGTGTGACTAGACATTTGTTGTCTGTGTTTTATTAGCTAGTTTCTAGAAGCGTAGCTCTCTGCAGGTCAACTCTCCCCCTTTGTTCCTAGGTACTTCAGGTCTGAGCAGTGGTCACAGATCCAAAACTAGGTTGCATCACTAGTTGCATCAGCATCCCAACCCCATCACTTGGCCTCATGGATGACAGGTCTCAAGGCTGCTTCCTTGACTCATCTGGAGCTGCAGCTGACCACCTCCCACCTGATTCCCTCACATCCCTTCTGAGTCCCAAGGTTCCATCTTCCCACATAGTCTGTCACTCAGTCCCTGCTCAACCATAAGAGCCCACCCTGGGGTTCATTGCTCTCTAGGTGATGAGTAAATGTAGGCTTATCTAGGTCACCTGCTGTGTGCAGGGGCCCCACTGGCAGGATTTCTGAGACTTCTAAAGGGGAAGGAATTTGGTGGAGCAACATGCCTTTGCTGAGCACTTCCTGTGTATGGAAGAAGGCAGTAGCTTGAAGAAGCAGAAATCATAGGAGTGTCCTTTCTCTGAGACTCCTTCCTCTACCTGACAGTACAATCAGAAAATGCAATTTAAGCAACTGGGAAATCTCAGCTTTTATTTGGGGGTATGATCCACCTGAGATGACTTGTTCCAGTAAAGCCAACACCACCTGCATTCCTGAGTGTCTGCAAAAGCAAATTGTCACTGCTATTAGTTCCAAATACCCTTAAGATTGGTGTGAACACAATAGGGTTTACTTTCCTCAAATGATAAGAAGTCCAGGGGTGTAGTCCAGGGGTGTAGTCCAGTTCCTCTGGGGCCCAGGGTCCTTCTGATTTTTCATTCCAGCATGTAGCTTCCAGCCTCAAGTGATGAGAGCAGCCAATTCACATTCTGGGCAAGGAAAAGCACAGAGGAATAGTTTTCTTCCCATGAGTTTTCGTGGCTTCATTTGGGCATGACTGTCCGGATGTGTGTCCCCAGCTTACACAGTAAAGATGGATGATTATTTTAGCCGGGAACATGTTACACACACCCCTCACTCCAGACAAGAGACTCTTGTTAATAATAAAGAAGGGGATAATGAATATCAGGGTAAGCAAAGTAGTAATTGGTTGCCACCATGGATTTACTTTCCTCACCCAAGCTGACAAAAGTGGAGCTCATGCTGTTGTAAAATTTTATACTGCTTGTAACACTATATTAGAAATAAGAATGCTATTGTATTATTTGCTTTCTTTGTGTCTGTGTCAAATCATTTGGCAAACCTCCAAGTTTATATTTAGTCAAGGGTAACCATGTAAGGAATGATACTCTTATTTTTAGACACTTCACATATGCAACATTCCTAAGTAGGACACAGATTTCATTTTTGTTGTTCATTAACTATTTGTCTTCTTCGGCCCTTGAAATTATTTTGCGTGTATCATTTCTCATGAACAGTTTGAGTTTGGGATTCCAAGACAAAAAGGAGAGAAACCAAATCCCCATTTTGCTGCTCTACATCTGACCCCCTCAATGCGCACACATGATTCTTAGATAAGAAGAGGCATGTATGAGAGAAAATGAAAAGCCAGGTGGCAAAAGTACTTCGATGTCTGATTCACCTTGTTTTGAGAATGGAAAAAATTGCTTAGCTCATTCGAATACAGAAGCTGCTGATTAGTTCTTAATGATTATAGAACATAAAACACTGATAAAATATTTGGTTTATGAGTTAAGATATTAAACATTTATAACAGTTTATATTCATACGGATTAATTCATAGTGACTTCTTATGAAGTCTGATTATCTAGATCAAATTGAGGAGGAAATTTTGTAACCATGCGGTTACTGTGAAAGATGGTAATCCCTGAAATGGATAATTCAGGTAAAAATGGCCTCCATTTCATGCCTCGATTATCAATGCTCACTGATCTCTACAATTTGTGTTTAAGAAGATGAGACAGAAAATTATGCAGTCTAGCCATGTAACAATAAAGATAACTGCTGAGAATGCTAGTTCTCTCTGATTTGGGCATGTCATTTCTTCTTTGATTTCTCTAAAAGGGAATGAGGTAAAGATTGACTGTTTTCTTTTAATATCTTCACCAAACTTATAATAACCAGTGAAAAATTTTGAGACTATTGTATCAACAGAAAATGAGTATCTGTGTGTGTGTGTGTGCGTGTGTGTGTGTGGCGAGATGGGTGAAAGACAAAAAATTGAATACAATCAAGGTGAGTTTAAAGAAAAATTGAGTAGATAGAGATCACCATATATCTATCTAGCTCTGTGGTTCCTTCTTGATTTATCTTCTAAGAAGTACTTATAGCTATATTTGGTTGCTGTCTTTCATGATGATAACATGTCGAATTCCAATTTTCTTCAGATTATTTTGTACATTGTATCAGAGTTTCCTTCAGCTTCAAGTAATACAAAATTGAATGAAGTGATTCAACCAAATATATTTTCTCCGTAGGCAACAGAAGGAAGAGGGATCCATTCTGGATGGGAAGATTATCACCAAAGGAACTAGGGAAATACATTCCTCCTACCTCCCTGATCTGTGCTCCTTAATGTAGGGCTTTCATTCTCATACTCACAGAATGACTGCCATGCCTTTAGGCATCACATCCATATTCCAGGCAGCAAAAAGGAAAGGGAGAAAGGAGCCAAAAGAATGTGCCAGCTAACTCTGACCCTTTTTATCAGAGAAAATAGTGGCTTTCAGAAGTCCCCTTCACCTCCAAGAAAATCCTGATTACTTCTCATTGGACAGAATTATGTCATATGGTCACCACTAGGTAGAAGGGAACCTGGAAAATTGAGATTGTTAGGCTGAACACACATCTGCTCCAGTAGATAGGAGTTTCCTTACAACTGGAAGAAGAGGGGTAATAAATATTGGATAAACCAATCATAATATCTTTCACAGTTTCTTCTGTGGTTAAGATATAGTTGTGTATTCATTTTTGTTTAACAATTGACACTGGACATGAATTAAAAATGCATAACTAACTAATTTCATAGTTAAAGCTAAGATTAATTATGTTTATGGTGTTTCAAAGAGGGAGCTGTGATCTGGAAGGGAATCCCCAAACAGAGGCTGACTAGTGTGTGGAAGTGCTCACAGGGTCAGCATGTAGCCCTGGGAAAGGCTTCCATCCTCTCTGTGTCCACTGGGTCTCACGGTGCAAGAGTAGGTGAGGGGGTGGCAGGAAGATGGCAGGGGGTGAGCTGAGAAAGAAAAGGCATGAGAGGGGCTCCCTGGGTGGCTCAGTGGTTTAGTGCCTGCCTTCAGCCCGGGGAGTGATCCTGGAATCCCGGGATCGAGTCCCATGTTGGGCTCCCTGCATAGAGCCTGCTTCTCCCTCTGCCTGTGTCTCTGCTTCTCTGTCTCTCTCTGTATCTCTCATGAATAAATAAATAAAATCTTAAAAAAAAGAAAAGCCATAAGAATTGCAGTGTGGAGGGTAGGGGTGTACAGAATATGTGTGTTTATATCCACCCAGAAGCAGGGAGGGAGAGATGGTGGGACAGAGGTACCCACTGACAATGTCAGAACCCCTGATCTAGTGATGCTGGATGCTATTTCTGCTCTGGGAAGCATTAAACTCTCATTTTATATTAAGCTAGTTTAAACTCTGTTTAACAGGTACCTCTTCTTCCACACTTGCCAAATTGATAAGTAGATCCCTTGGGGGGATCCTTCTTTCAGCATATATGGGCCATTCCCAATGTAGGGAAAAGAAGAACAGGCCAAGTGCAACTATTACAAAAAATAAAATGTGCATATATTCACTAACACACAGTTCTCAGCCACCAGAGAACTGTTCCTATAGGAGTCTGCATAGATAATTTTGAAGTCATGATTTGGAAAAACAGATTTATACTCTTTTTATCTGGAAAATTTGCTCACTTTAGCTCTGTTTTATCTGTTTGTTTTGGTGTTCTTTGTCGATGTAAAACAAATTCAGATTCTTAGAATAGTTGGTATTCTCAGACCACATTAAATAGTTTCACATCAGGAAAATAAGCTGAGCTTCAATCTGCGGTAACACACAGAATCTTTCATAAGGCGGTCCTGATACGATTGGGTCACATTGACAGCTCTAGTCTGTCCCACCACAATGGTGGAGATGACACCTTGAAAAAAATGCTTCTCTCCTACTTGGCTCACTGTGAAGCCTTCCTCTTCTCTGTCTCACTGTGAGGATGAACTCAGCTTTCTCACTAAGACCTTACATGCAGTCACCTTAAAATACAACCAATTTATTCTATGTTTAAAACACCCTTTTTAAAAAACCTTTTATGATTTTTGTAATTCATTGGCCATGTTTCACATTGACAAGAAAAGCGCCTGATTATATGATGTATATATATTCCATATTCCATACACAAATTGCCAGCCTTATTCTTCAGAAAGTAATTTAGTAGCATAAATTGAGGACAAGCAAATTTACACATCTAGAAATAAATGTTGAGTTCTTTTACTCCTTGAATAATTTTCCAAAATTATATTCCTTGTGTCCCAGAACTTTAAATCTGATGAAATAAGACTCTTCTGCCCTCCTTCCCACACCTGTATTTACCAGGAAAAGCTTAAATTTCTGTTAATTGTCTCAAATGTCTCACCACCTTTTAGAGCATTTATTTCTGACCAGGACATTATCCCATCTCGCCAGACTTCCTTCTCTGCTGGCACTTAGCATCCTTCAAATCCAAAAGTAACAGCTAATTTACAGGCCATATGGTTTCTACTTCTAACTAGTTCTGCACCAGATTTTAAGAACCACTTAACGAAATTACTGTTGAAAAGTATCAACCTTAAATTGACACTATTAGAACCAATTATTAAAGCCACATTCAGTGATTTGTCTTATTTTCTTTGGGGATCCAGGAGGTAGAAAAAGTTTGTGTGTAAGATTAAATGATAATCAAATTGTTCTTTGATCTTCTTTCCCACGGTGTGGAGGTCATATGGCTAGTCAGAGGTCATGCAGATCTTTTCTGAGCTGGGACATCACTTTGGTAGAGGTGAAGCCAGCCATATGCAGAGTGAAAAGGGTCCCTCTTGGGGAATCATCTGAAATGTGTGTATTAAGGTTTCATTTGCATGACACATGAGAAATCTGTGAGCCCCAAGTGAACTTTTATTTGTGAGTCTGCCAAGAATGTGGCTATAAAGACATGGTTGTGGGGTCTCCAGAAAACCTGATATAATTGCCATCAACTATTTCCTAGGAAAATCAACATTGATCAAAATAAAACTAATTTAAGAAGAGTTTCTCAATAATGTTTTCAATGAAATCAAGCAAAATAAAAGAAATAAATTGAGTTGCATTAATATAACTCTATTGGGACATCTCCTGGCATCTTAATGACTTAGTCATCTTCATTCATCTTATATTTTAGTCGAGAATTCAATAACTTTCTTATTTTTATTATTACCACTAATATCAAAGGAATATTACTATCTGCCATTTAACACACAACATAATCACACTAATGTGATTATATGATGATGTTCTCACAATTTCTGATTTTACAAAGGATCCAGATTCCATTAGTGTCTGTAAAATGTCGAAACTATACATGGTAGGTATTGGCAATGATCAAATCAGGTTGTTTGACCCCAGATCCAAGCACTGTGTACCTATATGTCCCCACTTCCCAAATTCCCATTGCTTATTACCTGGGATTCAAACACTGAGAAGTTTCTTGAAAGCAAATTCTTTAATTATACCTCTGTTGGGTATTGGACTTGTATAGTTGTAGAAAATCCCTACTCTGTGTGTCTTTTTCTCTGGAAGATACTTAAGTCAACTTTTGTAGCATGGGTTTAGAGTGTACGTCTCAGGGCCAGGTGGGTAACCTGCATGTGTGAGTCCCCTGAATATAAGGAGATACTAGAGGCCAGTACACACACACACACACACACACACACACACACACACACAAACTGGCCAAGCATTCAAATATGCTTTGATAACACATTACACTGATCAGATAAAAGCCTTTTGTCATCCAGGTGGTTCTCATGGGCAAGTGCTTGTGACCCTAGATCTGATGTCTGCAGTAAAATCAGTTGGTAAGACTGCTCAGTTAAAATTTTGCTCCAAGCACAGATAGTGAAGATTCAGACTTTGAGGTACTAAGTAAGTACAGTATACATAGATAATCTTTCACAAGATTGAAAAGGAAAACTATTAGAATGGAAGAATAAAACCAGGCCATTATACTGATGGGTAGTGAAATAATAATTGGGTCATATGAATATTCTAATTAAATGCATTTTTAATGCTGCTACTGCTCCAGAACTCCAAGTTTTCAGAGGTTAAAGTCCTTTGTTCTTACCTGATGAGAATGACCTTAATTGTTAAAAATGCAAAACCAGCTGTGCCAAAATGGAATATCCAACTCGTGCAAACTCCTTGAGCATTTGACTCTATTCTGTGGCATGTTTACTAAGGAAAATAAGATTTCTCACTTCTACAATCCATCTTTGTTTAAATTGTGCCATATTCAGTGATGCATCAAAGATGACTAAGGATTCTATTTACCATCATTGGTAAATATTAGGGGGCAGTGTAAATGTACACCTGCAACTGGGATGTACCGTCGTGATCACTCATAACATGACTACCTCTGAGAATCACTGTTTTGGAAGGAAGAATGTTTTAAATTTGGACTTCAGCTGCTTTTGTTGTCTATATCTTACATCAACAAAACATTATATTGACTGCATGAATTCATACCAATTTTCTACTGCAGATGGAAAAAGGAGACATAAAGAGTTAGGATTGCATCAGAGGTTGTCCAAGAGTAGACAGAGCCACTAGGAGAAGGCCATGTGATGTGAGAGGGTTGGAATGATGTATTGACATACCAGGGAGTGCCTGTAATTACCAGACAACCACCAAAAGCTAGGAAGGAGCAAAGGATGATTCCCCTACAGTTTTCAGAGGGAGTTTGGTCCTGCCAACACCTTGATTTCAGACTTCTACCCTCCAGAACTGTGAAACAACACATTTCTGTTGTGAGGTGCTTCGTTAAGGCAGCTCTGAGAAACTAATGCAAGTGGGGAATGACAAATGAACCTCAACAATACAATTGCCCAGGATATTGCCATTTGATTTTGGTTATCTTGGAACAGTTCTTAGTAACATTCCTTAACTCTTGAAAGTGACCTGATTTGGATTAAAGTATTATGCTTTGCATCTAGCAACAATTAATTAATTGTTAATTCCAAATGTCGTTCTTCTTAAGTGGGTGCGAGTAAGGGGAAGGGAGAATTAAGAGAGAAAGTGAACAGCATCTTGGTATGAAGGGGTAAGATTTTTTAAATCTCTGAAATAGAGACATATAGATCATGAAAGCTTAGTTGAACTGTAGGAAAATTGGTTGCTTTAATTCTTAGTTTTCATCTGCTTGTGACTGGCTGAGCTCTCTAAGGACCCAATAACAGCAAGTAGAAACTCAAAGAGAAGGGGATTGATTACTAGTTGAGCTCCCATTTTTGACAGCGTGCAGGTGAGGGCCAGCTTCAGTCCAGGCCATGCTGGTATAGAAACAGAGAGAAACCCAAGGTCTTACGAGCTTGAGAAATGAGAGGACAGACTCCAAAGTAAACATAGCAGATGGAAAGAGAGGAAGGCAATGCTGAGAAACCACAGTGGAGGGGCCACAAATTCTGTGCATAAACTCTGGGCACACTCCTGGCAGCTGCCTGCCTACTCCCATGTAGTTCTACGTGTAGACTGAGCTCAGCTCAGCTAAGTCTCAATGAACAGAACAGAGATTTCAGCTGCTGCCTACTTCTAGGATGACAGGGTGGGGAATTTGAATTTACTCAAAACAAAAAAATAATTTAACACTTTTGAGAGAAACATTCATAATTGTTATGATGTCTCAGTCATAACATCCAGGATACAATCCAAAATTAGCAGACATACAGAGAAACGCATGCTAGAGAAAAAGGCAGCCCATGAGGACCTCATTCCCTGCAGCTTTCAGCAAGGAAAGTGAAAGGAAGCAAAGCCTCAGCTAAAGCCCTGGGGATCTCTGGTATGTACAGCTAGGCAGGGCCCTCTGCCTCCAAGTACCCATGACATTCTGCTTTCTTTTTCAGGGCCATTGTTCTCTTACTTTGGTCCTCATCAGTGAACACATGATGCTTGTCACTGGAGTGAAGGACAAGGTAGCCCAAGCAGGGAGAGTAGGGAGGATGAGGGAAAGTAGCTTCTTCTCCTAATTGGTAGGTTTGTCTTCACTTTCTTGGGCTTGAGGACACAAGACATGTGTGGGAGCTGCTGGAGTTCAGCTTCTGAGCTGTGGTGACTCTGTGGCTCATTTACTGAACCTCTGTGGGATTGAGCAGGGGAAGCTACTATATGCTTGTCAAAGATTGAACATTGCTCTATTTACCTCTGGGCCGTACTTTTTAGTTGCCTCATTAACTTCACTTTGTAAGAGCTAAAGGGCCCTGGAGATCATCTAATCTATCCTCATCTTGTAGGAATTAGTCCCAGAAAGTTCAATATATTCACAAGGTTGGACAGCCAGGTAGTGTCCGTACCTCGTGTGCAACCCCACGTCTTGATTCCCAGCACCGTGTTCTCTACACTTTGGCAGCTTTCACCACTCAATCACTTGATTAATATATTGAATGCAATGTTTATCACATGCCTACTGGGTGCACGAATTGTCCTGTGGGGTAGAGGTGCATTCGTGATTGTGTTAGAGGAGGACCTGGTCCTGACTCTACACTTGCTCTTCTGTCTTGGAAGCTATCCATCTGCTGACTTGGAAGCTCTCTATCTCATTTAATCAATGGATAAATGCATTATTATAATTTTCACTTCCTATAAAGGAAATCCATTTGTTGATTTTCCTAACGTTGTTATCCCTCTGCCTCTGTTAATCTAAAAGAAGTTAAAGAAAACTAAACATTGAAAAAAGAAAAGGTACCTATTTAACTTTTGCTGTGACCAGGCTGCTTCCAGGCATTACTCCTTTCACTTCCTGTACCTGTCAATCATTTATTCACATGACATCTGACACAGTGAACGCAATTTGAGTGAATTCATCCTCAGGTGACTAGCTGTTGGGTCTTCCATATGAGAACCTGGATATTGTGGAGCAGAAACAAGTTGTCCATGATGTTTGTTGCTATTAAAATTTCAGACCCATAGAATCTATCATCATAATAAATGTTTGCTTTACACTGCTGAGTTTTAGATTTAGAGTATTTGTTACAAAATTTTAGTAACCATTCACAATTTATTCCTTTATAATTTACCTAGTGTTGATTAGTTTGGCTTCCATAGCTCAAGACAAGCATATGATTTACTACTTTTCTCCCAACATTTTCTTTTCATTAGGGAATAATCTAAGGAGATAGATACATATTTGCTATTTAACTTTATATAAATAAATTCTAGGTATTTTTCCATATCCAGGGTTTTCAGAATCTTTTTCATCAAGATTTATTGTAACTATTAGGGGCAGGTGAGGTGGGGAGAATGGTGTTCTCACACCTGCTCTCATATACTCCCCAAGTCCAAGGTTTAATTGGCCCCTGGTGCCTGTATAAGCATTTGGCGGTGTGCCCTCACCACATTGCTGCCTCTCTGCCTCCACCCACACATCAAATCTTGTCTTCAAAAGAAGTAGAGTTCTAAGACCAAGTCTAAGTAATTTCCATATCAACCAGAAATCAGAAGGTATGTGGAAAGTGAATTCTAGTCTGAATACATAATCTTTTTTTAATTTACTTGAAAGTAGGCTTTTATATAAATTCTAGAGTCATATAAAGATATTGTAGGCTGTTCTTTAGACAGCCTTATTTCTATGAATAAATTAATATTTTTGGAGTCATTAGCATTTTTACCATAATGCCCTTTATTCCAAAGGCAATTCAATCACCTAAGTGGCAGCCCAAACTGCATGACTGTCTGTGGTTGCTTGTCACTGGGGTTCATGGCTGTATCTTTTTAATATTTTCATTAGACTCAGATTTCTAATTCACTGACTTGACATATCATGTTGATTTGATTTCCTCACTTGAGGTGTCAAGTATGCATTTCTGTAGATGATAACATGAGACACAGACTCTTTCAGAGTCGACTTCAGGGGGTAAATTTCAGTGCTGTGCTAAAATTATGGTTCTTATGGATTCTGCTGAGGCCAATTTAATTTCACTGGTATCATAATTTACAAGAAAGAGTGATATAAAAGAAGATAGGTTGAACACCTGGGGTGTATAATCAAGGTGATGAAGATGGAGTGAGTCAAGTTGCCCTTGGTGTTAACAAAGCTTGGACATTTAATTCCCCAGTTTGAGTGATAAAAATTTTTCTTGAATGCCTAATAGTATCTCTCCTGTTGTGACTGGTTATGTTGTTGTCTTCAGTATGGGGGAAAAACATGTATTTATTCCCCGCAAGTTTCCCATGTCATTGTTGTTTAGTGCCGCTCTCGAAAAGAGCGAAACTTTTCTCCAACCTTCTATATTTTCATACCTATTTTCTGCTCCCATTTTTCTTTTTCTTCAATTAAAAAAATCTGGAGACTTCAAACATCATGACTATATGCCATCGTATTTACCAAATGCCAGGACAGGGCCTGCTGTCAGTGAGGTCACTGGCAAGTCAGTGGCACACTTTTACAATGAGCTGAATTAGAGCTGGGGTAGCAAACTATCAGCCTGCATGTTAAGTAGAGCTCAAGTTGTATGTTCTCAGGGATTCTTATAATATGACTTCAATGCTTTGAACAGACTGTTACTAAAAGTGGAAATAATGAATATTCTATTAATTTATTTATTCACTTATTTATTTAATTTTTAATCTAGCTTTCTGAGAAGACCTGCTGCATCTCATATTAGGCACGTTAGATGCGAAGGAAATAAAAATAAAATAAAATCCTCTCCCATAAGCAGAGTCTAAAAGAGCAAAAAATAGATGTTAACTAGAGAGAAAATAATCCTCAGGCTAAAGCCACCCTATGTTATCTCCCTTCTTCAGATAGCTCTTTCATTTGCCCAAATTCTGTAGTAGTACTGGTCTTGCATCTCACATGATGGGCCATCTGTAATGGAAACAGGACCAAGGTCATCACAGAAGCTTGGGGAGAGGATTATTGTTGAGGATTAAAGAAGCTAAAACAAAGGCATTTTTTAAAATCCAGCTTAAATTTAAAATCTTAAATTTAAAAACATCTTGGAGCACCTGGGTGGCTCAGTCAGTTAAGCATCTGACTTCAACTCAGGTCATGATCTTGGGGTCCTGGGATTGGGCCCCACGCTTGGCGGGGAGTCTGCTTTGTCCTTCTCTCTCTCAAATAAATAAAATCGTTTTTAAAATTTTTCAAAAAAAAATCTATTCAATGTATTCAACTATACTCCCTAATTTTAAGGATTAAGTGATTTTTTTTATAAATTTATTTTTTATTTGTGTTCAATTTGTCAACATATAGAATAACACCCAGTGCTCATTCCGTCAAGTGCCCACCTCAGTGCCCATCTCCCAGTCACCCCCACCCTCCGCCTACCTCCCCTTCCACCACCCCTAGTTCGTTTCCCAGAGTTAGGAGTCTTTCATGTTGTCTCCCTTTCTGATATTTCCCACTTATTTTTTCTCCTTTCCCCTTTATTCCCTTTCACTATTTTTTATATTCCCCAAATGAATGATTAAGTGATTTTTTAAATAAATTATTTCTTTTTTAAAAGATTTTATATATTTACTTGACAGAGAGAGAGAACACACACAAACAGGGGGAGGGGCAGGCTGAGTGAGCAGGGAGCTGGATGTAGGGCTCAATCCCAGGACCCCGGGACCACGACTGAGCCAGAGGCAGATGCTTAACCAACTGAGCCACCCAGGTGCCCAAGGATTCAATGTTTATTTGCCTTGAAGTATTCTAATTCACAATCTCTTACAAGACACCCATTGGGACCATCATTCACAGGTGAGGAATGAGTACTTAAGTGAAGGGACTTGCTAGAACTGTGATGAGCATCTGTGTTTGACACTGGAGTGCTCAGGTGAAACTCCCTTGCTTGAGTCTCAGGAAAGGTCATGGTATGGTTGGCCTCTTCTGATAAAATTTGTTGAAATCAGAAGATGTAAGAAAGGGTCTTCTTTCTTTCCTTCTACACACCCAGTGGGAAGCTGGCTGCCCCTTCCTCTGCATTGCTATCACTTTTTACCTTTCTCTTGGTATTTATTAGTATCTCTCTCACATTTTTCCAGAAACACATAATTCATTAATTATGGCTCCTTGAGAGCAGAGTCTGTGATCATTGCAGATCCCAAACAACCCCCATAACAATGCTTGGCCTGAGATTGACTCTGCACAGTGGCTTCTTAAATGTGAAAGGATTAGTTCCAGGATCCTCACAGAAGCTTTTAATCCACATCTCTATCCTCACCAGGGCAATAGCAGCCTATACAGTTCCCTTGTATTTAATAAAATTTTTCCAGAACATGAAAAAATTTTTTACTTGTCATAATACACAATTGTGCTATAAAGATCTGCTCTCTGCTTTGTTGATGAAATATACTTTGCCCAATCTACCAGATTTTATTGATGGCATGCTCTCTATTTCAGCACTCCTGGTTCTGTAGAATACTTCAAATCCACATTAAGTGCATCAGTGTTCCATGAACTTATGGTGACCCCAGGAGACAGGTGTATTGATACATCTCCTTAATCTAGCCAGAAAATCAGCTTTATAGTCTATAGGCAACAAGGGTCAGAATAAAGACAGTGCTGAGGACAAGTCATGAGTAGCTATGGCTTCATGTGGCTTAGGGCACTTCATGTCCACTCCCTGACTGAACAGAGAAAGGACCTTCTTAGGGACCTGCATGACACTGGGAGGAGACAGCCCACATGGATCTTTACACACAGGCTGCTCCAGGTGCTCGGACAAATACACACTCGGGAGACCCCATCCCAGGACACTGAATGAAAGAAGATGGAGGTCCCAGCCCTGACTCTGTCCCGGTGAGATCTGTGACCTGGAAAGACACTTTGCCACTCCTGCTGTGGTTTCCTTAAGGGTGTGATGAGAGGACTATACCTAGATTGGCCTGAAAGGCAATGTCAGCTTCAGTACTTTGTTCATTTCATTCAAACATTAGGGACAAATCCAAGTCATCTTTAATCCTATCAGATGTTCAAGACGGTTAAGACTGTAAAAGATGCACCTTTGCCTAGGTAAAGAGCTACCACCAGATGTGTGCAGCCACAGCTGGCAGTATCCTGTGACCAAGAAACTCAGAGACGAATGTGAAGGATCATATAACTGTGAGGAAACAAAAGGCATGGTGTCTCAGGATTTCTATTTTTCTACAAAGAATTTACAGAAGCTAAAGCCCATAGATTTCATTTTTAAATCAGACAAAAGGAAGGGGTGTGCCAAAAAGAAGCACAATCTGATCTATCAAGTAGTTATTTTTTTTTATCAAGTAGTTACTGAAATAGAATTGTGAGTTTAATTTGAGGGAAGTTTTGTGGGATTTTGTTTTGTCTTATTGGGGTTTTGTTGTTGTTGTTAATGAACAGAAAGGATGCTAGTTCACATAAGCATCACCTTAAAATCCAGGAGAAAAGTTACAAGGTGACAGAAATCAAAGAATATCAAAATATATTTATTGTGTGTTTGGTCATTTTAAAGCATAGCCACAGTTCACATTGATTTTGCTATAGATGTCACTCTTCCTAATGATTATGAAAATGTTGTCACCTATAATGTAGAATTCAGTTTTCTTTAAAGATACAAATCCCTAACACAAATCATGTGTAAAATGTAAGTGCCATTAACTATAAGATGTAGCTGTTTTTTTGTAATATTCTTCTATGATTCAGTTATTGATATAGTAGATTGTTACAAGTCACTTACACGTTCAAGACACTGCTCTACGAGGTGATCTAAGGATGTTTGCCACCTCAGTCTTTCTTCTGAGAGAAAGACTATCTATCTGTGAGAGATATTGCACACACAACTAACCACTGAATAATGCACTGAGAGATAAATACATATAATGGAGTTTCTTGGTCTAGATTGTTCATTCTAAACATTAACTTTATGATCCTCTCTACAAATCTATAGAAGACAAAAGGGTTGATGATACTGTTCCAAATTCACCAATGAATATATAAACTCAAATCACCCAAGGGCAGAGTCAGCAGCTAAGAAATGGAGGGTTTTAACTTACTGCCAGGACACCAAGCTATACTTAAAAGTCAGAGGTGAGGATGGTTATTATATTACTCTGTCAAGATTAGTAACAAGAGAAAGGTTCTGATTTTGAGTAAGAAGGAAGAGTTGTGAGTTATCTTAATGGACTAGAAGTTGTTGAACATTCCAGACGGAGGAAGGAGCAGAGGCAAAAGGACACACATGATAAAGTTTAATGAATACGCAGGTTACTCACAAGCAAGCCACTGACTGATGTGTGAGGTACCTAGGGAGGAATAGTGGCAAAGAAGTCTGGAAAGGAAGGTAGCATGTGTTGGATTTGGAATGTCAGGTCAAGCTTGGACATGCAGATTTATTCCTTGGAGATTGAGAATCACTGGAAACATTCCAGCAAGCCAGTGATCAATCAAATGGGTGATCTGGGAAGAGTAACTTGGAAGCATCTTATAGATTCGCCCTGAAATAATCTAGCTGGAGGGGAGAAGGTTGGAGTGAATTGGGAATTATGGGCAAGGAGGATAAGAAACTCAATTGAGGGACACCTGGGTGGCTCAGTGGTTGAGCGTCTACCTTTGGCCCAGGGCGTGATCCCGGGGTCCTGGGATCGAGTCCTACATCGGGCTCCTACAGGAAGCCTGCTTCTCCCTCTGCCTGTGTCTCTGCCTCTGTCTATATATCTTTCATGAATAAATAAATAAAATCTTTAGAGAAAAAAGAAACTCAATTGAGATCAAGTAGCAACTCAGCATTAGCTTCACTTTTACATCTAGTTACGGTTAGAGGTCCTAACCACTCCAAAAATAAAATTGACCAATCCCAGTTGGATAAATTGGGTTTAACAAACATTTGCCTATCTTTCTTAAGCAAATAAGAATCTCAATTCATATATATATATATATATATATATATATATATATATGTGTGTATATATATATACATATAATTATATATATATATATATTAGATGTTGCATGGATATTAGACTTTGCCTCTTCCTCTGACAACTGGAGGTTCCACCAGATTTCCTTTGAAGAACCTCATTTGGTGTCATTCCAAGAATCCTACAATGGTAGGAGATCTAAGAGGGTGCTTTTGATCCCCACACTCTGACAAGCCTCAAACTGCTCATGATTCTCTAAACAATAGTATTAGATATGACTTTCTCATTGTGCTGGTATTTTTAATTTCTTTGGTTATTCTGTGATTTGTTTAAAAAATAAGTCTTCAAAAGAACAATTTGACCTTTTTTTGGAGAGGCAACATTTGGTAAATATTGTCACTATTAATCTTATTTCCCTACTCCTTGCTTCATTTTCACTTTTTGTTTCTGTGCATCTTTATCAAGTCTTGTCCTGTGTTTTAATTTTGTTCTATATTATGTCCATTGAGCCTACAAGGGAGTGATCCATATGGAGAGATGGAGGTGTAGACCGAATAAGCCCCCATTCAAGTGAATCCCATGGACTGATAGTTGAAGGTCTGCAAGAATGGCAACCAACCGGTGCAAAGGTAATTGGTCAGTAATGTTTGGGTCTCCTCTGTCCCTGTCCCCACCATGAACCAAATATATGTGAGGACTTTATCTTACCAAGTCATGAGAGACGACTTTGCTAACTACATATTCTGAAGTCAGTTTGCCAGCTTGTATAGTTTGTATATCATATGCCTTCTCCTTAACTTGTATTCTTCAAAGGCCTAAGACAGCATTCATCAGACTTCTGAGAGTATAGCCTCCTTTGTGTTTGTCATGAATTTGTCAAAGCCACAACAGAAAGCCAATTTCCCATATGACATCTCAAACTAATCCTTGTGACTACCCTGGCAACTGGCAATAGATCACTAAGGAAGACTCAGGAAGTGTTAGAGGTGTTTTGATATATGAAAGATACATTTATTGGGAACTTTAGAAAAAAGACAAAATGTAAAGCATAGTGTGGTCGGCTTTCTCTGATTGGATGCTAAAGCCTCAAAAGAAAGACTGAAGGAGAGCCTCCCTCAAAGATTCTAGGAGAAACATCAGGAGGAAGGGTTCACTGCCACTTGAGCTCCCTGAGAGTACTCTCCCTGTATCCCTCCTTAACCGGCTCTGTCATCACCCACTCACACCACTTCCATTCCTCCTGCTACTCCTCCTGACCTTCTTAAGGTCTACATTTCCTTCAGGGTTCTGTATGTGTTTCTACTTTTAAGCAGGAAAAAAATCACATTGAATAATCCTCCCTTTAAATTTCTAGATCTTTAGAAGGTGAACTCAAACCCTGGTCGGGAGAGGACTTGAGGGCTTTAAAACTATTTTCCTGACTTTAAAAGTATTTCTACTTGTTTCATGAAGACAGACAAATCAGTGACAGGATTCAAGATTTTTTTTAGAAAACTATTGTCCTGGATTACCATTTCTGCACCAACTGACTCCTTTCATCTTAGGCTCTGAGAAAGGGAAAATGGTTAGAAACAGCACAGTGAGGAAGTGCCAGGAGAAGATTTAATCTAGCTGCACATAAATCCAAAAATGGCATTTAAAAAGGAGCTTATTATATAAGGTTGTTTCTGAAGTCTTTCCCTTAAGTTCAGATTGGACAAAGGTTATAAACAAAATAAAGATGAATATCTTTTAAGATGGACTTCAGAAAATTTCAAACAGTATTCTGGAGCACAGAAAGAGCTGAAGTCAAGACAGATGTGTTCCTCTTAAAACGTGTTCAAATATTAATAAGGCTTAAAAATGGAATTCAAGATTGCCAATTTAGAAGATTTTGAACATTTGGATAACATTTTCCAAATGCCTGGGAAATTATTTGCAAATCACTATCTGATAATACATTAGTATTCAGAATATATAAGAACTCTTAAAACTCAACAGTGAAATGACAAACAACCCAAGTCAAAAATGGGCAAAGGACTTGAATGGACATATCTCCAAAGAAGACATACAAATAGCCAATAAACACATGAAAAGATATTCAGCATCACTAACCATGAGGGGAATAGAAATCAAAACTGCAGTGAGATACCACTTCAGACCTATTAGAATAGCCATTATCCAAAACATAGGAAATATGTGTTGGTGTGGATATGGAGAAATCAGAACCCTGGTGTAGTGCTGCTAGAAATACAAAATGGTGCAGAAACTGTGGAAGACAGTTCCTCAAAAAAAATTAAATAGAATTGTCGTGTGAGCCAGTAGTTTCTCTTTTATTTACGTGTCCTGAAGAATTGAAATCAGGGAGTCAAATAGAAAATTAAAACACCAGTGTTCACCAGCATTATTTGCAACAGCCAAAAGGTAGAAACAACCAAATGTCCATTGACAGGTGAATGGATGCAAAATGTATATCCATACAACAGAATATTTTATTCAATATTAGAAAGGAATGAAGTTAGGGCACCTGGGTGGCTCAGTGGTTGGGCATTGGCCTTTGGCTCAGGTCCTGATCCCAGTGTCCTGGGATTGAGTCCTGCATCAGGCTCCCCACGGGCAACCTGCCTCTCCCTCTGCCTATGTCTCTGCCTCGCTCTCTGTGTCTCTCATGAATAAATACACAAAATCTTTTAAAAAAAAAGATTTGGAAAGGAATGAAGTTATGACACATGCTACAAAATGGATAAAACCTGAAAACATTAGAAGTGGAATAAGCCAGACACAAAAGGATGAATATCATATGACTTGAATTAATACGGTATATAGAAAAGCCACATATGTGGAGACAGAAAATAGAATAGTGGCCACTGACACAGAGTCATTGAGCACAATGGTCAAGAAAGAATTTTGGAGATGGTTTATGGTGCAAAAAGGTGTTTTTATAATAGCTTGGGGCTGGAACCCATGGGCAGGAAGAGTTGCATTGTGATCGTGAGGAGTGGTTGATTATACAGGGTTTGCCATCCTATGGAAGTGAAGGTGGCTTAGGGCTCTGGGAAACAGTCTATAGTTTTCTGGAGGTCTGGCTATTATGAAATTGTGTTTTTCTTGTAAATCATGAAGACAGTTATGAACTATAGTGGAGTTTCAGGTCCTGCAGGGCTGCACTCTGTATCAGATGACCATTTGTTTCTCCCCTGCCTTTGTTCTTACCATCATGTGAATGGATCTATTGACACTGAATTGAACACTTAAAAGGGATTAAACTGCCAAATTTTATGTCATGTATATTTTTCCACAATTTTTTAAAGATAAAAGAAGGGGCGCCTAGGTGGCTCAGTTTGTTAAGCATCTAACTTCAGTTCAGGGTGATCTCAGGATCCTGGAATCCTGCTTTTCCCTTGGCCCTTCCCTCCACCCATTTTCCCTCTTTCCTGCTCTCTTTCAAATAAATAAATAGAACCTTTAAAAAATAAAGCAAAGATTTTTAAAAGCCCTAGAAAGTAAGCAAGCTGGGGAACAAATATATAGCCTTCTATTTCAAAAAATACCTGGATCCCAAAATAAAAACAAGATTAGAAGGTCCTCTGCTCTTTAAGAATTAGGAGGCTATGAATCTGGACACTTATAGATAGAATAAGTACAAGGACTACTGGAAGGACTCCTGTCCCACACTAAGAAACAAAGGACAACTTTCCAAAATGTTTCCAAATATTCTAAGCCAAAGAAAACATAAGCCCCCCCCCAACCAGATTCCTTGTCTGTATTCCCAAAACCTCATGTTGACTTGTATATAAACCTAAGTTAAAATAACATGACTTTCTGTAGGCATGAGTGCTTCTATACCTACCATCTATGTAGATCAATGATGACTTAGAGTATCCCTGATTTTGCCTAGCTCTTAATTTATACAAATGACTTAGTGAGGACACATAGAGGTCAATGCCACTGAATGAAAAGTTTAATGTTACTTATATAAGTTCCCATAGAAGGGAAGAGCATGCATGCCACGCAGGGCCATCCTGGGGAGCACCAGGGGCAGCCAGGAGGCAGAGGCGAGAGAGGGGAAAGTATAGACCAGAGTCCTTCCTGGGGTTTCCACAGGAAGGATGGCAGAGAAGAGTAAGTAGTTTAGGATTTGCTCATTTTAATAATTCCAGCTGGCTTTTGGTCATCAGGGCTGCCTTTAGCTGTCTGGTATGCGTGCTGGGTCCACTCAGGGCAGGGCTGACTCTGGCATGGTGTGTGAGCATCAGACAAAGGAGGTTGCTTGGGGCATGGGCTTGGAAAGGGGGTATGAAAGGCAGGCTTACTGACAAGTCCCTGGGAATTAGCTAGCCTGTCTGGCCAGAAGGCCCCCCAGAGACATCAAAACATTGTATCCTATAGAAAATAAAACACACGATCAGTACAATCAGATCCATTAGAATTCTCTAATCACTCAAGTAGTGGAAATGTCTAACGGTTGTGTCTTTCCTTCATAGCATGAACTGCAACTGTTATTTTGGGATCATCATCAGGCAAATGCAGGGTTTCCTGAAGTATGACCTCTATAAAATTTAATAAGTAGAGACCTACCCTGCAAAGGGAACAACCAACAAAATGTATTGCAGAAGGACTTACCTTAGAAGAATTTGAAAGTTCTCTTATACTTGGCCAAATTATGGCCGATCTAGATATTAATATAACATTATATAGGATTCAAAAGATAAAGAATAAGTTATATTCCCAGAAAACCTCCAAGCAAAAGACTCCCCAGACCTAGGCAAAATGATTTTTTAAAGTCCTTAGAGCACCCAGGGTGGCTGGCTGGCTCAGTTGGTGGAGCGTGAGGCTCTTGATCTCAGGGTTGTGGGTTTGAGCCCTTTGTTGGGTACAGAGATTTATTTATTTATTTATTTATTTATTTATTTATTTATTTAAAATTTTAAAGATTTTATTTATTTATTCATGAGAGACAAAGAGAGAGAGGCAGAGACACAGGCAGAGGGAAAAGCAGACTCCATGCAGGGAACCTGATATGAGACTCGATCCCAGGACTCCAGGATCACGACCTGGGCCAAAGGCAGGTGCTAAACCACTGAGCCACCCAGGCGTCCCCAGAGATTATTTAAAATAAAAAAATCTTTAAGAAAAAAAAATGACTTTAGAACACAAGAATGATTTTTTTCCGAGGTAATCATGACTATTCTCATTGAATAGCACATGAAAGATGATATACTCTGCTCTAGGGCTATGAACAGGACAACACAGAAATTTCATGATGGTGATTACGGTTTTGAAATCTGAAAAGTGTCCACTCCTATAACAGATACATCAGATATTTTCATATAAAATTCTAACTTAATATTGCTTATGTATTATTTTAAAATGAAAGGAGATAACAGCAGGCTTATTCTGCAATGGTACACCAAGAGGGATCGTGGAGTCAGTCCCTTATAAGATTATAACTCGTCTCAAATGGCTAAGCCTATGGCCTTCTCTGGGGCACGTTAAATTGTTAAATGTAAAAACAGTAAATATATACACTCATAGTTTCTATGCTTTGGGAATAGTTCAAGGTTTCAGAATTCTGTGGAATCAGTGTTCTTAACTTCCATTGGCACCCCTGTGAAAATGACCAAAAAAAAAAAAAAAAAAACAAGAATTACTTGAGCTCTCAATTATAGCCCCAAAAGCTGCCATCATAAGAAAAAGAAAAAGGAAGAGGAAATAATTTAGCAGACCTCTATGCTGAACATGCTCTTTCAACTAAACGAATTTCAATAGAACAGAAAGACATTCATGGAAAAACTGTAAGGCAGTACTGTTTAAGGGATCTTTTCAGCAAATACTTCCAAATGGATTTCAAACAACCGCCTCCCTCTATGGGCTGTGGATGTAGACTAGTCCTAATATAGACTAGTCCTAATATACTTAGTCTCTTAAATAGATTGAAACAATCTCGTTTAAAAAAAAAAAAAAGGCTTGGGGGACCTAGGTTCAACTCTTGATTTTGGCTCAGGTTGTGACCTCAGGGTCGTGGGATCAAGCACCAGGGCAGGCTCTGCACTGAGCATGGAGTCTGCTTGGGATTTTCTCTTTCCCTCTCCCCCTCACCCCTGCTCACATGCCCACATGCTTGAACTCTCTCTCTCAAAATAAATAAATCTTAAAAAGAAAAAAAAAAGACTTAGCACTCAGTGGTTTGAAAATAAAACAATGTATCCTCCAGTTAGGGAGTTAAAACTTATATTATCACTGTATAGTGACAGAGGGAATCATTTTTCTGGGAAACCTATTTGTGATTTAGTGAAAGCTTCCTCCATTTATCAGAAAATCCACTGTCCTTATAACCTGAGAGGCTCCGCAAAAGTGAAATGAACATATAGACTCTTGAAACTAAAATTATTTAAACTATCAGACACCTTTGAAATCTCATGGCCTAAAATACTACCCTTAGCTTTCATGGTCCTGCACTATTCCCCCTCAAGAATTTATATATTTTCTCTCTGTGAACTGGTCATTGGCAGGGCTGTGTCTGAAAAATGCCTCCAGTGACCCTCGGCTCATATATTTCATGGCTGATGTAACTGAATACTGCAAAGGAGCAGCTTGCATGCTCAGTCCTCTTGTGGACTTTTACAGGCTGTTTTCCTTCACCAATCATTAAATTAGCCCCTAAGTGATCTAAAAGTAGACGATTTGATGTCAGAAAAAGACATCAGAGAAGGGCTCTCTTCTGCCCTCACTGGTAAGCACCATATCCTGTACTCATGCCTAGCATCATCGTAATTAAATCTCAAGGAATTCCTTTTTAAAAGCATGTTTCCCAATTAAAACAACACTGCCCATTCTCAAATGACAAAAGTGGGAAAATTAGATATCTTAAACTGAGGCTTTCCAAGGAGTTCTAGAAGCAGAGGGTCTATGGAAGTTTAATGATGATGTAGGATCTTCAGAACAAGCTGGCAACTGTACGAAGTCGACAGCTTCTGCCTAAGGCTATCAAAAAAGATTCTCTTGCTTTCCTGGAGCCATGGACTATCATATTCTCTTCTGCATACTTTTTTTTTTAAGATTTCAAATATTTATTCATGAGAGAGAGGGAGAGGGAAAGAAGGAGGCAGAGGGAGAAGCAGGCTCCCCACAGAGCAGGGAGCCTGATGCAGGACTCGATTCCAGGATTCCGGGATCATGACCTGCGCCAAAGGCAGATGCTCAACCACTGAGCCACCCAGGTGCCCTCCTCTGCATACTTCCTTCGAACATATGCTTGAAACAGTTGATGGTACACACTTCTGTCTTAATAGCAACTTACTCAAGTCTGTGTTTTACTACAATCACTACCGTAACTCTAAAATTCAGATTTCACAAGCTACTGCCAGCACAAACACTCTAAAGAAGTATCAGGTATATCATTCTTTGCCAATTCCGAGGAAAATTCAAATAATGATTATAATCTCAAGTGAGGTTATTAAAGTACATCTTGATCAGGATATTTAAATTCTTAATTATTCTTAAATGGTAGACTGATTAACATTTGAGACAGGGTGGCTATAATCTTACTTCTATAAAAACCGTAACTCAACCCAATCCTGCAATTTTATCTGTTCCTTATCATATTTTGATGGTTATTCATGATCTTTACCTTGTGGTAATATTACAAGTCAAAATCCCAAAAGATTCAAACATTTGCAACCACATTTTTTGCTATAAAATAAAAGAAATGTAAAAATGTGTTCAGGCCTATAGAAAACTAAATAAATGACATAAAAATATGCTTGCCACACCAAACTAGCCAGTAATGAATCAAAGGCAAACACAGGATCAAATATTGACCCACAAACTATAAATCAGACTTTTGTAAATAAAACCTGAACCCTGAGGGCAATCAACACTGTTGCCTATAACTTTGGACAAGAGATGAGCAAAAAGGGAGATTCTGAATGAGAGTTATCTTACCTTCTGGAAAGCGTGGAATATACTGTAACCATGATGGCAAGTTACCGCCAGAACCAGTTTTACCAAAATCTACTGGATTAATGATACCTCAATGTCATGATATCACTTTTTAAAGCCAGCCAGCCAGTGACAGGATGCAGTTCTGGAAGTCCACCAGCTGGCAGCACAAACATGTCAGGAACCACCCTTGTGAAGGACAGCTTGTCGGCACCATATACATACCACTAAGTAACATGGATTGCCCAGATAATCAAACCATATAAATGCCTTTGGGTGCCACCTTTCAAAGTCCACCAATCTCTTAACTTCCCCAGTCCTCAGAATCCTCTATAAGGTCAACTCCCTACTCTGCTGGAGAGATTGTTCCCACAAGCATTTTCTTTGACTGAGGGATACAAAAGTTCAGCTTCATTGAGTGCTGGCCCCCTTCTTTGTCAATCTCATAAAAACAGATCTCATTGATTCGTTGTTTTTTTATAGTGAAAATGCTGTGCTTTTGTTTTTTTCTAAATATGTCAACAATGCAAGATGAGGAATGGTAAAGAACATGTCTACAAACTGGTAGATAGATCCAGCAAATGTTTTCAATTTCCCCCAGGAAAAACCTTTGCTTATTTAAGAAAAAAAAAAAGCAGTAAGAAAATAATGATTTTGTTACAGAAGGTTCAGAAGCACTTGCCTGTTTCTCTTAAGAGAAACAGCAAAGCAGATATTTCTCAGAATAGTCCTACCTTCAGGGAATTTCTGGTTAACATTCTATCCACTGTTAGTCCCTTTTGAGGTCTTGTCTTACTCTGCTTTCTATACCTATATAAGCTTTGGGAGCTCAGAGTTTATCTATCTTTTTTTATAGCATTGCCAGAATTTATATGAGAGAAAAGCAAATAGTAATCCTTAGCATTCAAAATGGTTACATCTTATACGATATCATATGTCTCAAATATTTTTCCCAGAATAACCACTTCCTTTTAGATCTGATGAGAACACACAACCCTCCGCCTTCATCTCCAATCTCCCAACACACAAATTATAGACAGATAACTCATTCAAACTCTTGCTGAACAGAAAAAAATCATGACATTTAACATTCTTTTATTTTTTTATTGAAGTTCAATTTGCCAACATATAGCATATCACCCAGTGTTCATCCCGTCAAGTGCCCCCCTCAGTGCCTGTCACCCAGTCACCCTGTCACCCCGCCTACCTCCCCTTCCACTACCCCTCGTTCGTTTCCCAGAGTTAGGAGTCTCTCATGTTCTGTCTCCCTCTCTGATATTTCCCACTCATTTTCTCTCCCTTCCCCTTTATTCCCTTTCACTATTTTTTATATTACCCAAATGAATGAGACCATATAACATTTGTCCTTCTCCGATTGACTTACTTCACTCAGCATAATACTCTCCAGTTCCATTCACATCGAAGAAAATGGTAGGTATTCGTCGTTTCTAATGGCTGAGGAATATTCCACTGTATACATAGACCACAGCTTCTTTATCCATTCATCTGTCGAAGGACATTGTGGCTCCTTCCTCAGTTTGGCTATTGTGGACATTGCTGCTAGAAACATTGGGGTGCAGGTGTCCCGGCGTTTCACTGCATCAGTATCTTTGAGGTGAATCCCCAGCAGTGCAATTGCTGGGTCGTAGGGCAGGTCTATTTTTAACTCTTTGAGGAAACTCCACACAGTTCTCCAGAGTGGCTGCACCAGTTCACATTCCCACCCACAGTGCAAGAGGGTTCCCTTTTCTCCACATCCTCTCCAACATTTGTGGTTTCCTGCCTTGTTAATTTTCCCCATTCTCACTGGTGTGAGGTGGTATCTCATTGTGGTTTTGATGTGCATTTCCCTGATGGCAAGTAATGTGGAACAAGTGCTTGTTGGCCATGTGTATGTCTTCTTTGGTGAAATGTCTGTTCATGTCTTCTGCCCATTTCATGACTAGATTCTTTGTTTCTTTCCTGTTGAGTTTAATGTGTTCTTTATGGATCTTGGATACTACCCCTTTCTCTAATATGTCATTTGCAAATATCTTCTTTAGTTTTGTTGATTGTTTCCTTCACTGTGCAGAAGCTTTTTATCTTGATTATGTCCCAATAGTTCATTTTTACTTTTATTTCCCTTGCCTTCATAGATGTATCTTGCAAGAACTTGCTGTGGCCAAGTTCAAAAAGAGTGTTGCCTGTGTTCTCCTCTAGGATTTGATGGATTCTTGTCTCCCATTTAGATCTTTCATCCAATTTGAGTTTATCTTTGTGTATGATGTAAGAGAGCGATCTAATTTCATTCTTCTGCATGTGGATGTCCAATTTTCCCAGCACCATTTATTGAAGAGATTGTCTTTTTTCCAGTGGATAGTCTTTCCTGCTTTGTCAAATATTAGTTGACCATAGAGTTGAGGGGTCATTTCCGGATTCTCTATTCGGTTCCATTGATCTATGTGTCTGTTTTTGTGCCAGTACCACACTGTCTTGATGACCACAACTTTGAAGTACAACCTGAAATCTGGCATTGTGATGCTCCCAGCTCTGCTTTTCTGTTTTAATATTTTCCTGGCTATTCGGGGTCTTTTCTGATTCCATACAAATCTTAAGATGATTTGTTCCAACTCTCTGAAGAAAGTCCATGGTATTTTGATAGGGATTGAATTAAGTGTGTAAATTGCCCTGGGTAGCATTGACATTTTCACAATATTAGTTCTTCCAATCCATGAGCATGGAATATTTTTCCGTCTCTTTGTGTCTTCCTTGATTTCTTTCAGAAGTGTTCTGTAGTTTTTAGGGTATATATCCTCTACCTCTTTGGTTAGGTTTATTCCTAGGTATCTTATGCTTTTGGGTGCAATTGTAAATGGGATTGACTCCTTAATTTCTCTTTCTTCAGTCTCATCATTAGTGTATAGAAATGCCATTGATTTTTGGGCATTGATTTTGTATCCTGCCATACTGCCAAATTGCTGTATGAGTTCTAGCAATCATGGGGTGGAGTCTTTTGGGTTTTCTATATACAGTATCATGTTATCTGCAAAGAGGGAGAGTTTGGCTTCTTCTTTGCCAATTTGAATGCCTTTTATTTCTTTTTGTTGCCAGATTGCTGATTAGCCTTCTTTTAAGAAAAGCTATCAAGAGGTCAACAGAAGATCATCTAATAATTTGCTTTAAATATTCCTAGACCTTACTCCATTTGCTGCTTACAGATTCACACCTGCTTCTATAAAATGTGAAAACACCAAAAGCAAAAGAAGAGATGATCTCATAATAGAAAGTACATAGCATTTGATTCTTCCCATGGTGGGGTAAGTATTGAGAATCATTCACATGATGCATAGACTAAGACTCATTAGTATACTAATTCTTATAAGTAAAAGTAAATGCAAAATATTTCCTTAAATGTTATTTAAATGTAATTTAAATTTTAATAATGGCCACTTTCCCCTGATCCTTAAATGATTCATAATTACTAATTATTATAATGGTCTTGTAAGACCATTACAAGAACCACTGAGTTGGCTTTCTCTATTGGCATAATTTAAGAGATAGTAAATACACTTAATAATTTCAACTGTATCTTTAATATCCTAGTTAACATTCTTGTTTTTAAATTGCATTACTGCTTAGAGACTATGCTTAAATATCTTTTTTCCTCTTCAAGCTCTATCATAACTGTTTGCTCAATTAAAAATAGAGCATAAGTTATTCCTAAAACCATAGACAGAGTAGGAAATATGCAGTTTGAATAGAAATAAAAAGATACTACATATTCCTAGTTTATTGCAGGTTTACTTTCTTTGAGACCTCAGGTCATGGTTGGCATGGAGTACAAGACTGTGCATGATAGAGCCTTGGAGACTCTGTAATCAGAGGACACATCTTTCTGGGGAAAGCCACACATTACCACTATGTGGAAGTTGTGCATTTCAGAGACAGGTGTGTACTCACTGCATCCGTGGGTGTCCCACGAGGAATCTGATATTGCACTGAGATGGGATATGTATAGTGATGTGTGCAAGCTTAAGATAAAGCCAAAAGGGATGTCTTAATACCTCGAATTTAGCAACTGCAAGGATCTATGACCAAACATAGCCATAGGACATGGGGAAAGAGTTGCTCCCAGAACCTGAAGAGAGTTGTAGCGATAGAAAAGGGATACTGGAGGGTATTACGCTGAGTGGAAGAAGTCAATCGGAGAAGGACAATCATCATATGGTTTCACTCATATGGGGAATATAAGAAAGAGTGAAAGGGATTTTTTCAAGATTTTATTTATTTATTCATGAGAGACAGACAGAGAGAGAGAGAAAGAGAGAGAGAGAGATAGGCAGAGGGAGAAGCAGGCTCCATGCAGGGAGCCTGAGGTGGGAATCTATCCTGGGTCTCCAGGATCACACCCTGGGCTGAAGGTGTTGCTAAACCACTGAGCCACCTGGGCTGCCCATAGTGAAAGAGATTCTAAGGTAAAGGAGGAGAATTGAGTGGGAAAAATTATACAGGGAGACAAACCATGAGAGATTCCTAACTCTGGGAAACAAACAAAGGGTTGCCGAAGGGGTGGTGGGAGGAAGGTTGGGGGTGACTGGGTGATGGGCACTAAGGGGGGCACTTGATAGGATGATCACTGGGCGTTATACTATATGTTGTCAAATTGAATTTAAATTTAAAAATGTAAAAAAAAGAAAAAAAAGGAACACCTAAAAGAAGCAATGAACTTAGGTGAAGGATCACAGTCACTGCCACCACACAGACTAGGAGGCAAGGAACCGTAGGAGTAAATAAGCAAATAAAGTAAATAAGCAAACCTTTTTCTCCCAGATTATGATCCACTCCATTGCACAAGTTCAACTGGAAGCTTGATGACAAGGGAGCCTATTGAAACAATCCATAAATTGTCAGCCGAGGAAAGTACAGCACGGGGCGGGGTAGGGGGAGGGAACCGGTCTGGGGGAGCACATGGAGGATATCCAGCACACTAGCTTTGCTGTCCTTCACTTACAAGGGGATTAGTCTTCAAGTGGCAGCAAGAATGCCGCCTTTGCAATGAGGCCGTCCTCTCTGAAAGGCCAGCTGCTCCCCTGGCCCCTTATACTGACCACACTGTGTTGTTTCCCACCTGGAGAGTTGCTCAGTGTGACCTAGCCATGAAGACAGATGCTATCTTATTCATCAGTGCCTCCCCACCACCTGGCAGAGGTCCTGGCATAAGGTATATACAATGAATGTTTGTTGATTGAACAAATGTATAATCTAGCAGCATAATAATCATTTTTCATATTATGTTATAAAAGGACTTCTCATTGAGTGGAGAAGAATAAATATCATAGGACTTGGTTCTTCCAGATAGGCCACTAGCTCTGTGTTTACTTCAGGGGACCATCTTAGTGTTTCCCTAAGACCAATTTCTCAGGGTTTTCAGAATATCACATTTCCCTGTCATTCATTACTATTACATGTCCTCAATCAGAGACAATATCATAATGAAGTTTATCTGTAAAAAAGAAACTCCAAGCTTCCTATTTTCTCCTAAATCCTGTCTTTGATGCTATGTGTCCTTTGACCCTGGTCTGGTGATATGCTCCTGACCCAGAGAGAACTCTTCCAATATCATTTTTGACCAATCTTTGAATCAAACTAAAATTAAGAGAATTTTCAAGTAAATCCCCTAAATGAATGACTTAAGGATCCAACTCCATTGTCCACGCACTTAACTAACAGTTTTTCCAGCTAAGCTGGGTTCTCATAGTCCTGGGTCTCAGGGCTCCTCTGCTCCCTTCCTGGGTTTCTCTCAAAGAATCCCAAATCCCTCTGTCCTTTATTCTCCTACATGAGCATGTTTCCGGAGTGCCACTCACCACCTGAAGTGACTTTTTTTTTATTAAAATATTTCTTCCAAACATAGCACAAAGCTCAATCCATTGTAATTGTCAATAACTATTAATTTGCAGATGAAATAAGAGCTAACATTTATCTAGAGCCAGCTTTTCTCTTAAATTAACTCATTTAATACTCATTAGCAACCCTAAGCAGTACTTGCAATTATCAATCCCATTTTGTAAGATGAGAAATCGAATATAATCAATCAATTCTATCACAATGGTGCACATTGGCTGGGCCCAACCTGAATCAATATCCAGCAAGAGGAATTAATAGGTGACCATGAATATTGGTCCTAATCAAGACCTATTCCAGCTGCCTGGTTAGGAAAACCCACTGTGCCCTGGGTAGCAGGGAAATGTACTTAATTTTGAGGAATAAATAAAAAATCTAATTTACAAGGATCAAAGCACTGTGGCTAGGAGTACTGACTGTGGGGAAGACCCGCTTGAGCAGAGATCCTGATACCACCAAGTCCCCCCCACCCCAACATTGTCATTGATGTTGTTGTTGTTATCGTCCCATCCTCCCTGCCTGGCCCGCTTATTAACCATGTGACTTCAGGAAAACTATTTAAAGATTTTGTAGCTTCAATTTTCTCATCTTAGAGTGAGGATAATAAAGGAACATACATCAGTAAGCATGATGGAAGAATTAAATTAGCATATGTGGGTTAATATTGAGAAACAGTGGCACCTGGGTGATTCAGTCAGTTAAACATCTGACTCTTGATTTCTGCTCAGGTCCTGGTCTTACGGTTGTGAGGCAGAGCCCCACAATGGGTTTCTTGCTCAGCAGAGAGTCTGCTTGATTCTCTCTCCCTCTGTTCCTTGCCTCTTATCCCAAACACCCCTCTCCACTGGCTTACATGCACATGTGCTCTTACATGCTCTCTCTCAAAAATAAATAAATAAATCTTCAATATTGAGAAAGAATTTATAGCCTGGTACTCTGTAATTCCCCATTCAATTTTATTTACCAAACACATATATAACATTTATTGTCTCTGTTTGTTAAACGCTAAAGTAGAGATATAGCTTCAGGCTAGTAATAAAGTTTCTCAAACTTTCATATTTTAGGAGTCTATAAGATTTCTCACTGAAAGGAAAAAAAATTGAAAATGATGGTCTTTGTCAGCCTAATAGAAGACAGATAATTTAAATGCTGTGAATGAGCTTGTAAGTTTCTAGCAAAAACTCTACTGAAACACAACCTCATTTCATATTCTTACAAACCAGGAGATAGAATTTATTCCCATTTTAAAGATAGGAAAACTGACAGTTCCAAAGGATCAGAAACTTCAAGTATTAAGTACAGAATAAGACAGGAGGAACATCTTGTGTATTAGTTTCCTTTTACCACTGTAACAAATAACCAGAAGCTTCATGTCGTAAACCACACAATCTTATAGTTGTGAAGATCAAGAATCCAACATGGCCTCCAGGGGGCTAAAATCAAGCTGTCAGCAGGGCTGCATACCTTTTTGGAAGTTGTAGGGGAGAATCCATTTACTGACATTTTCTAGCATCTAGAGGCTGCCCACATTCCTTGGTTCATGACCTCTTACGCCTCTTCAAAGCCAGCAACAGCTGGTTGAGTCTCACATCACACGTTCTGACTCCTTCGCTTCCTTCTTCTTCCTACTTTTGAGACCACTTGTGATTATATTGGGCCCATCTGGATAATTCAGTATAATTCCATCTCAAGATCAGTTGATTAACAAACCTTAATTCTATCTGTCACCTTAACTCCACTTTACTATAAACGTAATCTATTCACAGGTATTGGGGATTCATATGTGTACATATTTTGGGAAGTGTCATTCTGCTTACTATATCTGGATAATACAAAGTATCAAATATAATATTAAATCAAACCCATTGTGAAGATATTTTGAATTTCCTTAATTAAAAACTATAGTGCTATGTTTAATATGATGACTTATTATTTCAACTCTATAGTATTTTTTTTTAAGAGAACCAGATGGTTGATTAGATGCCTCCAAGACAAATCACTTTCACAGACCTCTAAACTGTGGAATTGCTGGGTCGTAGGGCAGGTATATTTTTAACTCTTTGAGGAACCTCCACACAGTTTTCCAGAGTGGCTGCACCAGTTCACATTCCCACCAACAGTGTATGAGGGTTCCCTTTTCTCCGCATCCTCTCCAACATTTGTTGTTTCCTGCCTTGTTAATTTTCCCCATTCTCACTGGTGTGAGGTGGTATCTCATTGTGGTTTTGATTTGTATTTCCCTGATGGCAAGTGATGCAGAGCATTTTCTCATATGCATGTTGGCCATGTCTATGTCTTCCTCTGTGAGATTTCTGTTCATGTCTTTTGCCCATTTCATGATTGGATTGTTTGTTTCTTTGCTGTTGAGTTTAATAAGTTCTTTATAGATCTTGGAAACTAGCCCTTTATCTGATACGTCATTTGCAAATATCTTCTCCCATTCTGTAGGTTGTCTTTGAGTTTTGTTGACTGTATCCTTTGCTGTGCAAAAGCTTCTTATCTTGATGAAGTCCCAATAGTTCATTTTTGCTTTTGTTTCTTTTGCCTTCGTGGATGTATCTTGCAAGAAGTTACTATGGCCGAGTTCAAAAAGGGTGTTGCCTGTGTTCTTCTCTAGGATTTTGATGGAATCTTGTGTCACATTTAGATCTTTCATCCATTTTGAGTTTATCTTTGTGTATGGTGAAAGAGAGTGGTCTAGTTTCATTCTTCTACATGTGGATGTCCAATTTTCCCAGCACCATTTATTGAAGAGACTGTCTTTCTTCCAATGGATAGTCTTTCCTCCTTTATCGAATATTAGTTGCCCATAAAGTTCAGGGTCCACTTCTGGATTCTCTATTCTGTTCCACTGATCTATGTGTCTGTTTTTGTGCCAGTACCACACTGTCTTGATGACCACAGCTTTGTAGTACAACCTGAAATCTGGCATTGTGATGCCCCCAGCTATGGTTTTCTTTTTTAAAATTCCCCTGGCTATTCGGGGTCTTTTCTGATTCCACACAAATCTTAAAATAATTTGTTCTAACTCTCTGAAGAAAGTCACTGTTGGGGATTTACCCCAAAGATACAAATGCAATGAAACGCCGGGACACCTGCACCCCGATGTTTATAGCAGCAATGGCCACGATAGCCAAACTGTGGAAGGAGCCTCGGTGTCCATCGAAAGATCAATGGATAAAGAAGATGTGGTTTATGTATACAATGGAATATTACTCAGCTATTAGAAATGACAAATACCCACCATTTGCTTCAACATGGATGGAACTGGAGGGTATTATGCTGAGTGAAGTAAGCCAGTCGGAGAAGGACAAACATTATATGTTCTCATTCATTTGGGGAATATAAATAATAGTGAAAGGGAATATAAGGGAAGGGAGAAGAAATGTGTGGGAAATATCAGAAAGGGAGACAGAACGTAAAGACTGCTAACTCTGGGAAACAAACTAGGGGTGGTAGAAGGGGAGGAGGGCGGGGGGTGGGAGTGAATGGGTGACGGGCACTGGGGGTTATTCTGTATGTTAGTAAATTGAACACCAATAAAAAATAAATTAAAAAAATAAAATAAAAAAATAAAATAAAATAAAAAAAATAAACTGTGGAATTGAAAATAACCAACAGAGGGGTACCTTGTTGACTCAGCTGGTGTATCATGTGACCCTTGATCTTGGGGTTGTGAGTTTGAGCCTTCACATTGGGTAGAGATTACTTTAAAAAGAAAAAAAAAAAAACAAGAGAACACATCATCAGACTTCTTGAGCTGCCACTCTGACTGTAGCTTGAGAAAAAAAATGATAAGTGTACCTGAAAACCTTAGCTTTCAAACCCTGATAGCATTCAATTTTTTATATCTTCCAAAAGACATTAGATTATAGGACAGATAAGTGGGTCCAATGTGGCCAAAGATTGAAATCTAGTGGCCCACCAGCCATTTCAACCTTGAAGATATATAGAGATGTTCTCTTTTCCCTGATTTTTTAAATCTTTTTTCAAAAATTTTAATCTGTTAATACTGAAAAATAAGGGATCTCAGGTTTTTACAAATAAACATCATGTGATAGTTGTTTTGTAATACTGGCTGCTTTCTTGCAGGCTGACAATATACAGAACCTGAAGAGCAGCCACCCAGTTGAGGAGCAAATCTGCCTCAGGAGGATTGGTTCTTCCCCTTTTATACCCAGCCCACTTAACTGCCAATGCCAGATAGATGCTTGTACCTGGCCTCCTTATTCTGGGTTAATATCCTGGAACAGCCTAAGGGGAGGGCTCCATCCACAACCTCCGTAGAAGGAAGGATGTGGATGGAAGCAGGGGAGCAAGCCTATGTGCAACTTAAGTGCAACAATTGAGGGGACAAAATGGGGACTGCCCACCTGTGTTGTGAAGGACAGAGGGACCTTTTGAGAGGAAAGTTCTGGGACCCAGAGTGAGAAGGTCTGGGGCATGTGCTAAATGGGCCAAGAGAAATAATGGGGCCAGAAAGCTTGGGGTTTACTGATTTTTTCAGTAGGAAATCATCTAAAAATAAGAACATCTAATAGTAACTGAGCATTTATAAGTGTCAAATAGGGATCGGAGGCTTACAGGCTTTAGTTCTTCAAATCCTCCCAAAGATATCATGACACAGACTATAGTTTTATCTTCATCTTGTAAATAAGGAAATACAGATGTTAGGTAAATTTGTCAAAATTATGAGCTAGTAAAAAGAGGAAGGAAGGAAGAATGGAAGGAAGGAGAGAAAGAGAAGAAAGAGAAAGAAAAAATAAAAGAGGGCAAGCTCCACCTTTTAACCATTCTGCTTCACTGTGTCCCTTACCACAGCTCCTTGCTATGCACTAGCCTTTATTATACCTCCAGGTAGCTCCAAGGTGAAATGACAACACTAGCCACGTCTCTTCTTTTATTTAAAACCTATTCCATTCATTGTGCGTTCACCATTTTTACTTTGTTTCTTTGTCAGGCAAATCCTGGGATTGAGCATTTGCCAAGTGTGTCTAAGGAAGTTACAGAAGCAGAAAATAAAGCAAGCTGTGGGCAAATACACATGGGAGAGCACTTGGCTCCAGGTTCTCTGGGACATCAGTGCCCCACTCAAGCCCTCGGTAGGATCCTTTCTTTTCTATTTGCATGCATGGTGCCTGATTTTGAAAAATGAGAAGGGTAAACGGGAGGTTCTGGTGAGATAGAAATAAAATAAGAAGAGAACTTTGAGGAGTAAGGGGCACCTGCTCACCCTGGGGTCTTCTATGCTGGTTTAATCCTACAAACAAGAGAGCTTCACCTGCTCCAGATCACTGACCTGTTTGAAGGATTCAGTTATTTGAGCTGCTTGGCAGCTCACCTTATGTCCAGAGTTTTAGAGGGAAGCACCATGACAGACAGACCCTCTCCACTCCCAGCCTGGGCCCTGTACCAGCCTGCAGTCCAGAGCTCCTACAGCTTGGAGACCTGCTAGGAGTCTTCAGTGTCCTCATGAGGTCCAAACTGCAAGAGGAGTCTTCTAGGGGCTTTGCAGCAAGAGCTTATGTGGCAGTGGGGGTTAGCCCAGACATGGAAAAAAGGGAGAGGCTCATTTATTTGTGGGGACACATGGAAGTCCTTGAAGGACTTCTAGAAATTACTGGGGTGGAGAGGGTCTTTGGAGCAAAGGAGCGACGCTTCATCACGAATATAGCCGGGACTCTGCAATCCTAAGGCTGCCAACTATATAAATAGTTTACTCACTTGTACTGCCTCACAAATGGTTCCCATAATTTTTGTTTTCTTTTTTTTTAAGATTTTATTTATTTAATCATGAGAGACAGAGTTGGTCAGAGACACAAGCAGAGGGAGAAGCAGGCTCCTTGCAGGGATCCTGATGTGGGACACGATCCCAGACCTCTGGGATTACACCCTGGGCCAAAGGCAGATGCTGAACCACTGAGCCACCCAGGTGTCCCTCCCATAATTTTTCAATTGAGATGGTTTATACCAGTTATACAAACGGGCCTCAGATTCTCCCAGTGAAGTATCTGCATCTTTTTAGCAGGCTTCACAATTTTAGAATGTTTTCACCAAAGAGTTTTTCTTTTTAAATGATTCCTCCATCCCGGCACTAGTAAAGGTACTTGGAAACAGGATGGAAATGGAAATCAGAATAACCTTTCCAAAGAGCAATTTAGCAATCAAATCAAAAGCCTGCCATACTTACCTAACTCTGACCCAGTAACTTCATTTACAGGAAATACCCTAAGACATACTTACAAAGATACTCTTCACAGTCTTGTTTCTAATGACCTTGGAAACCACCTAAGTTCCCCCAAACACGGTACATTCCCAACAGGGGAATTATGGAACCAATTAACACAAAGGAGAAGCAAACAGCTTGTTGTGTGGACTATATCCATGCCCATTGTTAAGAGAGAAAAAATGGTTTAAATGGTATTCAAAATCATGTTTATAAAAATATGTGTTCACTCCTAATAAAATGAACGTAGATGTTAGTGGTCATCTCTGAATGACAGGTTTATACGGCAGACTCTGCTCTTTATTTACACATTCCTGATTCTGTACTTTTCCCTGAAATAATCTTTCCTTTGTTTGGAATTACAATGTACCAGGTAAAGAACATTTTCCAAAATCTCTTGCACCTAGAAGTCTAACCAGAAGAGATGGTGCAGCAGGCTGCCAGCAGCTGTACTGCAGGACCACCAGCCCTCGTCACCCCCTCACTTTCTTCCTGTCTGGTGTAGAGACAGCACTTGGAGTTGCAAGAGGGAAAAGACTACATGCTAAGACTAGAAAAATTTTGGATACGGTGCTATAAACATTTGTGCACAGGTACTTGTGTGAATATAAACTTTCATTGCTCTGGGAATGCCATCACTGGGTCGTATGGAAAACACATATGTAATTTATAAGAAAATGATAAATCATTCTCCCTGGAAGCTATACCATTTTGCGTTCCTGTATACAACCGTTGATGAAGGCCTGGAGCTGGATCTATGGATGGCAAATCAAAAGATCTTTCTTCAAAATTACCCTCTTCTAAATTTACTTTTCAATACATTCATATGTACTGTAACACAACTTTTTCACATAACTCTACTGAATGAATGTCATAAAATGACTGACATTTGTTAGTATTTTATTGTATTTCCACATAGAGGTGTCAGCATTTTCTCGTCTCCTAAATCTGGGACTCAACGTCATTTCCATCTTGTCCAAGTCAGAGAAACATAGTGAGATGCCCAAGTAGGTCCACGGAGGCTCCACAGCCAGCAACAAGCAGAAATGCGGTGAGATAGGGTAGCCTCTGGGAGACTTGGTAATTGATGTTGCTAAAATCTCAAATCATGGCTTCAATCCCTGGAATATTTCTTAAAGTACTTTCTTAATATTTAAAGTATCTGCTGAAAACTCCTATATTCCACTTCTCATCAATGGATACTTCCCATGAGCCCAACAGTGATTTTTCACAGATGCTTGACATTCTAGATACTGGAAGTCTTTATAGTATCTGACTTTGAGCATTTCAAAACTATAATATAGAACCTCCATTCCTTCAAGAAAATAACATCTTTTTATCTAATAGAGTACTTTGATTATTTTTGGTAAATGTTTGGAAAAAACATATAATGCATAAGCTCAAGATCAGCTTATGAATAGAAGGCGGTTTTCACCTCATTTATCCCTGTTGATACAGTGGAAGGAACTTACCAAACAGCAGTCTTGAAAAAAGACTTTTACAGTTATCTTTTTAAAAGTTCAAAGAGGTAAGATCCTCATATAGAAAGCATGTTTCTATAGGGCTATGAAAATGTGTTTTGTTTTGTTTTTTTAAGAGAGGGAGTGGGGCAAGGAGGGCCAGAGGGAGAGGGAGAGAGAGAATCTTAGGTACACTCTATGCTGAGTACAGAGTCCGATGCAGGGGCTCTATCTCACAACCCTGAGTTCATGACCTGAGCTGAAAGCAAGAGTCAGACACTTAATGGACTGAGCCACCCAGGTGCCCCTAGAAATATTTTAGATGACATTTTGCCATATTTAGGATAAGCTGATTTAACAAATAGACCTCAAATTGCACAATGGTTCAAACACCATTAAAGTCTGAGGTGTGCATATACCCTTCCAGGTCCATGAGGAGGTGGGGCTGGGGGCTAGGAAAGGAACTGTGGATATATCAGCAACATCAATGAATCCCAGACTAATCATGCTGAGTCTTTTAGGCTCCCAGGTGGCAGGAGCCCCCCTGACTGAGCAACACCTGATTTATAAGGACTTATGGAGCACCTCCAACCAGCACATGAGCAAGGCTGGGAGAGACTCACACTAGTAGTGACACAGTCCATGTTCCACTGCTCATGTTCCATTGGCCAGTTACGTGGCCCCACTTAAAGACATCAGGATGGGGAAATAAAGTCCTTCCCAGAGTGGCCGCTGCCCAGGAACAGTTCCAACCTATGGATGGGGGAACAGCAGTCTATGATGGACAGTAAGCTCTTGATAAATTATCATTCAAAGAATTTGTCATTTGTTTGATTGATTTCTAGAATATGCTGGGACATCAAGACAGGTCTTTGATTTTTTTTTTCTCCTAAATCTTTTCCTCCCTATTTTTTCCAAGTGCCTAATACTTTTTATCAGCAGCGTTCAATCTAGGCAAAAGAGTATAAAAGCTAGTACCTGACAGTGGTTTCTGATTCCACTTTTTACTATTGCCCTCTATTCTCATCTTCAGCCCTAGGTATACATTAAATCCTCTCATTCCTGTGTCATGACTCTTAACACCCATTGTCTATTTCATCTCTGTGGTTCTTTTCACCTATGGCCTCAATTCTATCCTCTAATTACTGACTTCCTGTCATGAATATCTAATTTATCAGTTACCCTTTGAGATATTTTTCCACATAACTTTAAAAAAATTTTTATGGTTTCTCTTAATTACTCTCTTCTCCTTGCACCATGCCCTATCTTGACTTACAGATTCTCCCCTTTCTAATAACTTTTCAAGCATATTAAGTATACTTGTCTTCAAATCTTTCCTTCAGATTCGAAATAGCTGAAAACTAGAAATAATCCAAAAGTTCACCATCCCTCCCAGAGGGATGTTTTCTGTGTGTTTATGTTCTTTCCTTACCTTATAGCAGGGGTGGGGGAATGGGGAGCTGTTTCAGGGAGACACACTTGCCTCCAATTGTGGTATCTTGTAGTGAGAGAGTTTTACTTTTATCTCTGTCTGGTCTACCATATTTTATCGGTTACAGACTAATTTTTTTTCCCATTAGCATTACTGAAGTATATAAATGACATAAAATGAATTGTAAGGGTAAACTTTGATAATCTTTGACAGAAATATACATTAACAGAACCAGAAAAGTCATTTCTATTACCCCTGAAACTTTCCTTGGAAACAATAAGCTCTCCACCCCAACCCCTAGGTCCAGGCAGCCCCAAATTTATTTTCTGTCACTATTATTTTGCCTTTTCTAGAATTTCATTAAATGGAAGAATAGATCATGTAGAGTCCCTTGTGTGTGTCTGGCTTGTTTCACTTAGTCTAATGCTCTTGAGATTCATTTATGTTGTCATATGTACCAGTAGTTTCTTTCTTTTTATTCCTGAGCCCTATTTCATTTTATCAATATATCCCAATTTGTTTATCATTTGCTAGTTAGTTGCTGGACATTTGGGCTATTTTCACTGATTTGCTACAATGAACAAATCCAGTAGGAATTTTGCAAACAAATCTTCTCATGGACATATGTTCTCATTTCTCTTTGAGTAAATATCTAGGATGGGTACTTGAGTTTCATAATAAACATATGGTTAGCTGTGTTTAAAAATTGCCAAACTATTTTCCAATATGGCTATTCCATTTTGTATTTTCACCAGCTATAAAATAGTTCTCGCTACTCCACATTCTTGCCAATGTGTATTGTCAGTGTTTTTAATTTTTGACACTGCAATGGGTGTGTAGTGGTATCTCATTGTGGTTTTTAACTTGCATGTCCCTAGTGACAAAGATGTCAACCATTTGTTCATGTGTCTCCTTCCATCTGTATCTCTTTGGTGAAGTGCATGTTCAAATTTTGTGACTTATTTGTTGTGGTTTATTGAGTTCTAAATTTCTTTTCATATTCTGGATACAATTACTTCTTAGATTTCTTTTAGCAGATATTTTCTTCCACAATATGGCTTGCCTCTTTTATTTCACTAACACTGTCTTTCAAATAGTGAGTCTTTAATTTTGACAAAGTATAATTTATTATCGTTTTCTTTCATAGGTTGTGCTTTTTGTGTCCTAGAAATCTTTGCCTAACTCAAGGTCACAAAACATTTTAGTCTAGGAATTTCATAGGTGTAGCTATTGTCTTTAGGTCTGATACATTCTGTATTCATTTATAAATAAAGTATAATTAATTATTGTGACATTTTTCTATACACAAAAACAAACAGAGTTATATCCAATTGTTTCTGAATCATTTTTGGAAAGAATTATACAATTTTGTTTCATAAAATGCCTTTACTAGGGGTCTGTTTCTGGACTAAATAATATACTTCCATGTTCCATCCTCCCTTCCACTATGCTGATGCCCAGTAACATATACTATTACTACACATGTAATAAACATACAATACACTGTTTTTATTTTTGTTTTAAACAGCTATTTATTTTTTAGGGAAATAAATAAAACATATTTTCTGTTACCCATACATTTATCATTCCCAGAACTCAACATTCCTTTACTTAGAACCATGTTCCCCATCTGGTATCTTCTTTTTGAAGAACTTTCTTGAATATTTCCTGCAGTGAAGGTTTATTGGCAATGGATTTTCTTATCTTTTTTTGCATGAAAAAAATTTTTTTTCTTTTTGTTTTTTTTTAAAACATTTTATTTATTTATTCATAAGAGACACAGAGAGAGAGGCAGAGACATAGGCAGAGGGAGAAGCAGGCTCTCCACAGGGACCCAGATGTGGGACTCGATCTCAGGACCCCGGGATCATGCCTTGAGCCAAGGGCAGATGCCCAATCACTGAGCCACCCAGGTGCCCATTGTTTTTAAAACATATTTCCTAAAAATAAACTTTTCAGTTGATAAGATTTCTTACCAGTAGTTCAGCTATATAATCCCATTTCCCTTGTTGGCATAGTTTCTGTCAAGAAGTCTGTTGTTCTCTTAGCTTTGTTCTTCTATATAATGTCTTCTTTCTCTCTAGGTGCTTTTAAGATGCTGTCTTTATTAATGGTGGTCTGAAACTTGGTTACAATGTTCCTTGTCATTTTCTTCAGGTTTCTACTTCAAAAGATTTGTTAATCTTCCTGACTATGTGGGTTTATAATTTCCGTCAAAGGTGTTACATGTTTGGCCAGTATCTCTTCAAATAGTTTTCTTCCCCTTCTTTTCTCCTATTCTTTTCAGAGAACAATTATGTACATGTGAGACTAATCTGCTATGATGAACAAGTCCCTGGTGTTTTGCTCATTTTTCCAGTCTTTTCCCTCTTTTCTTTTCCTCCCTTATTCTGGATGCTTTCTATTGCTATGTCTTTAAATTCACTCATCTTTTCTTCTGAAGCCTATTTTTCATTCCAGGTAAAGTTCCATTTATATCTTTTTCATATAACTATGACTATACCTTATATTGCTGTCCTCATCATGTGCATGTTTTCCTTTTTACTCTTGAGCACTAAGAGGTTACTTATGGTTGCTGTTTTACTTTTCTTATCTGATAATTTTATTATCTCTCTCTATAATGTCCAGGTTGATTTTTCATTAATTGGTTATTCTCCTTGTGAGGAGTCATGTTTTCTTGCTTCTTTACATGCTTGATATTTTATTAATGGGTACTGAAAATTGCAGATTTATGTTATTTAATGTTGAGTTTTATTTTATTCCTATATAGAGTATTAGGTCGTGGCCTGGTCTTAAACTACCTTAATCATTTCAGGATTTGTTTTTAACTTTTGTTAGCTTGAGTACAGAGATGATTTTATCATTATAGACTAGCTTTCAAACTTTATTTCTGTATTAGATTTTTCCACATCACACAGGCTATGGGTTCTTCTTTCTCATCACTACTGTTTTCCAACCATAGATCAGAACCAGTTCCCACATAAATATGGGGTTCCTACGTAGTGAGCACATGTTGTTTCTCTTTATGTCATGGGTAAGACTGCCTTCTTAGTTCCCAAATCCATACAACAGGTTCAGTTCCAATTCCTTCCAAAACAAAAATACAATCTTTGAGGAAGCATCATCTGGTTCCAACTGTATTACCCCCCTTCTCCACAATGATATTTACTACCTCAGTTATAACTTGCCCAATCTTCTGTTTTAATAAAATATTTAGCCCTCTGTCCCTCTTTGCATTTTCTGGAACCCCAATTATATGTAGATTCTTCCTTCTGAGGCTATCATTTATTTCTCTTAACTTTTCCTCATGGTCTTTTAATTGTTTTTCTCTTTTTTCCTCAGCTTCCTTCCTTGCCATCAACTTGTTTTCTATGTAACTCATTCTTTCTTCCACCTCATTAACCCTCGTCATTAGGACATCCAATTTGGATTGCATCTCATTTAATTGATTTTTAATTTCAGCCTGATTAGATCTAAATTCTGCAGTCATGAAGTCTTTTGATTCCTTTATGTTTTTTTGTCAGAGCCACCAGTAGCTTTATAATTGTGCTTCTGAATTGGTTTTCTGACATTGAATTGTAATTCATATCTGTAGCTCTGTACCAGATTCTTTTGATTCTTTCTTTTGTGGTGCATTCTTCCTTCTAGCCTTTTTGCTCAGTGCAGCGTGGCTGTATGAGCAGGCTGAATCAAGAATATCAACCACGACCTAAGTAAATTTCACCTTAGATGATTCTGATGAGGTCAGAACCCAGAAAATGAAAACAAAGATCAGAACAAAATAAAACAAAAGGACTACTAAAGTGAAAAACAAAATTTAAAACAAGGTAGTAAAAAATAAAAGGCCAAGAATGCCAAAGAAGAAGAAAAAAAAAAGAAAAAAAGAAGAGAAAAAAGTAAAAAGAAAAAAAAGAAATGATAATAATGCACAACGCATTTAGGTTTCAAGGTATCCATAGGGGGGACCTGGGAGATGGTGGTGGTGAAGTTGTAGTGGAGGGAGAATGTAGTCTACCTGAGGGGTCCTAGAGGGTGATCCTCTTGGTTCTGAGTGTATTAAATTCTGTATGTTAGAAGATGCTTAATCCCAAATTTATATAAACCAGCAATACTTTTAGAAAACCCCAATATTGACCACCAAAACATAAATGAGATAAAAGAGGGGGGCAGAATGGGAATGAAGAGAGAAGATAATCTCACAGCATGGTATTCCACTTGGTTCTGGGTGCATGCTGGTCATGTTTTAGAAGGTATTAAGTTCTGCCATTGTAGAACAAAGTGAGGCAGAGAAAACAAAACACACACACACAAAAAACATATCTCGTATATCTCTCAAAATTCAATTGAGTATGTTGAAGGGAATCTAGAAGTGGAAAATATATCTAAGATATGTAACTGTAGAAATATGAAAGTCAAAAAGGAAGAAACTTAAAAATGAAGAGGTGGTAAAATATTGTAGTTAAGGCGGGAAAAGAGAAAAAAATACTGGAAATTTTTAGTCTGATATAAAAATGAGTTGCACTGGAAAAAGGGAAAAAAAAGGGGGAGTACGCTCTAGCTCTATATACTATAAATCTCTCTACTTTCCCTGGAGCTTTCCAGCACTGCTTGGTCAAGAACTTGCTCTTCCCCTGTCCTTTCAGCTGGTATTCTGGGGGAGGGGCCTGCTGTGCTGATTCTCAGGTGTGTGTACCTGGGAAGATGCCCTGCCCCCTGCCAGGTGCCAGGCTCAGTGGGAGCTGTTGACCCCATGAGGCCTCTGTTCCCTGGTGGCCCCACCCCTCCCAGGCACAGGGTGATGCAAGGAGGAACAACAACACTGGCAGAGGCCAGCTATCCAGCTCTGGAGTCAGCTCCCTGCTAGTAACTAATGTAGACTATCCAACGGGAAAAGGACAGTCTCTTCAATAAATGGTGCTGGGAAAATTGGACAGCCACATGCAGAAGAATTAAACTAGACCATTCTCTTACACCAAACACAAAGATAAACTCAAAATGGATGAAAGATCTAAATGTGAGACAAGAATCCATCAAAATCCTAGAGGAGAACGCAGGCAACACCCTTTTTGAACTCGGCCACAGTAACTTCTTGCAAGATACATCCATGAAGACAAAAGAAACAAAAGCAAAAATGAACTATTGGGACTTCATCAAGATAAAAAGCTTCTGCACAGCAAAAGAAACAGTCAACAAAACTAAAAGACAACCTACAGAATGGGAGAAGATATTTGAAAATGACCTATCAGATAAAGGGCTAGTATCCAAGATCTATAAAGAACTTATTAAACTCAACAGCAAAGAAAAACAATCCAATCATGAAATGAGCCAAAGACATGAACAGAAACTTCACAGAGGAAGACATAGACATGGCCAACAAGCACATGAGAAAATGCTCCACATCACTTGCCATCAGGAAAATACAAATCAAAATCACAGTGAGATACCACACCACACCAGTGAGAATGGGGAAAATTAACAAGGCAGGAAACAACAAATGTTGGAGAGGATGTGGAGAAAGGGGAACCCTCTTGCCCTGTTGGTGGGAATGTGAACTGGTGCAGCAACTCTGGAAAACTGTGTGGAGGTTCCTCAAAGAGTTAAAAATAGACCTGCCCTACAACCCAGCAATTGTACTGCTGGGGATTTACCCCAAAGATACAGATGCAGTGAAACGCTGGGACACCTGCACCCCTATGTTTATAGCAGCAATGGCCACAATAGCCAAACTGTGGAAGGAGCCTTGGTGTCTATCGGCAGATGAATGGACAGAGAAGATGTGGTCTATACATACACTGGAATATTCCTCAGCCATCAGAAAGGATGGATACCCACCATTTGCTTTGACATGGATGGAACTGGAGGGTATTATGCTGAGTGACATAAGTCAATCAGAAATGGACAAACATTATATGGTTTCATTCATACGGGGAACATAAAAAATAGTAAAAGGGATTATAGAGGAAAGGAGAGAAAATGAGTGGGAAATATCAGAGAGGGAGACAGAACATGAGAGACTCCTAACTCTGGGAAACAAACAAGGGGTAGTGGAAAGGGAGGTGGGCGGGGGGACGGGGGGACTAGGTGACGGGCACTGAGGGGGGCATTTGACGGGATGACCACTGGGTGTTATACTATATGTTGGCAAATTGAACTCCAATAAAAAATATACTTATTAAAAAATAAAATAAAATAAATAAATAATATATTTAGTTTAAGGGACATTGGGCACTTTGTTAGAACTTTCTGGATGGTAAAATCTTAAGTATGACAATTTTTTGTGTAAATTTATTTTATTTCCTTAGTAATGCTCTGAGTATGTCCCGAATAGACAGTATGAAAATAGGGGATTTAGGATACACTGGTCACACTACTTTTCAGGTATTATAAGAGCAACGCAGAACAGCTTTTCCAGTGTAATGTAAGAAACACAACAATTATCTTTTCAAACAAAACCCAATATTGGCAATATTCTCTATAATGAACCCATTTGTGAGTTTCCTGAGTTAACTTGCCTCAGGTTGTCAAAATTTTGCAAATAAAAATGCCCAGTTATGGCAGTGTGGATGTAGGAGTGAGACACGCCTGGATTTTCTCCCTAAATCCCTTCCTTTCCATTATTTCCAAGCGTCTAATCCTTTTCTGTTCATTAGCCACATTGAACTTGGCAAGGTGGTGAGCTGTCACCCCTAAGGGTACTAGAAACACAGTCAAAAGACATTGATCATTGTCTCAAAACGGATGACCTTCACAAGCCCAGAAAACTTTTAATACAGCCCAACAATAAGAATTATTGTTACCTAGGCCCCAATTTAATTTTATTATACTGTTGAAACTTGTTTTCTGAGAAGCTTCCAGAAAATAGCCTGACTACATTGGAAAGCTGACAGTGATGGGTTTGAAGATGCACAAGACAGTTGGCCACAGTCGAAGCCCTGAGCTCACCCTGCATCCTGCTCTCCAGGTTGTCGGGGGGACAGCTGCTGACTGCCAACCCCCAAGGCCCTCCTTAATGGAGGCCTCAGCCCTGCCCAGGGCCCTTCATTCTCTCCTGACCTTTCCTCCCTCCTTCTTTCTCTCTCTCTAGAATTGCACCCCCTTTTTCACCTGGGCACCTCCGGCTCTGTGGATGCACCACCCCAGCCCAGCAGAGTCATCCCTCAGCAGCAGGCTGACCTGGAGGCTTAGACTGGGACCAGTGCCCTTGGCCCTGGTAACAGCTCAGCAAAAGCAGGTTTCCCCACACCTCAGCTTCAGGCATACCTCTGTCCCCCCTCACTGTTCTACACACCCCTGTTTAACCTCAGTGTTTTACCTAACAAAAAGAAGGGAGCCCCACAACAGACAACAAGAGATTAAAGCCACTCGGCCCCAGGATAAGAGTTGTTTTTGTGTTTTGACAAAAGTACCCAAAGCCCCTCATTGTTCAGGCTCTTCCTGACCTGACTCCTCTCAGCTCCTCCCCACACATGTGCTGCTCCCCAGACTCCCCAGCCTCCCTGCACCATCCTGGGACACCCTCACTTCCTCTGCTGGCCCTGCCCCTGCTTTGCCTAAAATGTCCCAACTGCTGGTTTTCAACCCCCACCCTTCATCTGCTCCATTCCTGCCTTTTCTGGTCAGGGCCCCTTCCCATCTCAGGGGCCTCCCTGGGCCCTGACCCCCGACAGCGCTGACACCCAGGAACCGATCCCTCACTGACAACTAATTCCAGCCTCACAGAGTCTTCTTTCCATGTAATGTTACATAAAGATCAGAATTTTCAGAAACGCATCTTCCTATGAGATTGCTCCTACCCAAAAGTAGATTCGTATTTACACCTGGCAGCTGTGAAAAGGTTGTTTTTTGCTAAATTATGTTTATCTGAGTAGGTGCAGGTCCCTGGTCCGTGGTGAGTGGTTGGATGGAGTCAGTGAAGATGGTGTGGCAGGTGCCTCCCTCTGAGAGGACAATAAAACCTGGATAAGTGAGAAGGGGGCAAAGAAAAGAGCGTTTAATTTGGGGTGTTCCTTACTGAATGCGGATCCTATCCGTGTGGGGGCAACTGTTAAACCCTCCACACGCCTGAAATGGGAGCTCAGACTGGGCCTCGTCCCTCCTGTCATCCCCGCCTGTGCCAGACTGTCCTGAAGGGGCTTTCGGGCCCCTCCCCACGTGCGCAGGGATTGTGTCCTTGTGTCCTGCGGACAAAGCCCCACATTCACTCCACCACCACGGGCGGCGAGGTGACGCTGGATGCTACGGCTGCCTGGCCACCGGCTCTGCTCCCCAAGCTGGTGGTGTTGCCTGCCGCGTGGACCTGGCTCTATCCCCAGGAAGGACACCAGTGCAGCGAGCTTCCACGGGCTTCAGTCATAGGTTTCCACACTTCTGATTCTTTTGTTGGTGGCTCGCCCTTGCACTGAATCACAGCAGCTAAAAATGCATGTTTACTTTTACTTTTGTTTTAGAAGAAATTTTCTTTCTCCACTGCTTTCAAACAGCAGAATTTGGCAAAGGCTCCTTTGTCTTTCTGTTCGTGTGTGCAGGGAAAGTCCCACCGAACCGTTTTCGCCTGGATGGGCATGAAATGGGCACCTTTTAGTTCCAGTTGACTTCATCTTTTCACATCTTGCCTCTGTCCCGTGGGCCTCTCAATCCCAGTAAGAGCCGTCTGGTAGGATCCAGGACCCATGCTCTCTGAACTTGGGTACATTTTACAGATTTTCCCCATCCTGACCTCCAGAAACCTTTTGAAAATATGCAACAGTGAAAAATCAGACTAAAAGACCAAAAGATAATTTGTATATCCTGACCATGAAATACGGTTTCCTTGGCGGACTTTCCCGTCATCCTCTCAAATAGTTGGGGGTGGGGTGGTGAGGACTTTGGTCCCCATTTTCTGAACAGAAGTTGGGAGGCTGGACTTTAGGCTTTTTTTTTTTTTTACATCTTGAGGCTTTCCATCCTCATCTCTTTCTCTCTCTCTCTCTTTTTTTAAGATTTTATTTATTTACTCACGAGAGACGCACAGAGAGAGGCAGAGACACAGGCAGAGGGAGAAGCAGGCTCCCTGTGGGGAGCCTGATGCAGGACTCGATCCCGGGACCCGGGATCATGTCCTGGGCCAAAGGCCGATGCTCAACAGCTGAGCCACCAGGCGTCCCTCCATCCTCATCTCTTTTTGACAACAGAAAACGAGATTAGAAACAAAAGCACTCAAACCACCTGTCTTTTAAAAAACCCTTTCTTCTTTCTCCAGTTGTCTCAAGAGCTGACAGCCCAAGACCATCAGCAACCTTAGCTCCTGCCCTGGACCACAGAAACCCTCTCTCTCCTGGAATTCTTGAACAGGTGAAAGCATCACACACTCTTTGTTTAAATACTAATATACTCCAGGAGAATGTTACCTTAGATCCACAGAGAGCCTTCCTTCCTAAGAGCTGTAAGAATAGTATGTGTTTGAACAAGTCTTTCTGTCATGATGTGAGGACCGGGAACAGCTCTGTTCCAACAGCTTCTTCTGTATTCCTCAGAACGGTCGAGACTCTCAATGTTTCCTTCCCACGGGCACCTCAGCAATCGATAGTCAGAGCTTATTTAGCTGTTGTGGGACTCTTAAACCATCCCCCAAATATGCATCTGACCAAACAGATTCACTATTTCTCCGTGATGGACACATATCTGTTCTGATATTCAGACACTTATTTTTTTAAGATTTTATTTATTTATTCATGAGAGAGAGAGAGAGAGAGAGAGAGAGAGGCAGAGACACAGGCAGAGGGAGGATCGGGCTCCCTGCGGGAAGTCCGATGTCGGACTCGATCCCAAGACCCCAGGATCAAAGGCTCAACCACTGAGCCACCCAGGTGCCCCTGCCATGGGATGTTTAATAGGAAAATTTTAACTGTACAACATCCCAGTTGCCACAAAGACTGTTTAGTAAAATTCCTTATATACAATTCACGTTATTCTCCCATTTGTAATAAAGGCAATGACATATTTGTTGAACGATCTGTATGTGTCCAGGCCTTTTCTACGTACTTTCCTTGTATTAACTCAATGAATCATCAACATAACCTTATATTATGGAGGCTTTTATCATTATCCCTACAGATGAGAAACGAGGCGCAGAGAGATGAGCAGCCCCGAGGTCATCAGCCAGCAAGGGCGGGGAGCTGCTGTCGGAACCCCGGATCCAGGCCCTTGGAAGGAGCTACTACTGTACAGTTGCCTTCACAGACTCTGGCCTCCCAGGATCCAGCTGAGACCTCACAGCCCGCGGGGGGCAGGCGCAGGCCCACGGATCACCTGCATGCAGCCGCATGGGCTTCGAAATGTGGTCAGATCAGTGATGCCCCGCAGTGGAGACTCCTTTCTCTCTCCCTGCTGACTCCCTCTCTAGGTCACGTCTGCTTCTATCAGGTGGTGGAGTGGCTGCGGGCATCACTGGGGGTTCTATGGGGACACTGCGCTGGGGACTCAGTTTGGGGACAATGTGTGTATGGGGTGACAGTCACCTCCAGGTCCCCTCCCTCCACCGTGTCCTGTGCTGAGGCACAGGTGAGGGGTGGAAGGCTGTCCTGCTGAGCACAGCCCCGACATCTGCCAGTAGCAGGGGACAAATTCTGGTCTGTGCGAGAAATCATCTGGTCCCTCCACTTGTACATAAATGAGAGCTGATACAAGTGTGCCAAGGTGTGGACCCTTCAGAAAGTTTTGAAAGAATTAGAAATCCTAAAATTTTACATGTGCTTCCTCATAACAAAGTATTGAAAGATAAGTCAATCTGGACTAGCAATTATTTTGCGTTCTCGCAATGGAGAAAGATATTACAAAACTGTCCTCCTGTGGTGAGTCACACAGGGTGCCAACAAGACACACGGGCAACTATGATAGGTGTGTGCGAGGCAGTTGATTTACACGAGGGCTCTATTGTTTTTCTGGACTTGGTTAGATATGTAGTTTCTACCGGATTGTTCTTTTTTACATTTAAAATTTGTACTGATTTCTAAATCCAAATAAATATTTTCTTTTTTTTTCCAAATAAATATTTTCGTGCTTCGTTTTGTACTGGAAATTTTGTATTCCTTTTCTTTCAAAAGGCCCTCTGAATTATATATGCTTCAGGTGCTTTGAAAATGGGATCTGCCCCTACGTATGTGCTTACAGAAATGCGTATTTCACAGTGAGTTAAGTTGAAATGACTATGAAAGATGTTGCTCCAAATTCAGAATGGAGTCCTTCTAGCTGTCACGCTGTGTGAGCAAGTATGTGTCCCCCGGTCCCCTCAGCAAATAGGAGTGCCTCGAGATTCGGAACAGAGACTCTTTCCAGCGTTGTACTCAGCTGCGAGTGGGGGAGCCTCCTCTCCTCATCCCGTGCACCCAGCAGACCTCTCCCGAGCACCCTCCAGTGCTGGCGTGCAGCTGGCCACTGGGGAGGGAGGGGGAATGAGAGAGAGAGAGAGAGAGAGAGAGCACTGTTTGGTGTCTTTTCTAATAAGGACACTTATTCTATAGGGTCAGAGCCCCACACTTATAGCCTCATAAATTATTTCCTTCCAAGATCCATCTCCTAATACAGCCTCACTGGAGGTCAGGGCTTCAATAAATCGATTTGGGGAGAAAGAAGCATTCAGTCCATAATAACTAAGTTGGCAGAATGAGACACAAAGTCATATTTTCACATCAAGCTGAGACTTGAATGTGTGTCCTCATTTCTACTGCTCCCGGCACTTTGATGGCACGAGCTGGATTTCAAGTTCCCCCAGCTTCCTTCAGGCCAAAAAACTATTCAGCAGGAGAGCCAGACATGGACCTCATAACTGATGGGCGTGGTCTTGCTAGAAGCATTTAACTTTTGTCCACATTATTCTTTTCTCAATACATCCTCCTGTCTTCAACCACAGGCACACACTCCTGGGGCTGCCATATGCCAAGCTCAGTGACGCTGAAGCCTACAGCTTCTATCGGGAGGCTGAACTGATGGAGAATGCCCCAGCCTGGCACACAGCTTACAGGACGCCTTCCAAGAGCATTAATGCCTGCATGGCTATTTGGCAATCGCCTATCGGTTCCCTGGATTATGACCTACTGGGTTTTAGGGGAGCCTTTCTATTTTTCACTGTGGTCCTTTCTGGTCTAAACACCTTTGCACCCTCAGCAGGTTGGGCCATTTGAAACCTGTCCCCTGTTCCAGGTCATCAGAGAACGCTGACCCCAGAGACCTTTCACTGTTTACTTTGTGCCCTAGGAACTGGCCATCCACTCAGACAATGCTTCCCCCTCACAGACCTTTTTGAAATAAATCGTTTGCCATCGTATTACTCTGTGGATGGCGTCCTCCTTAGTCTGAGGGGGAGTTAGCAAAAGCTTCTCCAATCTAGAAAATGTCGCACGTCTGAAAACATTGTCTCCTGAGCTTCCTTCAGCCACTACTATCTCAATATCAGAAGTTCAAGGATACGTTGATTTTGAAAATGTTGTATTTTCATTTTTTTCACTTTATTAAATCTGTGTTGGGTGAGATTTTATGTGGTTTTCTTTCTTGTTCCTCCCATCATTAGAGGTCAAGACTATCCTGTCCCCCGGACTCATGTTCATTTCAGACTTTCCAGTATTCCTCACTGAATTTGCAATTCTCAAACAAACAGCAACCTCTTTGGATGCCCTTTTTCAAGATCTGTAGAACAGTTACCAGGGCATGAATGTTGGTCTTTAGAGTGTATTCATGAAAGGATATCTGTATGCTAGATGGACATCTGGTCACCCAGCACACACAGCTGGCATGTAACAAGCCTGCTGTTCAGCTGATTCATGTCTGTAATGCTGAAAACTTGTCTTGGAGTGAATTTAAAGAAGACTCATTTGATTTCTTATCCCAGACATGAAATTCTTATTTCACTATGGAAACCTAAGTACTGGGGGCTGTTACATTGGGAAATATCCATCAAGCAAAGCTCAAATTACTTTCTCTGTGGCCTATGTGTCTTGAAGATGTATCCAACAGGCTGTAACTCCCATGTGGAGCTGTCTTGGACAGGTGCACGATGAGGACCATGGAATATCATCCCTCATGGCAGTGCCCATCAGTGGAATCCATAATGGGCTCTTCATTGGGCCAGAACAGCTGGAAAAGACTTAGGACTATATATATATATATATATATATATATATATGTATATATATATCATGGTAGACTGCTCTAGAAGGAGCTGCTGCCTACACCTTCTGACCCGACAGCACCTGGACACAGGTCTCACACGTTCTGAGAGGTACAGGTGAATCCTCAGTCAGGCATGCTCCTCCCCTCCTCCCAGGTCAGGTTTCTGGTTCTAACCTTGTCAAGAAAAGCATCAGCTCCAGGAGGGCTCTTAGTAATGGTCTCAGCTTAGAGGTGATGAGGAAAGCAAATCAAGTAAAGACAGAAGGAAAGTTGATCTGCCTGGAAGGTTTCTGAGAGGGGGCACCCCAGAGAGGACCAGGTCTAATTTGGACTGTATCTCATGACCCCAACAGTCAGGAGGGCCTCCTGGAAGAGATGCCACCTCAATTTTCATCCCAGATTTGATGACCACAATATAGCTCCATGACTGAACTGACCTATTACAAACATATTAGTTTATTTCAACATGAGGAATACAGGGATGAAGAGGCAGGGCAAGGAGAGGAAGCCAGAGGGGAGGAGGGCAATGATGAGGGGAAAGAGTGGGAAGGGTTGTGAAGCTTAAGGAATAGACAATCTCTAAATGGTCACTGGAGAACCTGAGGAGTGGAATACAGTGATATTTGAGAGTCCTCAATTCTGGGCATTCATTCAATGTTTCTCTTATTCCCCTCAGCTTCTGCCTGTTGCTAGCTCCTTCCCTATGCAGCTCAGATATCCTGGAGCATCCCTTCCACTACCTACCAGGATCAGCACCATCCTACCTTAGTGTCCTTCCCTCCCATCCAGCTGAAACTGCAAGGGAGATAAATAGCAAGCCTTCTTAAATTCTAAAGAACATCATCTTTAATAGAAAAAAAGTAGAAGATGTATAAATGATTCAGAACTACTGCGTATATAATGGGAAAAAGTCAACATCTATTTTCACATCTTTCTGGAACTGACAAATGAAATTTCTTTAGAAATTTTCTACCAGGAGTTGATGGCATTTGAAATGTTAGATAAAAATGGTGAACTGGGGATCCCTGGGTGGCGCAGCGGTTTAGCGCCTGCCTTTGGCCCAGGGCGCGATCCTGGAGACCTGGGATCGAATCCCACATCGGGCTCCTGGTGCATGGAGCCTGCTTCTCCCTCTGCCTGTGTCTCTGCCTCTCTCTCTCTCTCTCTCTGTATGACTATCATAAATAAGTAAAAAAATAAAAAAAAAATAAAAAAAAAATGGTGAACTGTGTTTTCCATAGTTTGACTCAAGTACCAGAGTGGAAATCAAAATGACAGATATTTCAATGCTGAAATATGTGATTGCTTCTTTGGACTTAACTAATTAATTAGTGCTAAATATATAGCATTATATAATTTCTGAATTCTGACTTTTTAACAAGTATGAAAATCAGCAGAGTTTATATCATCTTTGTGATTCAGGAAATTTGTGCTCAAAGACTTCAAATAAAACAACCTCCCTTTAAAAGCAAAATAAGTACAGACCCTATAGAAATGCATCATGCCACCCTGGACTGGATACTACTTTATCTTATTTTCAGCCCTTTGTGTGTTTTGAGGAAAACAGACCTAAATAATGTCAATCTCACTTATTTTTATCATTAAGGTAAAATAACTAGAACACCTTGGTGGCTCAGTCAGTTAAGCTTCTGACTTTTGATTTCAACTCAGGTCATGATCTCAGGGTCTTGAGACTGAGCCCTGAGTCGGGCTCTTCACTCAGCCTGGAGTCTGCTTAGGATTCTCTCTAGCCTTCTACCTCTGCCCCTCCCCCTACTCTCCTCTCTCTAAAGTAAATAAATAAAATATTTTTAACAGGTATAATAAAAAATAAATAAAAAGGTATAATAACTTATCACTTTAAAACCTTTTGAAAAACTACATAGAATGTTGTAGAATTCTTGCTTTGGGAACACAGGTACAAGCCCCTTCACTCATTTTCATATTTGTTTGATAACTTGGCAAGGTTTTTGTACCTTCAACATAAATTAGAAAAACAAAACAATTTGTTGTTTCTTGAAAGGCTCCTAAAAGAAGATGTGGCATTTTTCAGAAAGAAAAACAGAGAAACTAGAAGTCTATATGCACTGAATGAGATGACAGAATGATCCTTTTGTTTCAGTCCTTTGTTTTCCCACTTGCCTCTCTCACCACAAAGAACAAAGGAAACCTGCTTCAGTTAGAACCTTTACACCCATTTTTCCAATTCTCATACCTGTCCAGGTCACTTCCTTCCTGAATATACCAGTTGTTCTAGCAAAATATTTATAATTTACTCTAATTTTTCAATCTATGTTAAGTGCCTGTTTTAGTGAATGTTTCCAAAGAATTAGGCCTTAATTGGTTTCAGGTATGGGCAGCAATGCTGCTTGCAGAAAGAGGAGAATGACAAGCCCAAATTGTATAACTTTTATACAAATCTTATGAGTTACTCAGCACAGTAATGGTCAGTTGTAATAGGATTGTTCCCCAACAGCAGACTAACTGTTGCTAAAAATAGGCTGTTTGTCTTTTTTCAGGCAAAATGAGCATTTTCCTTGTTTATGGGATTAACTGGCTTAAAACACCAGGTCATATTTACCCAAATTTAGAAGAGATGGGAGTTGGGGTGCCTGAGTGGCTCAGTAGGTTAAGTGTCTGACTCTTGATCTCATCTCATGTCTTCATCTTAGGGTCGTGAGCTCAAGTCATGAATTGGGCTCTACTTAAAAAGAAGAAAAAAAAAACAAATGGAACTTGTGTCAATTAATTATGTTGATGAATTGTAACTGCCAATTTTGGTGAAAGGACACCCTCTTCTTCTTCTGAGAAAGGTACACCAAGCCTGGATCTCACAAAGTATTCTGGTCTCAGGAAAGAGAAGAACCAGAAACAGACTTTTTTTTTTATTCGAGACAGATGGAGATCTATGAAGCTAGGTGAGGAGAAGCAAGGTGGGAAGTGAAGCCTGAACATGCCTTTCCCTCTGCTCCATTTTCTAACAAAATGTGGAGCCATCAGATGATCCTTCACACAAGGTGTGATGATCTCTTTGGAACTGTGTGTGTACTGAGTCTGTGCCTTCTTCAATCTCATACATTTATTCCTTAAACTCCTTTCTCCAAAGAAGACTCAGAGCACTTGAGGGAACAGATCTTGACATGAACCACAGCACCTGTCATTTCATCCCTACCTTTGGGCACCATGGTGGGATACTGTGGGATTTCCAACTGTGTGTGAACATGTGAATGTCTCGTTCTTATTTACTTTTAGATTATCTCTAGATTCTAGAATAAGAGTAGGAAAACCTCCTACATGCAGAACCAGGACAGTGTTTGAGCAAAGCGAGATGGATAAATCATTAGCCTGAAACATTTTCTAAGGACCTCACTGACATTAAAGAGAATGATGACATATTCTGAGCAGGGGCTTGATGAACCTTGCATTTTTTTCCAGGTGAAGAGAAGCCTGCGGACAGGAAGGCTGGAGACAAGAGCACACTCGATGGCGAGTTGCTGAACCAAGTTTGGACCTGCCTCTGTGCCATACCCCTCCCCAGGGTCCTCAAGGGTCCTTCCTTCTCTGTACAATTAGGTGACTTCATCACTTTCTCTCAAACTTAACTTTACACTCAAAAACTCCACTCTTTCACAGAACTTAGATTCTTGGAACTTCCAGCAAGGAAGGAAACAGAGAAAGGAAGATAAAAATACGAAGAAAATCACAAAGGAGAATGGTATGTTTTGATGTGCTGGGGGAAGGAGGCCCCTGCACTCACTCTCTGAAGGGCTGTTTGGCCTCTGCTACCCAGTGACAGGACTTTCCTGGTGACTTGATGTGGCGGTCACTATCCGCTCAGGGAAAGGTGAGGCAGGGCCACCAGGGGGCACAAGGCCTCAGAGGGCAAGACATTGTAAGGAGCATCTGTAAGGAGCATCTACTTTAAGTAAGAAATGGGGAGCAACAGCAAATCTGAGGTAGAGGAGAGGGACAAAATTGAAGAGGAAGAGAACTGTGGCCGGGCACTCACTGAGCACTGGAATGTTACCCTGACTTTCTGAGGAAGGATGGCCTCTGACACCACTACTGTGATGAGCAGTTGACTTTGGGCATCCCAAATCAAGCCCACATCCATGATGATCAGGAAGTCACAATTGAGAAGGGTTTTATCTGTGCTCTACGGAGTTAACTCATTTTCAAAACATTAATAGAAACTTTTCAAACTAGAAGTGAGCACAAACAATTCTGTGTATTGTATGAGGGTCACTTTAACAAGGGTAACTTTAGGATTTTATGTCTTCTGTTACACTTTTGGTTGCTAGTCTTAAGACCTCTGCACCACCCAGGACACACACACATTTATCGTTTATCAAATGCTGTCTTGTTTCAGTTCTGGTTCTGACTGTGATTGCAGGGGTGAGGTGAGAGCTTCAGATGCTTCCCAAGAAAATGGATGCCAAGCTGGTTAATGAGAGAATAGCTTGGCAGCATTGTTTTGTTTTGTTGTATAAACAAATTGTATCTACTTTAAAGACAATTTCCTTTTACATTAAATAGCTACATTCCTGCGGTCAGGACACTCAATCATTTCTGCTTCCTTCACAAGGTGGGTGCTGGGAGACACTTTAAATGGAAGTTTACATTATATATTTCAAATAGGTCCCAAAAAAGTACTTTAAGTTGTATTTCAATTTTATTTTTTTAAAGAACAAAGTAGACTATAAAAAGAAGAGCTGGTTACATTAGCATCATGTGAGAATGTCTAAGTAGCAGAATGGATCTCTCTAAACACAAAGATTCTGTGAAATAATCACAAGAAAATTGTGACACAACACCTACTTATTTTACTCACTTTCTAAACTGACAGCCAAACGTAGGGTCTTCACAGAATGTTTTAAAATTCTAATATTTCATAAACTAGAGATACTCAGATTCCAAACTGAATTAGTTGAGAAAGGGACCTGGGTGTTATTTAAAAGCAAAGCAGAAATCTCTCCAGATAATGCGCAGCCAGAGCTAATAAACTCCTGGACAGTTAATGTGTTGAACTGGGGGAGAACAGAACTCCCCACGAAGCTTTAAGAAATTATTCTTCTGGGACTCTCTTCACATTAAAGGACATCCAACCTTCTAATAGGAGAGAGGTCTTTAAACTGTGCAGTCAGTCTGTGTGACCAGGGCAAAATACAGATTTTTTAAAATTTAAAAATTAGTATTTCATTTTTTGGGTTAAGAACAGTTTAATAAGAATAACATGCTTCACTATATATTTTTACTTTATTATGTTAATTTTGGCCTCCATATTAAATGGGCTTTATCAACATCTTAGTCAATTAAAAATTATATATACATATGAAATTATACATTTTTATACACATGTGTATATACATATGCATATATACAGTTGGCCCTTCAACAACACAAGTTTGAACTGTGCAGTCCATTTATGCATGGATTTTCATATTTTATTGATACAGGACTGTAAATTTTCTCTTCCTCATGATATTCTTAATAACATTTGCTTTTCTCTAGCTTACTTCATTATAAGAATAAAGTAGATAATACACACAACGTAAAAAAAATCCATGTGTTAATGGACTGTTTCTGTTATTGGTAAGGCTTCCAGTCAACACTAAGCTATTAGTAAAATTTGGGGGGAGGGGAGTTCAAAATTATACAGGGATTTTCAACTGCAGGAGTCAATACCCGTAAACCCTGCATTGTTTAGCTGTGTACTGAACAGTTGCAAAAGATAGAGCGGAAGAGGTAAGGGGATCTTGGATCTTGGATATTCCAAATGAAATGTGGCTCTCATTCTAAAGTGGTTTTCCTGGGCCAGGTATCTTTTGTGTTCACGTTAGCTGAAAGTCAGCTTTCATTCTAGAAAAACCTTGTTTTATGCAAGAAATAATGGAATATGATGTGCTGGAGAGAAGATGAATATAACTTCATGAATTAAGCATCAACAGTGCCTGATAGCAAATCCTAGTAAATTAAAACCCTGTTTGGCTTTCCTTGTCACATATGTCCTTTTGCCCATGGAAACATTTCTAACACTCCTTGACTATATGGTAGGATCATCGTGAAGCTGCTGGGGGCAGTCTCTGGCCACCACTCCAGAGGCCTTGGGGTCTGAAGAACAAACAGGAGCTTGATAGGGGGTTTGGCCAGAAGGCTGTCCAGGTCTCACTCTGATGAAACTCACTCCAAGGTGCTGTCACACCCTACCACATCTGGGGCAAAGGGGCATAGAGGTAAGAAAACAATTCCACTAAATTGTTTCCTAAATGGTAGGATTTATTTCAATGCTCACATACAATCGAATGAGACAAACTATTTACATAAAACATAAGTACAAAAAATATAATACAATTTATACTGTACATAATCAGGATTCTCTTATTTTGTCCCAAAAAATGTTAGCAGATAGAGATGGTGCAGAGGGGATGCTATGGAGGGAGATCACACTCTTAATGGAACTCAGGATCATTCTTCATGAATTTATTGTTTAAAAATAAAGATTAATTGGTCTGGGTTATAGAAGCTGGCAATTCACCAAGAGCAGTGAGTGAGCATGGCATTTCCCCTTCAGTAATAACAGCTCATTTTATCTTACAAATATGTTTGCTCTTCTCGGAGTTGGGGCATGCAGCAGGTGTGAGTTGGTTTCTGCTGATCGGCAGGTAACCCTTGACCCTCCTCTTCTCAAATTTCCATAATTGATCCAATGCAGCAGCTCATGAGCTCCCTGCCTGGGATGCCACAGTTGGTATCTCAAACTAATTTTTCAAAGCAATGGATCTGTCAGGTGTCATTAAACAATATTCTTGGGTATAGACCTGGACAGCTCTCAAGTGAGCATTTAAGACCAATGAATTGATGAACAGAAAGCATAAAAGGGAAGACTACCGGAAAGTCGCATTACACATTTCTAACAACAAGGTTTCAAGTGTAACCTTGAAACCAAATTTAAGGACTGAAAAAGAGTGCACCCAACGGCCCAGTGAAGTAAGTTCTGGCAATCCATGAGGATTCCAATAGGGCAACTGGCACTCCATTTCCTCATTCAAGGAAGGGAAAGGCAATGCTACCTCATCTAAGAAGCCCCACTATGATTAACACATACTGTCTTTTAAAAATTAATTTTAATGTCAGTAACTTGCTGCAGGTTTACCAAGGGCTGAAGTTGGCTTTGGAGAAGGTTCAGTGAAAAAAATGAAACACTCCCAAATAAGTTTATTTTGTGTCACAAAACAGCAACAGCAAATTAACACAGAAAGAAGCATTTAACATTTTATAACATTTTCAAAGTCGAGTCAAGGGGTGCAGCACACAAGCTTTGTTACCCACTTTTGAAGAATCCTACAATGGACCAAGTTGGTGCATTTTCTTTGCAGATGGTGTAGAGTTTCAGCGGGGAATGCAGGTGCTCACGTTGAAACTTCATCCTGTGCTTTCTTTCAAGGTGCAGAAGTTCAACTTTGATTTTGGCCAACAGTCATGCTATACGAAGAAACACCCTTAGTGGAGAAAATACTGTTAACTTTCTTAACCTAAATTAAGGTCGACAATTTTGTGTACTTGTGAAACAATTTTGACATTGACTCAAAAAAAAAAAAAAAAAAAGCCCACAAAGTTCTAGGTGGTCCTCATTCCATTCTGTATCTGCATTCAGCTGTCAGCAGCCTGATTTTCCTGTATCTCTCAACTTACCTGAAGGACAGTAACAAAAACTCTACCTTCTAGAGGCAGGGCATCATCCCTATGACAGACTAACACTGTCACTAAGGTGTTTTGTGGACGATATAAAAGTAAAGTGATGTCACTTTCTGGAAGGCAATAACCCGAATTCTGAACACCTGTCTGCACCTGTTCTGATGCCACACGCCCTCCCTGGTAGGGGGCAGACATCACATCTGTGATGTGTTCCTTGGCCGTTTTCTATTCCTGAGTTCAAAGAGACATAGAAGAATGATTTTCTTCAAAGTGTAGCCAATCAATCCTCTGCTTGGCACTGGAACCACTAATATCCAGAGGAGATGATAAATCACCATCTTAAACAAGGCACTGGCAACTTTTTATAGGGAAATGAAACTATGTGCACTAACAGAGGATGGCTAACAATGTTCTCTTCTTAGCAACATGATAGTACAGTTTGGCTTTTTCAGAATCCAAATTTTGCTCCCAGCTTGTATTTATCGCACATTTGAACCAGTCTGAACTACCTTTTGAACTACCGTTCACCCTCCATTTGGACTATTTGGCATTAAGGTGCCATGAAGCTGAAAAAGAACAGGATCATGTTCCAACTGCTGGGCTCAGACATCTTACTCAATATAAAGAGATGGAATGGATGGTATTGCCTGTCCAAAATTTGGTTTAAGAAGTGCCACAGAGTAGTTTTCCATCTCTACTCTGTTCCTTCCAGGTTTTAAAAATATCCTTAGCTATTTACCCTCATCATGTCAATACAATAAAACCTGTTTGCCTGAACAAAAATCAATTCTGACTCTGGTCATGGGTAATCAGCTTGATTGCTTTCTATGGCAGAACCAGTATGATCTTTTGCAAATACTATGAGGCAGCTTACACTAGGAACTATACACGCTGTGTCAGGCTCTGCTTTCAGTTTTGACGATGCTCTAAGTCTCCTGTGCAGTGTAAGCTATGTTTTCAAGGAGAACAATCTCCCTTCCTGATGCTTTTGTAAAATGTACCAATAATTTGATAATGTGACATATGATAGATGAAAAAACCTTGATCCATCTGTTCCTCAAAATAGGTATAACACATCTTTAATATAAGTCCATAAAAAAAGGAATATAGAATAGTCATCATAGAAATCCCTGCCAATAATCCAACATTGCATCTTGTTAATTCTTTTTCAGTTTCTGAAAGGAAAAGCAAGGATTCTAGCAACTTATTTCCCTGTGTTTTACCAGGTTAGCAAAACAGATAATATGAATACTTTGTCAGTATATGCAGAATTACAAAGAGCCTTTAAATCAATTATTATTAATGACCTCAGTAGGGAAGAACAGCAGAGATAAATTCCACAATGTTTTCTGGTTTCCAAATCTTTTATCTTACATGGCGACGTGCTGTGCAATAATTGGCATTCTTTTTTAGGCATTTCTCTGGTCAAAGTGACTGTAACTTTATCTTCTCCCATTTCATACCCATCGTCCAGAGAAGCAAGGTGTTCAGAATGGCTTTCTGTTTTCTGATAACAGATCATCCTAGGTACTCAAATTTGCAATGGTGTGTCAACATATTATCACCACATGACAAGAGTTGCTGTGACATAATGGAAGCAGTAGTAGGGATGTATTGGGCATGGCAACACAATCTGTGAATTCCACTTTGTATCATCTTAAAAAGAATAGCAGAGAGTTTGCATGAGTTGATTTATGGTTCCCACTGGAATTCCCACCTTCACAAACATGGATTGTTGGAGGCTTAGGGACAGTCCTGCTCAGTGGAGAATGGCTGCTTTAAGGCAGAAGCATTCCCTGTACCCGCCAGTGGTACCTCTCGTCCCTGGATGGGTGCCCCAGAGCCATCCTGTGAGGCAGAAATGCTAAATGCAATGGAGCTGCCCCCATTTGCCACACACCAGAAAACCCCAACGGAGTGTAAAGGACATCCTGCCGAAGGTGGTTTGACAGTGCTGGGGACATGTTCATGATTTACTCTGGAAATAAGTAAATATCATAAAGAAGCATAAAGCTATTTGTGAATTCCGACACTATCAAGACTGTATCTTCAGTGCGCATTAAGGGGGAGTTTATGCAGCGATTAGCTGAGTGCTGACCCGATGCACTCCCACCTCCCCGAGCCCGGGACACGGGGCGCCCCGCTGGGCCTCTGCCCCTCACTGGAAGCGGGTCGACCACGAGTTCTCCCCAGGCCTCCAGGGGACCCGCCCACGCTGGGCTCGGAGTCCCACGGCTCTCACCCACGTGCAGAGCTGTAAGGACCTGCGGCCACCGTCGGGCCACCTCCTGCCCTTGGACGGTCCGGCCTCCGCCACACGCTCAGCTCGGAGCCACCGGGTCCCCACGTTCCCAGTCCCCTCTCCCCACCGTCGCTTCTCCTCTCCTTGGCATCACTCGGCGAGTCCCCGGGCCCAGACCCGGGTCCCCCACCCCCACCCTCGCCCCCGCCCCCGAGCCCCGGGGCGCCCCTTCCCCGCCGGGCGAGCTGGGTCCGGGGGCCGCGGGGTGGGCGAGGCTTGGCGGGGGCCCAGCTCGTCCCGAGTCCCAGCCCCGTCCTCAGGGTGACAGCCGGGCTCCTCCGGCCCCTGGCCCGCAGCGCTCCTTGGGGACGGGACCCTGAGCAGCCCTGCCCCTGGGACTCCCTCCCAGAGTGTGAGCGTGAGCCCAGGGCCAGGTTCCTCGGGAACACCGGGCCAGCTGCCCCCCTACCCAGAAATAGCCCTCCAGATTAAACCGTGACTATTGTCATTTGATGTTAGGTTCAGAGAGGGTGCTGCTTGTACTAGGGAGGAGGGAGGAAGGAAGGAAGGAGGGAAGGAAGGAAAGAAAGGAAGGAAGGAAGGAAAGGGGAAAAAAATAGACAGAATAAGTCATTTAGAAATTTAAAATCTGACCCAGAGAAATAGCAAAGCCCGCAGCCTCCCGGGAGCTACTTTCAGGAGGAGATGCCAGCGAGGTGGTAGGCACCCCTGCGAAAGCCCACCTGGGGCTCAAGAAACAACCAGAGGCATGGAGGGGAGGCACACCCATGAGCAACAGCCACACAATGATGGAAAAGCAAAAGTTACTCCATAGCTCGTTAGAATATAGTTAAAATTATTCTAAACAAATTGAAATTCTGTGAAATGAGAATGTGAGAGAGACAAACAGACAGAAAGAGAAGCCAGTGCAATTTTGCTCTGAGTAGAGAGGCAGGGAACAAAAATGAGAGCATTTCTTTGCCGTGCTAAGTTCCTGGAGGTATGTGACTCCGTGGGGAGGGTGGGCACTGTCTCCAGTCACCACAGGACACCGACTGAGGTCCAGCGTGGAGAGCATTTAGAAAACATTTCTAATCAGGTCCAGGGATGCTTTCTCAAAATATTAGTATTCTCTTTCCTAAGGGAAATAAAATAACCGTTTAAGCTTAGAAAACACTGTAGAGAGGGATCCAAAAACAACTGTGATGTGCTTCATGGTAGGGACATTTTTCTTAAAGGAAGGTGATGACACTAGTTGAAGCATCCAGTGCAAAACCAGTTGGGGGACAATGAGGAAACCATCTGGCCGAATTTCACCTCCTGAGTCCAGACTTCAGCTGTGTGTGTCCAGACCAAGCAGTCCCCCCACAGCAGACCAGCCACGCAGGAGAGAGGCAACATGAACTCCCTGCTGGAAACACCCAGAACACCATTCAGTTGCAATCTATTAGACCTCCTGGAAACCACCTGCCATTTAAGCTTGACTTTTTGTAGAGTCGCTTCTGAAAATTTGGGTGCATGAGAATACTTTCAATACAGCAATACTCATGACTCAACATGGGATTTTTTTCCCCCAACACTTTCTGAAATTGTTTCTTTACATTGGATAGGCCACAAACACGTGTGCTGATAAGTCTGCGTTCCTCAATGCCCGTGCTGTGTATTTCCACAAATCTGAAGGTTCACTGTGCAATAAGAATGTTTCACCATCCACACAGGTCTTTATTGCAATGCCCAAGGGCATCGATGAACAGTTTCAATCCGGTTCTGACTTTCAAACATTATTCAACCAGCTGCCATGTATTATTTATCAGCTGTTTATGAGTAATTCATCCTGCTGTTTTTCCTTGCTGGGGACCTCTATGAATAGTATTATAACACTCTGAAATGCTTAGCAGTGTCAGTGCTCAGAACCACAGGGGTCACTGAAAACCTTACGTCCCTGCTTTCTCCAGGTACATCTTGAAATGCTCTTGCCTCCATGCAGGAGAAGAGGGAGGGGTGGAGGGGAGGGCAGCATTGAGATAGAAACACAAGGCACCAGAACCAAACGTCTCCTCCTTGCCTGACCTGGAGGCAGCAAATGACAGCTGGGTACTCGGGGAGCACTTCAATATGTACAGCGATGGGCTGCAGAAAGCCAGCCTTACGCATCAGTAATGCTCTGGGAAGTGGCTGACTGCTATACATGAGTTCTATCGGGAGATAGAAAATAAAAAGTTGCTTCTCCTTAAATGTCATTTCTTTCAATCCTTTCTGTAACATAGGAAATAAAAAAAGTTGGTTTCCATTTTATACTTCAAAGTATTTTTAATATTTAATACTTTTCCTCATTGGTGTCATGAATGTTCACGATTTTTCCTTGCAGGGACATTAGACAGGGCGTATGTCCAATGGTGAATAAGTAGTGGTTTTATAGATGTCTCTTCAGGCTGTTACTATGGACCGGACAGGTGAGCTTCCGGGCCTACCACAGGGCGAGGAGCTCCCTGGAATGCTGTGAAATCCAGAAGTGAGAATATGGCTAGCCTTGCAGCATCATGCAGAACACTGGACCCTTCATCATGTCTGTGCCTCTGGTCTTCAAGCTCACCTCCACCAGGGATAACACAGTAACTGCATCAAGACCAGGGGTCAAGAGTGTGTCACTCCTCATACCATCACCTCTGCAGACACAAGCCAGGGTGATTTCCTGCCTTTGCTCAGGCGAGAACCATTCCAAGTCCAAACACGCAAGTTGCTTTCAAGGATTCCACAGACTTATCCAGGTTGGGAAGATGGGAGATCCATGGTGAATAACTATACAGCCACATTCATATCCTTCATTTTATCAAATACTATGGACCTAACACTCCTTGTGGAGGGAGGGAGATTCTTAGTTGAAGTGTCTGTTTTCTTGAATTAGAACATCATGAAGATTTATGCTCAAAAGCAGGAAGACATTCCTATTTCTAAAGACTCCTTTCCCATGTGGGTGGCACATATATTAAAAAGCTCAAGAAAACAACCGACTTGTTAGAAAAATGGACTGGACACAATAAAAACAAAACAAAACTTCACGCCATGGCTCATTCAACAATGATCAAGCATTTAGACCAGATTTTCAAGACATCATATTTAGATTTTTGTTGCTTTTAAGGATGTCTGTTTTTGGCAGCAATGGGACACTGGTGGCTTGAAATGCACTTGAAATGTATCCAAACTTCATCTCTGAAGCCTTGGAAACATGGGAAGTCATGGAGCAGGGCTTGAGGAGGTGGGGGATTACAAGGAGCCAAAAATATAACAGCTATTAGTACTCATCGTAATTATTGAGATCTGTAAAGTAGGCGTTAGAATAGGTCTTCCCACTGAGATGCGGGTTGAAGTATTTGTTTCTTTCCTCTAGGATCAAGTTGTTTTTGTTAAATGCCTGTAAAAAGTAAAATTAAAAAAAAAAGGATTTAAGAAGACTCCATAAGTAGCATTTTGGAAAGAGAACATAATGAGGGGACGATTATATTGAATCTGAACTCCCTTCTGAGGCTCCATTGTTCAAAATGTGATTCCTCACCTACTGGCTTCCTCACCTTATTTGCCTTACTGAGGACCTGCCTCATGACCAGAATGAGGGTGGCAATCTTTGATAAATAGATCTTGAGAAATCTAAATCTTCAACAAACCTAAAACTCACTAGTGATTTCAAATCAACAGTCGCTTTGAATGTTACAGAACAGTAAAATTTAAGCAGCCTTCTGATTATCATGGACAGGTACATTGATAAGAGATTTTGAAGGAGCTTATTTAAGTAAATGCATGCAATTTAAAACGGCTTGATTTCTTTTCATTTTCTACACTGTTAGCAGGTGAGCTTGTGATGAGAAAACAGCCATTCTCAGGTGCCACCTGGGCATTTTTCAGCCTGACAAGCCTGCTCAGACCCACAGAGTCTGCACATTTACATGAGGACCTGAGCTTCAGGTTCCCACCCCAAGTTCCTGTTTTGTTTTTCTTGCAGCACCTGCTAAAATAGCCACTTACAGGGGCACCTGGGTGGCTCAGTTGTCCAAATCTTGATTTGGGCTCAGGTCATGATCTCAGGGTCCTGGGAAGGACTCAGCGTGGAGTATCCTTGAGATCCCCTCTCCCCTTCTCCCTCTGCCCTTCCCCTCCCCCTACTTGAGTACTAAATAAATAAATAAATAAAATCTTTGAGAAAATTAAAAAATAAAATAAGCACTTAGAGCTGAGCCCACAAAACGTGAGTGATGTCTCCCTCAACCACCTTTTAAGTAACAGGTGCCTGCCACCCTCTCTGTCTCCTGCTCACTGCTGACCAGGCCCAGAGGACTGCCCTTCCCTGGCAGTGTAAGTAATAAACCTTGGGACTTGACTTTCTTCAAGTGAGTGTACTGAAATTGCACCTGGAGTCAAAACAACCCCAGGGTCTCCCCTTCCCCAAAGAGGGAGCTCAGGTGCTCAGGGAGCTTCCTGCTGATCCCGTGTAGCTTGTACCTTCTTCTTCAGCCGGCCACAATATGCATATTCTTAATTTAACACACCAGCTATGGGCCCCCCAAAAGCCTACTCTAGCCACTTCTGACACAGACACCCATCCTTATTAAGTCATTAAAGCCACCTATGCTTTCAAAAACCTAGTTTACTATGCCAAGTGGAGGGTAAATACTAAAAGGGCTGCTATAAGGATGTAGGATGGTCAGCAGAGGCCAACTGTCCAAGACTGGTCTGGGCAAGGTATCAGAAGAAAGTTCCAGAAGGATCATTAGAGATTAGGCAGCAGTCAGTGCCCTCAAAGCCCTCTGCCTTCCGAGCAGTTAAATTTCTTATTATCTTGAGTGGCTCTTGGATCTTAAGTGGGAACAGAAGACCAGTCAAATTATCTTGAGACATTTGAAGTAAGAACCAAGTTGATTGGTTGGAATCACATTTCAAGGAGCCCCATTCTTGGGATCTAAAGGCTTGTTCTTGTTCATAAAAGGAGCTCATGTTCCTCCTCATACTCCAGAAGCTCAGTTCTGACAAGGTGTGAGGGGTGTGTTATTAGTGAGCAGTGCTTTATTTCTTGGCCCTAGCATTGATTAGCATAAGGTACTCATGGGTTCTGGATCCTGGTGGAAGCAAGGCCCATGGATAAAAGTCAACTGGCTCTGTTTCTGTCCAAGGGGTGGAGAAGGAGGCCTCGTGGTAGGGGGAAAACAAGAGAGGACACTGTGGCTCCCAGGACTCAAGACCTCCCAACCACTTGAACTTGTAAGAGTTGAAAAAGTTCCAAGTTCCCACATGGGAAGGAAATCAAATTTCAAAGGAAATCATCATGGCAGAGAAAGCATCAAAATGCTCCCTGAGAATGTTAAGGAGAACCATCAATTTAAGAGGAATGTCAAAATGATAATATCCTTCATTCACGTGGGTGGTCGGGCACATTGGGTGAAGCAGATGATGGCCCCAGATGTCCTTCCAGCTACACCCCTGACTCCTGTGTGTTATCCCATTTAAACCTCACAACAGAGAGATGATGTTACATATTGCTCTACCCATTTTAAAGATGAAGAAACTGAGGTTCAAAGAATTAACTAACTTGCATTTTAAACCCTGATGCACAATGCCTCAAATAAAAACCACATTTATTTTGCCAGGCACTACTCAAGGCATTTAGTGTAGCTGTTTCATTTGTTTCTCATGATCTCCTGTTTACTGAGGAGAAAACAGGCTCAGTGAGTGTAACTGGCTTTACGTTTACGCAGCTGGTGACTCATGGACACAGGTCTTCCTGGTCCAGAGCTGATGCCCTTTCCACTCCTTCTTCCTCAGAATGAGGAGACTGGCCATCAACTCTCTACTTCTGGGTCAGGAACTGAATTAATCACCCATTGAGAAAATTTAGCAGAACACTTCACCCCACACCAGTCACACACCATGCAAAGCTGAAGAAATTTCATTATGCAAACAAATTATTTTAAGATCGTTTTTATAATAACATAACAATTTTTCTCAGGATGAACCTGGATATCAGACTACCCCACCCTGGTCCTCATTACCACTGTCAGATGGGTACAGGGCCTCAGCCCAGAGCTCCTCTCTTTGAACATGGGAGGCACAGTGGAAGCAGAGCTGGACATTGGCCAATGACTCAATATTTTCCAGTATTTTATTCATTGCTGTTTCTGAGTCCTATTTGTAACCTACTTCCCAATTTGAGGCACCATCTTTTTTGCAGGCAAAGCAAACAAGGCAGCTCATCATAAGGGCCACCCATTGCCTTGTTCTCCACTCTGTCACTTCAGCCACCGCCTCTGAGCTTTGCCAACAGCCCCTAGGGCCCTTCTTTCACATCTGTCTGCCAACTCCTTACCTTGATAGCTTCCACCGAGTCATACTTGTCCAGTTTGTTGATGTGGTTAGTTATGCTGGTGTTGAGAGGGGCAGGAGCAACAGGGTGGATGACGGTGGCATCGTGGGACTGCTGCTGGTACCGTTGGCAGTAGGTGTAGACGAGCAGTGTAAGGAGGCAGCCTAGAATGGAGCTGCTCAGCCCCACAGCAAGCATGTGGAACAGATTGAACTCTGGGAAGACAGCATCAAAAGTGACGGTACTTTGGAAAAGAACACACTACTCAACAGCTCAAAGCACTTGCGTAAAAAGAGAAAGACAACATAAGAGGCCCATGACCTTCCTCTGAAATGTCATCCCCCACAGGGAGCACAGCATATTTTAAGTTAATGTTCTTATGGACTACAATCCGTCTTTTGGAGATCACCTTAATATACTAGAAGCATTTTTTTTTCATTAAAGGATTGTACAAGTCTGCTCATCTGTTTCACATGCAGCATGATCTCTGGTCTATGGGGTTCCTAGAGAACATTTTTTCCATGCTCTTAACAGGTAGAGCATCCCAGCCAATAGCCTGGCTGTGTCCCATGAAAAAAGTGAGAATGCATTAACTACTTCCAGTTAATTGCTCAAAATTACTGTATTTTGGAGACCTTATAAAGACAATGGTTTACACCAAAGAAATAAAAGAATTATATCAAAGGAATAAAATATGATCTTTTAATGGTGATGAAATGACCCTCCTTTACATATTTTTTCTATTAAATAGCATCTTTGAGTTATTTTCCTTGAGTTTTGAATACAAATTGCTGAAAAAATAAGCAGATGTGGATTTATGTCTCTAATATGGGATTGGCTTGAGAGACATCAAGGTAACATAATGAAGAACTTTGTAATGTCTGAGCAAATAACCACACAGGAAAATAGATGTTCATCATGTGTTGGTAAAACACCGTACAATGAAAGTTTCCAGCCTTTCAGGGAATAAAGACAACATCTGGGCAATGCTGAAGTAGAACATGACCTTATTTTTTCTATGCTGGGCTGGCGCCATGTGGCTACCCTGTCCCCTGTGGGTTATTGGCCTCTGGCACCTGTGCCAGGACCCATCCTGAGGACCAGCTTTCCCCCATCGTGTCCCCTCAAGGCACCACCAGGGGGCGCAGTCACCCACACTCTTCCTGGATGTGTCTGTTCATCCTGCATCTAAACAGAACCATTGGAAATGCCTGCTAGGCACACTACAGATCTCCGGCGAATCCCAGAGCCACAGAGAGAGGCTCCCAGGCTCTCAGGGTGAGAAGCCTTGCAAGTTTGTTCCTTGCATCCAAGCCTTGGGGTGTCTGCCCCTCAACTACCCTGGCCCCTGCCTGGATCCGCAGCAGAGGTGGGGTACCCTCACTGTCCCCACACCCTGACGTCTCCCTCTAGGCCATGACCCTTTGCTGCTCACAGATGCTGCATTCCCGGGACCCCTGAGAGCTCGAACTGCCTCCCCAGGGGAGCGAAGCATGCAGAGGCTGGGTTCTCTGTAGGCTGCAACCCACTCACTCCCACCCCATTCCTAACACAGGAGTCCAATGTCTGCAGCACTAGGCCCTGGATAATCCAGGTGGATGTTACTAGAATATTCCACAAGTATCACCTGCTTCCCCATATCCACCTGGTTTTCACTTCTTGGTTCTTTGGTCAAGCAGTTCATGAATCTCCAGCCTGTCCTGATTTTGTCTGAAGCTCTAGAGCTGGACGGCCTGGGCTGGCTGGACAAAGCATCCGGGGAGCATCCCACCAGCAGCCACCGGAAGTGTCTACTGTAACACTGAAGCTGTGCTCCAGGTGAGCAAGAGCAGATTTCACACGTGTTGTCATTGTTTTATACTTTAGCCACTTTGAGTCCCAGGGTCAATGCCATCTACCGATAAAAGGACTTCCTGCTGCACTGATAACATTTGATTATAATGTATGAAAGATGTGTGATGCTCTCCATATGCAGATACTTTGTCATTAGTCCAATGAATCACGCCTGCAGGTGCCTGGGGAAGGCCGGGGCCAGCTGACATCTTTATGAGGATTATATAGTCTTTGTGTCTCATGAAACTAAAAATAGCTAAATTGAAAAATTTCAAAAGGCCGACACTTTCTGCATAGGGAAAAACAGTGCCTATTAAATCTCTTTTGAATCTGCTTGGTGTGGCTCTTTGCTTCGAATATGTTTTTCTGTTGTTTTTGGTCAGTAAAGCTGAAATAGAAACCAACTACCCCGTTGGCTCAACTGGATGATTTCCTGTAAAAAATGTGATTGATTTCTCTTCAAATGGGGAAAAAAAAAAAAAAAAAAAAGACATCTGTGTTGTCTCCCTAAACATCCCATTTAGGGATGCTGTATCCCTAAACATTTGCTAGGTGATTCTTTTTACCCATCAGTCCTACAATTAGATCCATGTGACCTCTGACTTGCCTAACCTGGTGTGTCAATGATCTAAAAAAATCAGTTCGGAATATTACAGTTAGTAGTATCTCTGTGATTTAATCAACAGCACATCAACACTTGGTTTGTAGTTGGGTAGCCAATTAGCCTGTTTGACTCAGACACATGGAAGCAGCAGTTTAAGGATGGGAATGGACTTTGAACCCTGCTCTCCCAGGTGCTTAAGGCCCTTGAAAGTCTCCTATATCCTAACCCAGAGACAGCTGGCTGGGGAAAATGGTTTTTAAATCTCTGGCAGACCTGGAGGTCAACTCTGCAGAGACATCAGCTGGCCGACCCCAAGTTCTGTCTTGGCCTCACATAGGACAGGAGGTGCTCCTTAAGAGCTCTGCTTCACTTCTGATCTGGGCTTCCTCTGAGGGCAGCAGGTGTCCCCAGCCCCTGAGTGTCGTCCAAAACTGTCACCTGACCAGGGCTGCTGTGGCTGCAGCCCCCGAGACACCATCCTCTCAGATACTCACTGCCAGGATCCTTTCCCTGTGGTTCTCTGGCCTTGAAGCTCACACTCGGATCCTACAGCCTAGACTCAAACTCTGGCTCTGTTGCTCTCTACCTGTGTGAACTTTGGCCAGTGGCCTCATCTCTGACTCTCACCATCCTTAATGTAGATGACAGTGCATGGCTGCTCTCCCTTTTCTACAATTTGTGAAACCCAAACTTCTGGAAATGGATTTTTCATCACTCACCTGGCAGCAAAGCCTGACCTGACCTGACCCTTTTCCTGCAGAACTAACTAGAACTGCAGAAGTATTAGCATCTTCACTTTGTCCACACTTCACAAAGCATCATTAAAGAGACTGGTTACAGAATGTGGACCTGGACACTGCAGAGTGTTACATAATAGACATCCTATGCCCCATATTACCCCTCTGAAATCTGAAAAATGCTGAATTCTAAAACTCTTCCGTATCTCCAAAGGTTTTACATTAAGGAACTGTGGGCTGCAGCACCTACACGTAAGCTCTTTGTGAGGATCAAATAGGATACTTCTTGCAATTTAATACAGTGGCATATAGTGACTGATCTAAAAATATTAAAGGACACTTAGAGCTATGATTATTTTTATGGGAACTTGTATATATTCATCTTCCAGCTGGATCCCAAGTTATCTAGTGCCAGTCTGTGAACTCCTGGGACCAATGTAGGTCAGACAACAGACACTGCATTTTTCAGGCACTGGGGTCTTTTATGAGATGACTGCTAGTTCCAGAAGGACTGTGGCTATTGTGTCCCGTGGTAAACTCAGTGTCCCTCACAGAGCTCATGGAGGGGGTGCTCAGCAAAGATTATTAAATGAACAGATCAACAACTAAACAGAATACAACAGTGGACTCTTAATTAATGTAGTTAAAAACAGTAAGTACATTCCTAAAACACACCCACAAAGTTCCAGATTCTATTCGAACATAAACAAAGACCAGAGCCTACGGCTGAGTTGCTGGGAATCCCCTGGTGGCATGGATTATGGCAGGAATGGGTATTTTTAGGTCACCAGCCGAATGTATAAATACGTGGTCTTGGTGTGGATATTGGCTCTGATTACCAAGGGTGGGCAGAGGATGGGCTTTGATCAATGGACAGTTAGCCCCTCCTGCCCAGACAAGTAAACACAGACATAAAGTCCAAATTTAGCATGAACTGGAACCAGAGAATGTAATTTTTGTCATCCAGGTTTGCAGAAAGTTTCAACAACACCTCTAGAGATGTAGGTATAATCTCATGCCTCATTACAATTTTGTCATTCCAGCCTGGAAGTCTGAGGCTGGCTGCCATGTATTTGCACTATATGTATAAAAAAATGCTTGAGTTTTACTCATGAGAAATTTAACTACAGCTAATATCAAGATCACTCGTTCACAAAGCTTATTATCATCCACCAAAATCACCTGAAAAGCTTATTAAACCACAAAGTGCTGGGCCCCCCTCAGAAAGGTTCTGATTCTACAGATTGAAGCAGGACCTGAGAATCTGTATTCCTATCAGCACTCACGGGGATGCTGATGATGCTTAGTCTAGGTACCACACCTGAGAACCACTGACCCAGATGTCAAATACTGACTTTTTGCATTTGTACTACCAAAGTTTAAGGTGTTTGGATCAAGAGTTTCTCCATTCTGTTTTTCTTGGGCCAAGCATCATATGACACATACGGGGAAAGAAATGATCAGAAAATACCAGAAATCAATTAAAAATTAGTTAAAAAGAGAACTTACCCCCACACCTTTTCTCTTCTACACTACTGGATCTTGCCACAGATACTTCTGGAAAAAGAATTAAATCATGATGTGTAAAGGGTGTTGGAAAGAAAGACCACATCAATGATTGATTCACTTACAGAATGTCTAATGATTTCAAGTTTTATGTGAGTCAAAATTCAAAGCCCGATAAATTGTTTAAAAAAATTGCATGTTTCTTTGTTTTAACCAACCTGAGATGTATTTGGCCAAGGTTATCTGGATTGGAAAGGAGTGAGATTCATTATCACAGAAAGAAAACGCGATGGTCCTTTGGGTTGAAACCAGGGCACAATTTCAAAATAAGGCCAGAGTATGTGCTGATTTTCTGTTACCAATATATTATGCCAGTTGTGGACCCCAAAGAGTTGGTGTTGGTGTCCTTGTCTCTGATCAAAGCCAGCATCGTCAAATTCTCTGCACAGGGGGACCAACCCACCAGAGCTTGAAGGAAACTGCCATAACTCTTTGCCATGACACACATTAAATACCCAAGTAAAATGCCAATAAAAAAACAGATCCTGGAAATGTTTTAACCCACAGGGGTCAAACACCATTTCAGGAGATTGGAGACATTATTCTTTCCTGTACTGATTTTTCAGTGGGTAACAAGAAAGTGTGCAATATGTCTATGGTCAAAAAGGAAAACATCACAATAAACAGCATTTCTATACCATACACAATGGAGGTGCCTTATAAGACTAAAGCTAATAATTTTCTCTGAAATACAGTTACCATTTACAAAAGTGGAAGAAAACAAGGCAATTATCTATTATTGCCTTGTAAGAGGCTGGTCTCTGCTTTGGTCTATAGCATAGTCCTAACCCACACTGGACATATACAAATGATTTGTAAGTACCTAACACCATGCCTACAGTGAACATGTGACAGATGACTTGCTATGATCAATAACTGACCATCAATTTCACATGGAAAAGCCAATAGCCAAAGAGCCAGCCAGTCTCTTCTCCAAGATGAGAGCCATGGTAGGTTTCCATCTTCCCAAGTATATTAAGGTTGCATGAAGAACTGGCCTTTTTAATCTGTGCAAACACATGCACACAGCACTGCAAAAGCATTTAACCTAATGTTAAAATAACAAAATAATCTATTTTGATTTTTTGAGCAAAATTGTCACACCATGTTATAGTCAGTAAATTGTAGAAGGCATCGTGTTAAAAAAAAATCTTAAAATTCATGGTGTAAATTCAAGCCTCAACCCACAGTTATCTGTAAATCTGACTAATTACCTTGAAACCACAGAGTTGATAGAATCATCTCTGTTTCACCAAACAAGACCTCGAAGGACAGATAAAACTTCCATCTGTGAATCATTTCCTTTCTAAATGATGGAAATGATTTTGTTCACACTGATAAGGCTCTCTGCCCTTACCTGGGACGAAATTGGAATCGAAAACACAAGGGCGGCTCTCTGTGGTGTTTCCAGAACACTGACTGCCCACAGGGAACAGAAGAATGCATTGGCGGGCACGGACCTGGACCCCAGACACGGCACATTCAGACCAGTCTGACCACTCTGACCAGCTCTCTGCAGTGACCAGAAGAGGGGAGATGCAACAACAAAGCCACTGCGATCAATCAACCTGGAAGCACTGTAGGTCACACACATTACTTTAAGTTTTCATATTACATTTTTAATGGGTCTATGTATAAATACGATGAATGCGCCTCCTCTGAGCACTCAGATAAATTATATAGGGCATGAATAAAAGAGCTCGTAGACCTTTGATAAAAATTAATATACTTAAAATACATTTTCTAAAATCCATGTTATTTTAATGTTTTAAAGTAACTACTAGACACTAAATAAGCTAATTCATGAGGTCCAGCTGTGCAGAGACGGTCATGGTGAGGGGAAAGAAATCTTCAAGGCAGACACCATTTCCCACAGGGCTGTGCTCCTCTGTAAGAGCAGCCCTTAAATGCTTTCCTGCAAAAATTCCTACAGGTCTTAGAGCTTGGGCAAGAGAAGTGACAGTGCATGAATGAGAAAGACCTGGTTGCTGAGAGGAGTTTCCAGCTACTACAAATACCTTCCCTTCTGTTACAAAAACAATTCTGCAGAGTCAATATACTGAAGTCAGGCTGTACTTGCAGAATTTATTTCATCCCATGTTTACTATTGCCTGTGTGCCTAAGATCATTGCACGACTCGGGTTAAGGTCCAAAGCTGAGTGATATAAGGTCATTTCACCCTGAAGTGGAAAATTTGCTAGGATTTGTTAAATTCACCCAGGCTTATGGATGTGTAAAAAGAGAACAATACTCATGTTTTAAGTAAGGAGGTTAAAAAATGTGCTCTCAGCATTATTAGGAAGTATTATTAAACAAATCAAAAAGATATTTTTGCACACAGTTTGCTTTTTTCCTTCTTTTTAAATTTCAGCATCATCTTTGCAGTACAGGGAAAATTCAGAAATCAAACTTGTGCCTTGATTCAATGTAAAGAGGTTTCATTTTTTCTGTAAAAATGGGTAAAGCACCAGGTTTGGGGATGACTGTGAGTATCTGGTTTCTAGGCACTTTTCAATACAGAGGGAAGCTTCCAGAAAGATTTGCAGGAGCAAGTTAGAAAATAAAAAGTATGACTATTTCAAAGTCAAAGTTAGACTCAGAAGAGGGTGTCTCATTTTCATTCCAACTGGCTTCCATGTCTCTGGACAAGACGGGTTATTGGATGGGGAAGCTGTTGCAGTGTATCCCCTGGGCACCTGTGCTAGCCAGCCTCGAGGCTTGGATTCCCCCAAACCCTTGGACCTGAGGCCAGGTCCTTCACAAGTGTTCTCCTTGCTCCCCACCCTGATTTTCAGATTCCATTACCAGGTTAAACCTTTTAATAATGCCTTGTTAGAACCAGTTTCTGTTAACTAGTTGTGAAACCATGGCATGGTGAGAACTCTTCTATAGTAGAACAAAGTGGTCTGAAGTCACTTGGTGGAAAACAGTGCGGGACTGAGGTGTTCCCTTCTTTCAGTATTTGCTCTTATGAGCTATCATCAATTTCACGGTTTCTAAATCAAGGTTGGGAAGGGGTGAGTCTACCGCAGTCATGCGGTCAGGCTGCTTACCCGGGCAGGGGTCCGTGTTGCAGACTGCCTCCTCCGTGTGAAGCCCCAGGCAGATGTCTCCTCCGTAGGCTGGGGCTGGGTTTGTGCATGAGCGGGTCCTCATGTAGTGTCCACCGCCACATGTCGCTGAGCATTTTGACCAGGGAGACCAGCAAGACCACACGCCATCCACTGGGAAGGGACACAAATTCACATCACTTCTGAAAGTCCAAATCTGAGCAATCCGATGCGGCTGCAGATGGGATGTGCCTTACAGGAGGGCATCTGTGCACACCCCTGACTGCTCACGGGGCTGTCTGTGGTCTTCCTCCTGGGGAGGAAACCAGTTTTGCACATTTCTCCCTATGCTTTCTCAGTTCCTTTTACTTATTCTTTCAGGAAATATTTCTAAACATACAATATGTAAGCATGAAGAGAGCCAAGGGATGCTATGTATGTAATACAGGATCCCAGTCCCCGGGAAGGACCACAAGCTGTGTTCCGTAGTCATTCAGGTGAAGGCCAGCTACTTCTCCCCTTTGCTAAGCACACAGTCTACCTGGGGTCAAGGAAAAGCAGCTGTAGTCACAGGCTTCCTTTCCAACTGGGTTACGCTGTGCTCCACAACGGGGGGATAGAGAAAAGCTAATGGGTCCCAGGAGGAACTGTGAGGGGTGCTCCGGAGCTGCAGGCCTCAAACAACCAAACTGAGCATGAACCATGTGGACTTGGTGGTGTGCTTACAGGGGAGCCATACGAGAGGAACCCCAGTATTCACAGCCAGACTTCAGGATGATTATGGAGGTGAGTCCTACCATGTGGACATGAGGCATAACTGGTTCCAGGGCCAGCCACTGGTAACCCAGAGCGTGTCCCTGTTTGCTCCAGCCCAGGCTCCTGACACTTGTGCATAGACCTCCTGAGTGCTGGAATCGGCAGCCCGCCTCAATCTGGGACCTCGGTGCTGGTCCTGCATTAACTGATGTTGCTAAAACTGGCACCTCACCCTGGCTTCAGTCTCCAATACTGTCCCATCCGACCTGCTATTTATCTAATTCCTGAAGAGTGCTCCCTCTTGCTAGCCAGCCCCATTTTTTTTGGTAGAGGCCTAGAACAAAGCTGCAGGACTTTGTCAACCTGGCATTAGACGCATCAGTGGGCAAAAGCAGGCATCACCACAGCCGGCTAAATTAAAAGGCTAATGAGAGACTTACTATTACCATATGTATATAGTTTATTTTCTCTGTATCCTACATAAAAAGAAAACAGAACGGGGCACCTGGGTGGCTCAGTTGGCTGAGCATCTGACCTTGTTTCATTCAGTTTATGATCTCAGGATCCAAGGATCGAGCCCCTCATGGGGCTCCATGCTCAGTGGGCAGTCTGCTTGTCCCTCTGTCCACCCCCTGTTCATATTCTCTTTCACAAATAAATAAATAAAATCTTAAAAAAAACAGAAGCAATCATGAGAAGCAATGCTAAAGTTGTTCAGGATGCAAGGTTGTTTTGACTAGGATCACATCATTTGTATTTTAATACATCCACCATGATTTAACACATCTTTATGGAGTAATATTTTTCTTCAGATACAGGCATAGGTAAAAAGAAAGTATTTTTGAGAAACATGAGCAGGAATTTCATTTTTAGGATATTTGTATCTGCAAAAAAGTAGAAACAAAACAGAAATCAAACATTTAAACCTAATTTTAAAGTGAGTTTGTGACCTAATTGGGAACTTCATGATTGAAAAGTTCGCACATTACCCCTAATAGGCAATGATATAGACTAGGAAGAAAGGGGGAACCAGGCACGTATCTGTCACTGGATGAAGTACTAGTAAAAGGAGGCAGAACTGTCAAAGTTTCAAAAATCTCCTCCCATGTCTCTTCTTACTGGAGGGATGCTTGCTGGCAGTGTTCCTCTGTAACCTGAGCTGAAGTTTGGTCTGTAGCACATATGCTTGCACACCCTAAAGGAAGGTGCTCACAAGACATAGTGCCTTAGAATAACAGGTATCAAAGAGCCTGGGTGTCTGAATGTACACAAGATAGTCTGGAGCTCATCAAGGTCTAGTGTGTCATCTAGATGGTGCTGGAACCCAACTTAGAACCAACCATGTGACTGGAGGATTCTTACTTTTGTATCTCATGATAGATCTGTTGGCCAGTGGCCAATAGGGGCATGAAACAATGCTCAACATCACTAATTATCAGGGAAATGCAATTCAAAACCACAGTAAGACATCACCTCACACCTGCCAGGAAGGAGATTCTAAAAAGAAAAGCGATAGATAATAATGTTGGTGAGGAATTGGAGAAACCAGAATCCCAGCACATGGTTGGCGCAAATGCAAACTGGTGCAGCCACTAGGGAAAGCAGTATGGTGGTTCCTCAAAAAATTCAAAAAGGAACTACTGTATGATCCAGCAATCCCACTTCTGTGTATAGACAGCTGAAAAAATTGAAATCAAGATCTCAAAAAGATATCTGCACTCCCATGCCCACTGCAGGATTATTCACAAAAGCCACCATATGTTGCTGTATGACACTGTGTCTCTAGATAACAGTACTGTCTTGTGCACTTAAAGATTTATTAACAGGGGTGCCCGGGTGGCTCAGTCTGTTGAGCATCTGGCTTTTCGTTTCGGCTCAGGTTATGATCTCAGGGTCGTGAAATCGAGCCCCGTGTTGGGCTCTGTGTTCAGCAGGGTGTCTGCTTGAGATTCTCTATCCCTCCCTCTGTTCCCCCACCCCACCTGCTCTCTCACTTGCTCTGTCACTCAAGTAAATAAACAAATCCTTTAAAAAAAATAAACATTTGTTAACAGGGTGGCTCTCACGTTGAATATTCTTACTACAATAAAAAATGTTAAAAAAATTTAAAAACAAACCAAAGATAAGATGTTTTCATTCATAATCATTCTTTTTTTTATAAATTTATTTTTTATTGGTGTTCAATTTGCCAATATATAGACTAACACCCAGTGCTCATGCCATCAAGTGCCCCCCTCAGTGCCCGTCACCCAGTCACCCCCACCCCCCGCCCACCTCCCCTTCCACCACCCCTAGTTTGTTTCCAGTGTTAGGAGTCTTTCATGTTCTGTCTCCCTTTCTGATATTTACAGTCATTTTTCTCCTTTCCCCTTCATTCCCTTTCACTATTTTTTATTTTCCCCAAATGAATGAGACCATATAATGTTTGTCCTTCTCTGATTGACTTATTTCACTCAGCATAATGCCCTCCAGGTCCATCCACGTTGAAGCAAATGGTGGGTATTTGTCGTTTCTAATGGCTGAGGAATATTCCATTGTATACACAGACCACATCTTCTTTATCCATTCATCTTTCGATGGACACCGAGGCTCCTTCCACAGTTTGGCTATTGTGGACATTGCTGCTATCAACATCGGGGTGCAGGTGTCCCGGCGTTTCATTGCATCTGAATCTTTGGGATAAACCCCCAGCAGTGCAATTGCTGGGTCATAGGGCAGATCTATTTTTAACTCTTTGAGGAACCTCCACACAGTTTTCCAGAGTGGCTGCACCAGTTCACATTCCCACCAACAGTGTAAGAGGGTTCCCTTTTCTCCACATCCTCTCCAACATTTGTGGTTTCCTGCCTTGTTAATTTTCCCCATTCTCACTGGTGTGAGGTGGTATCTCATTGTGGTTTTGATTTGTATTTCCCTGATGGCAAGTGATGTGGAGCATTTTCTCATGTGCTTGTTGGCCATGTCTATGTCTTCGTCTGTGAGATTTCTGTTCATGTCTTTTGCCCATTTCATGATTGGATTGTTTGTTTCTTTGCTGTTGAGTTTAATCAGTTCTTTATAGATCTTGGAAACTAGCCTTTTATCTGATACGTCATTTGCAAATATCTTCTCCCATTCTGTAGGTTGTCTTTTAGTTTTGTTGACTGTATCCTTTGCTGTGCAGAAGCTTCTTATCTTGATGAAGTCCCAATAGTTCATTTTTGCTTTTGTTTCTTTTGCCTTCGTGGATGTATCTTGCAAGAAGTTACTGTGGCCAAGTTCAAAAAGGGTGTTGCCTGTGTTCTCCTCTAGGATTTTGATGGACTCTTGTCTCACATTGAGATCTTTCATCCATTTTGAGTTTATCTTGGTGTATGGTGTAAGAGAGTGGTCTAATTTCATTCTTCTGCTTGTGGATGTCCAATTTTCCCAGCACCATTTATTGAAGAGATTGTCTTTTTTCCAGTGGATAGTCTTTCCTGCTTTGTTAAATATTAGTTGACCATAGAGTTGAGGGGTCATTTCCGGATTCTCTGTTCGGTTTCATTGATCTATGTGTCTGTTTTTGTGCCAGTACCACACTGTCTTGATGACCACAGCTTTGTAGTACAACCTGAAGTCTGGCATTGTGATGCCCCCAGCTATGGTTTTCTTTTTTAAAATTCCCCTGGCTATTCGGGGTCTTTTCTGATTCCACACAAATCTTAAAATAATTTGTTCCAACTCTCTGAAGAAAGTCCATGATCACTTTCTAATCATGCAGCATCTAATGCTCACACACGAGGAAGCCGATAAGCTAATGTCTGCAACCTACCTTGTGAAATTTCAAACAGTATTCATTCCCATGCACATTTCAACTAATATTCGAAGCATTATCTCATCTAGCCTAATTAATGCTACCCTGCCCATTCACACCACCTGTCCTCTTGGTATCATGAAAAAGTCCCCTCGCACAGAACTTGTTTGCTAAAACATTCCCATGTGCCAGTTTAAACCACAAGATCACATCTGCCTTTCCCAATTTCAACTGCAATTTCATTGTCCTAAGGGATATGGTCAGAACTGGGGAAAGAGACCTCAACCTCTTCTCAGAGCACTGACTCTGGACTCAGGGGGTATGGTGCTTTGTACTGGATGAAAAATGATACTGCATTTTGAAGTAATGTTTCATATTAGGAAGGCTAAAGTATTTCCAAAATAGAAATCATAGAGTATTAAGAAGCTTCAGGACAGAGCCTTCACTGCCAGGGAGATGCAGAGCCTGGTGGGGAAAGAGGAACACTGAAGCCAAGGAGAGAAAACAAATATAGCCAGGATGCAAGGCATGGCACAGACAGGAAACTGAGAGGGGCTGGGCACCTGCAATTTTCCTTTCCTGCTGCATAAACTTTGCTAGTCTAGCCGGATAACCACACTGGTGGGAATAATAACTCAGTATTGCACCACCACCATGGGGGGTGTTCTAGTAATATGGATGGAACCACAGAGGGGTGAGGACGCAGAGGGGATGGGTGGGGAACTATTGTATGACCAGGAGGCTGAGCCCAGGGTCAGGCCCAGTTCAGGGCTTCACGTAGCTCCAGTCACATTGCTAGAAGTCCTGTGGGAATCTCTTCTTGGCCAAGAGAGACCAGGTCAGAGGAAGATCAGACAAATACACAAAGGCTCAGATCCCAGTTTCTTGCAAGGATCAAAGCAATTAATTGCAGGGAATTATTTCTGATAAAATGAAATTAATACATGAGGTACACTTGATAGAAGAGGATGACAATTCTTATTCACAGGAAAATAAGAATGATGGACACACACACACACACACACACACACACACACACACACACACAAAGAACGATGGCCACAGAAAGGACAATTACTAGCGATCTGAAGAGCAAAGCAAAACAAAATGATTACTGTCTGAGTGTCAGGCATCCTGTGGGCTGTCAGAGATAGAAAGTTCTGCATTTATATTCCTCCAGGGCGTGGGTGTATTTGACACTATTTCCCCAGAGTCCTGAGGCCTCGGCCACACCGGTCTTCACTGTAAGACAGCCGTGCTCTGGGCTCCTCCAAGAACCTCTGGGCAGAACCGTCCTACACTGGCTGCCCTTCCCCAACCCCGCCAAGTAGCCTCAGCGCTCCCTCTGGACAAAATATAAGTCTTAGGATCCTTTAGTGTCACTCAAGGCTTACAGAACACAGTGTGGACTCAAGGATTTCATGAAGAGAAAGGCATGGAGGACTCTCAGCTCAGCACTGGTGTCTAACACACGTTATCTACAGAACACACAGCTTCCAGAACTCATCATTTTGATTCAGAGTCGGCACTCTATTACATTGTCACTCAGTGCCCCTCTTCCCTCATACAGATGGTTTTCAGCCATCTGTCTATCTTCTATCTATTTATCTATCTATCTATCATCATCTATCCTCTCACTTGAATTTGAATATTTTTCAGTAACACAAACTATCTATTGTCTCTACCTTTGTAGGCCAAGGTCTGGAATCCTTAGTTCTGAAACAAACATGGACTGAAAAACAGGAGAGAAGAAAGACCAAGCTATTTCTCAATGTTGGAGGAAAATTATGCAGGTGAAGTTACTATCAGATAAATCCACAGAAAGGGAAAAAGGATCATTTCAACATAATCTCGACTTTAAAACCTTATGGAAGTTTATTATGCAAATTGGACTAGAGATCAAATTTTTCATTGATTGATTTAAAAGACTTTACATTCATCTAGCCTTAGATTTCAAATTTAATCAGAAGGACAAAAGTGGTTTTTAAATAAGATACAGTGCCTATGTGTAACTGCTCTTTATGGACCCAATGGGACTAAAGATGAGTACATTCACAGGGAGGACAGTGTCCTAAATGAGGTAAAAATGGCACTCTCACTGGCAGAGCAGCTCAGCATCCACATCACGGAGTGGTTCCAGCCCCTCTTTGCCAAGTTACACTCTGTCGTGTGTTTAGGAATTTTCTAGAAGGTGGGAGAAAAGATAGATATTTGCTCAACTCAATCCCTTGAACTTGCTCATTCCCGAGTGGAAAGTGACAGGGGCCACTCTAAATATTTCCACAACCCTCTTTGGAATCTTGGTTTTCAGAAAGAAAATGAGGATGGAGCTATTTTGAGACATTAAGGTTATGTATACACAATACTGGCTTGACTATCAAATCAATTAAATAAAAACGGCCACCAGGTCATGTTAAGTGGTATCTCTGAGATGGGCCTGAGTCTTGCACTCAAGGACCAGAGTGGCGTCCAAATATTTGGAGGAGTCTGCATGCTCTGCTGACAGCATGTCTGGAGTGCAGGGAGGCGAGGGTGGATGGAGGGATCCTGACATTCCCTTGTAGCCCTCCCTGTTCAGTTTCTAACACGGATCCAAATCTAATGATGTCACCAAAGAACTCTCCTAGCACCAGGGAGGAATCCTACTCTCCATGCTGGGGCTGTGGGAAAGAACTGGCTCTGTGACCTTTCCCACCCCCTCAGCATCACTTGGCTGGGTGAGCCAAGTGGTTGGAGGGAAGAGTCTCCTGAGGCTGGAGAAATTCCGGCACAGTCAGTCTAGGAGGAGCGGAACAGCCATGAGAGCAGGGGCATTATTAGGATCCTCTGCCTCAGAGCTGAGAACTATGTATTTTCCATTTAAGGTACATTCACTCATTCATCCATCCACCTATCTATCTATCCACCAATTCACCTGCCACCCATACATCCATCATTCATCCACCCATCTTTTCATCGATCAGTCCGCCCATCATCCATTCATCCTCCCGCCAACTCATCCATTCTTCATCTACCCATTCTTCCACCTATCTTTCCATCTACCAATTCACCTACCATCCATCCATCCATCCATCCATCTATCCATCACCCATCCATTCATCCATCCAAGAAATACTCACTGAACACTGCTACAAGTAGGTTCCTTGCTTAAGGAACTCAGAACCTTATTTGTACCTGCTGAAAAAAATGCTTTGCTCCCAGGCTTCTGTACCTTTAAAAACACTGTTATTTGATGTTGGGAATGACCCCTCCCCCACTCCTTATCCCTGTTCCTCTAGTGGGCCAACTCCTATCTGTCCTTCACCACCCAGCTCAGGGGCCACCTGATGAGGGTAGCTGCCAGGACTCCAGCTCCATGGGTCCTTGGCTGATGCAGTCACTACATCTTGTCACCAACCCAATAGCCAGTGACCATACTGGGTGGACACTCTTCACAGGATGCCTCCTCATGGACTCTGGGTTCCTCTCTGACCTGGACCACATCACTGTGCCCACGTATTACCCTGTGGATGGTGCACAGTGAGCTATCCAAGAATGTTTGCTGACAAAGTGGAAGGAAGGAAGGAAGATCAAGTAACCAAGTGCTTGTTTTCTCATCATTCAGCGAACGGTCACTGATCGCTGTTTTGTGCGCACCAGGCCTGTGCTGGGAGCTGGGGGCACCGCAGTGAGCGTGATAGTCACAAAAGTGTCTGGAACCCTCATCGGGCAGAGTCCAAGGCAACATGCCCAGCCATAAACAGCGCTTGGTGGCTCCGGGGCATCCATGAAAGAGCCTATGGTTATGGGAACATCAGGTGGAATCAAATCAGGTGCCAGGGCTGTGCCCAGAGCTGTGACGGGAGGAGCACAGAGACAGCTAGAGCACTGCACTACAACAGGCAGCCCTGGGGACTGTCTGAACACAATGTCCTGTCCAGGAAGACGGAGGCTCCTTAAGCTCATTTATTAACCTTGTGCTCATCTGGAATAAAATGCCAGGTCTCAGGAGGAAGAGCCAGACAACACAGCCTCTGTCAGCTTCCGAGAGAGAAGAGTCTGTGTTTTGAGGAGTGAACTCAGGACTAAGTGGAGCCCTGTTGAGTGAGGACAGGAAGGGCTGGCTTGACAGGCCCCTGGTGGGTCACTCTTGACACCTGTCATTCTAGAGGAGGAATCTGTGGTGTGGAGAGAAGGCAGTCCCCAGAGGGCTGGGCCCATCAGTTTGGGAGGAGGCCAGCCTCTAGTTTCGATGACACAGCACATCTCTCCATACCTTACCTAGGGCCCAGGATCCTTAGAGGGGCTCACGAGAATGTTTTAGTTTCTTTAAAATTAGGAGAAATAAATGAATATAACCCAGCCTACATTATATCTATCTTTTTACCAATGACACTGAAAAATATAATCTGTGACTTTACATACATATAATCTCAACCAGAAAGCCAGGGAAGTTGAGCAAGCCTCCCTGAACTAGAAGGTCTTCTAAGGCCCTTGATCTTTCAGATGTTTTCCAGATTATTTCCAGTCAATCCACTCACCTGGGCAGGGCAAAATGTTGCATTCCTGGTATTCTAGGGATGGGCCCAGGCAAGGCATCCCTCCATACTTGGGCTCAGGGTTGTTGCAAACACGCTTCCGGTTCCGGATGCCCCTGCTACAGTCACGGCTGCACTGTGACCACGATGTCCAGGCTGACCAAGCACCGTTGATGGTGTGGGCGGAGTACCTCCCAGCACGCAGGAAATCACCAGAAAGGCCTGCCAACGAAATGGCCCAAGTGTGATTCTGTTAGAAGTTCTTCGAGCCACTGCGGTCCAAACTAACTTTCACTCTTTATCAGCTGCCCGCTTCATTCTATCATTACCTTTCCCAGATCTGCTGAGTACTTCCTATGCATTAGAAGATAAAAAACCTCTTTTACTTCGGGATGATAATCTCCTATAATTCCAGCTCCTTCCTCTGCAGTTGCTCTTATATAGGATGCAACTAAGAACCTGATTCATAAATGTGGTAACATCCTATGTCAGTCATAGATCTTAGGTTTGTAGGTCACTTATTTTTCTGAGAAACTTCTTACAAGGAAAACACACCTTTCTCACTTCCCTCGGGAATTCTTTTTTTTTTTTTTTAAGATTTTATTTATTCATGAGAGACACAGAGAGAATGGCAGAGACACAGGCAGAGGGAGAAGCAGGCTCCATGCAGGGAGCCCGATATGGGACTCGATCCTGGGACTCCAGGATCGCGCCCTGGGCCGAAGGCAGGCGCTAAACCGCTGAGCCATCCTGGGATTCCTCCCTCGGGAATTCTATAGCAAATGGTGCTGTATCGGACGAGGGGATGTTCACCATCGGGGACCTCTATCACTGGAGCATGATTCAGATGGTATTCTAAACCTGTTTCTCTACCGGTGAGCCTTTCCAAAGTGAATTCAACCTGGTGAAAGGTACAGAGCTCAGTGCCTCTGAATCACAGGCCACAGAGACAGGCGTCTGTTCAGGAATCATGCAGGGGGCGGAGCTCATGACCCAGAACTGAACACATCCCTGAACGAACTTGCACAGTGGCACACGCTCCCGTGAAGTTCAGGGCCCGCTACGCTTCCCCAGATACAGATATGGCCATAGAAGCAGCAGCAGTTGGGAGCTGTCTGGGTAGGAAAAGGCTCTGGATACCTAATGTGGATCTGGCCAACTCTGAGCACTCTACGCTCCCAAGGTCATTTAATTGGCCATAGTCAAAATTCCTGTTTGCTTTGATGAAAATGGCCACTCACTTAAAATATTAATAAATATTTGAATTTTCTCAAATGCTAGCAATGTGATGCAGGTTTTAACAAAAAACTCTCTAAATACGCCATGGAGTTCACTGGGGAAGTGTGAGAAGGCAAACACCCCAAGAGTCCTGTCCAGGGCTGAGCGCCTTTGCCGTTTACTAAAAAATTCAGGCCCAGAAACCTCAGTAAGATGCTCTTTAGAGAAAATGTATTCGAAATGTCTTTCTGTGATGAGCCAATACCTTGTGGCTAATCAATACGGAACAGCTCTGCACAAGTAAACCTCATTTTGTGTGGTCAGAGGCAAAGAAGTTCAATTTTGTATTTTCAAGATGTCAATACCAAAATGTGTGGATGGTCATTAGGACTTGAAGCCCTCAAGACACAAAAAGATGAAGTACTTGTTAAGTCTTGCCCATGATATACTTTTGGAGGAAATACAGGGTATCTTTCATAAATGTATATCAAACTGTTTCTTAGTTTATATTGCTATCATCAAAAACAAACTCCAGCTTTTGGTTTTGTATGTATCTGAGAATAAAAGGGTAAAAAAAAAGATGTATGTTCAAAAAAGACAATGACATTCCTATGTAGGGAAACACTGTCACTCATTGTTTCTTTTTCACTTTGATGTCATAAGAAATAAGACAGTTCACCACCTGCACTGAAATAAGAGATTTAAGTACATAAATTGGAGACAGGGTTGCCAGAATTTGCAAATAAAATAGAGGAAGCCTGGTGAAATCTGAATTTCAGATGAACAACAAATAATGTTTTAGGGTAAGGACATCCCAAATATTGCATGGGGCACAGTTATCCTAAAATAGATTCATGGGGCATACTTATACTCAGGAAAATTCTGAGAAATATCTGAAATTCATCTTTAATGGAGAATTTTGTATTTCATGTCACAATCCCAATCACGATCACAAGATCGTCCCTTGTAAATCTTTATAATGGGGTCTCGGTTCCCCCTTGGTATTCCATCATATGTCTTTTCTTCTAACTAAAGCAGGAGTTTACAAAATTAGCAAGGGTGAAGATAATTTTGCTTGATTTTCTACATGTATAGGTGTTTATTTAAATTGTAGACCTAGTCACACAAAATTTTTCACTAAAGTGGACTTTTTCAAGAAATGACGAACCAGCTAATATTTAGTTGCTGAACTATAGTGAGCAGAATAATTTGAGGTCAGGAGGTGAGTCATGTCAGGACATACAACTGGGAGTGGCTCTTGATGGCAGCTGCCAGGCCTCCCAGCACACAGGCTGCAGATCCACCTGCCCCAGCCGATAGCAGCCTCCAGAGGAGGCATGGGGCCCTCACTCAGAGCCACCCCATGCAAGAGCTTCCTGCTGGCAATGCAAGAGGACATTTATCACACTCCCATGAATTTATCCTACCCATGGCAGCCCAAGGGGGCGGCTTACTACCTCTGTGGTTCATCAAGGCCACCCACTCTAGATCTAAGGAACCCTCTCTCACGGTGACTGTGCTTTCTAGGTCACATTCATGTTGGGAGAACAAGGTGGAATCAGAAATACAACGTGCTGAGAAAATGTTCCCGGTGGCCTAGTGCATGATGTTACTATCACTGTTCTCATCACACCATGCTCTGGGAACCATCTGTGAATGCCCATCTTCTTGTTAGAAGTGGACAGATCTTGGTAAAGTAGATGAGAGAGATGGAGGAGATGAAGAAGAAAGCAGAAATGGAGCTCTTTGGGACGACCAGACTCACCCCCTTCCTGTGGTAGAGACAGCTGAGCTCCAGACGGAGTAAGTGCGTTGTTGGGGGAGAGATGCCCACGGAGCCCCAGGGCAGGCATGGGGGTGCATCTCTTAGTCTGTCTCAGAGCTTTCCTTACACTATTAGCATAGTATTGAAGGAATTAAAAGGACAGAGCAGTTTCAAAGACTATCAGAGGATTCTTCACAGGCTGAACTTCTGAGCAGAAAGACCCTTCTATAGACAGGTGCCCTTTCTTTGTTCAGTTTGGGGATAATTAAAGTAAAAGCTTATTTGCAGCTTATGTTTTTTGGGCCAGAAGATTTATGGAAGACCACTGAGCCCTCCTCAATATATTTTCTGACATTAAGTAAATCTGCAACAAACTTTTCTGGATCTATTAGAGTATAGTGTTATTTTGAGGGCTGAATTTCCAGGACCACCTCAGTATATCATTCTTTCCCATCAATTTGCTATAAAGCCAGTTCTGCACTAGTGAGATCGTTACAAAGACAGCAAAGCCAAAAATAATCAAAAGGAGAACATCCCCTTGCTCTCCTGCGACCTGAGAGATGGGATCGATGCCTGTCTGTGGAAGTGGGTCAGTCCTGGGCAGGGGCAGGGGGGTCTCCGCTCACCGTCTGTGGAGCAGCCGCTGGTCCCATCGCTGGAACAGTACCGCATCTCGATTCTCTGCCTTCCCACTTCCAGCAAATTCGGATCAGGCAGGCGGGCTTTGCATGTGTAGCGGAATCGCTGCTCATAGTGCCCCCCGTTGTCTGAGATGTTGACAGGTGTCCAGGGCGTCCAGGGCGTGGTCTTCTTCAGCTCGGGGCATGGGTTGGTGTTGCAAGGCTGGTACTCCTGGAAGAGAAAGGAATGACATGGGCTTGTCGTGCGGCACCAACAGAGTCCAGAGCTTCCTTTCTCTAAGAAAGACAGGGCTCTCTCCAACGTCCCATCCTGACACCTATCTGCTACTCTACAAAGTGAAAAACACAGTTTTGTCAAATTGGGCATTTAAGAGCATGTTCAGTGGTCAGGTCAACTGACAGAAAGAATCTGCATAGTTTCTCCTGTGCCAACGAGGAGAATGAGACGACAAATGTAACCGCATGTGAAAAAGAATGAGCCTATAAAAATCATCTACTTCGGGATCCCTGGGTGGCGCAGCGCTTTGGCGCCTGCCTTTGGCCCAGGGCGCGATCCTGGAGACCCGGGATCGAATCCCACATCGGGCTCCCGGTGCATGGAGCCTGCTTCTCCCTCTGCCGGTGTCTCTGCCTCTCTCTCTCTCTCTCTCTGTGACTATCATAAATAAATAAAAAATTTTAAAAAATCATCTACTTCCCACTTTAGAAATTACCCTAACTGCTGATTATTCCGATGTTAAGCTGAGCCATTTTGTTTTAAAAAGGCTCAAAGTTAAAATGATGGGATCAAAAAATACATATTTTTTTGGACAACAGGATACTCAGTTTGAGATTAACGAGTATTTTAAGCTCCGGGATCACAGATGCTAAGTATTAGGGTAGAAGGGTATCCAAATACCACACACAATACATAGTAGCTTTTCGTATGTAAGTTTTCACAACATTTCCCTGGTTAATATCTGGGCAGCATTTCTCTATTTCCTCCCTTCTCTCCCTTATAAGCACAGGTGGGAGCGTCCTGGTTACTGAGCAGTGTACATTTGAAGGTCTGGCAAATGGGGCGTGAGGTGAGGGTGTTTGCGTGTGGAACTTAGGACTACAATGATAAAGTTTCTTAAAGATTTGGCAAGAATTATAAACATGGAATCTCCATAAAAAGTGCCACATATGAGGGGTATAAGGTTTGACCTTGGACACGGCACTGTTAGTTCTTCCATTTGAGGGAAGGTCATATCATTAGAGGGAAACTCACAACATATAATGGACTCAGTTATGACCATACTTGAAAAATGATTTTTATCAATGTTAAATATATATATATATATATATATATATATATATATATATATATATATATATATATATAAGTGTTAAACAGCCCTCTCAGCTTTTTTATGAAAAAGAGAACCACTCTATCTTTCCCCCATATCTTTTAGTTAAATATTTGCATGTTTATTCCCTGGATCTAACCACTAGGATTTTCCAGGATCAAGCATTATCCATTAACTGTGCTCTATGGAAAGAGAGGGTTTGTCCCTTTACTGCCTAACCCATCCCTGTGTCTGCAACATCGATGAAGACTTCCCATCTCCCATCATCTCAGTGCAGTCACACTGCTCTTTTGGTCAGATCCAAATCCAGTGTTTGCACTCATAACACCATCCACAGCTGAAGGATGTGGTGAACTGATGGGATTCTGTTCTTATCCACGTCTCTCGCACACCAAGTTTTTTGAGGGGTAGTCACTTAGATTCTATGAATTCGTCATTAATTCATCCTCCCTCCAATCAGGGATTTAGGCATCGTAAGAACTGTCCTTGTTGCCTTATGCTTTGAAAGAATACTCCTTTAATATGATATTCATGAGTTTCCAGTAGGAGAGAAAGTAGCTGCATGTGTCCCCACTGCCACCTCTATCTGGAAGCTGATTAAAATATGTATTTTGTCATTATTCTAATTACTATAACTACTTTTTTTTTTTACTAGTAATCCAGATTTTAAAAAATTCATAAGTAACAATATTCAGGAGTTCTTCGTGTCTGTGTCATAGGCATTTAGCAGGAATCATGGAAAATGGTCACCACTGCGTCTGATTCCGTATCTTCTCGCCATTCCTTCCTGCACGTACTGGTGCGCCTCGTCTCCACACCAACACATACCAGGAAGACTGATGACTTCATTTCTCTGTGTTTATGGCATCTTTTATTATGGTATTATTTGGATGCTGCCTCCCAAAAGAAAAAAATAGCCCAATGAATGCCATAAAACCAATCATGTGAAAAACCAGACAGGACACTCAGGAGCCCTCTCGTTTCCTCTTGCAATGGAGGCCACGTGATGGGAACACAATAAACTCTCATCTGGGCTCTTCCTGGCTTACAGTGTGACAGCACTGCCAGTCCCAGGTTGAAGATGCCACATGCCACTGTCTTCCCCTTCATCACCCGGCACAACCTGGCAGGGCAGGTGTCCAGGGATCCTTGCTGAACAGACTCTGAATATACGTGGTATATAGACCCCGGCTACAAAGTACAGGTCTTTAAGATTAACAAGTTCATCAGTAAGATCCCACATCTTAAGAAACAAACATACAGGAGGCTCCCAATAACTCCTAGCTCTGTACACTAGAAATTTCACCTTTTTTATGGAGTGAAGTTTCAGTGTCGAAATACATGAATAGCAAATATATTTTAAAGCTAACTCAAGTAGCTGAGTTGGTCTCTGTGTGCTGGTGACAAGCCGAATGGGGGGCTCACGTGCCTCAGTGGTGGGCACGGCTCAAGGATAAAAATCAATTCGGGCTTCTTAGACCTAGCCTCTGATAACAAAGTTTTTTCTTCTGTTCATTGTCTTTTCATGGTATAAGGTTTACCAGGAGACTCAGAACTTCCCTTTTCACCTGCTTCTTGAGGGTTGATTGTGATGCATTCATTTAAGATGTCAAATTATGAAATGCTGAGAAATGGTATGACCACTCAGTTTCATATCAATGACCAAAAGTATGACCACTTCAGTGATTTGATTCAATGGTAAGTAGTTCTATGGCTCAGCTGAATCTGCATGCTACAATGTGCTGATGACTCATGGCAGTAAATACCCAACTCTGAATGCAATGTGAATAAAATTACATCCAATGCTAAAGATAGAAATTATTTTCAAAGAAATTTCAGGGAGCCAATTACTGTTACTTGCCACATAGGATTAATATTCTGGTGGAAAATTTAGGTAACAATGGTTATTAATATCAATCCCACTTTTGGGTATATATCTGAAAAAACTGAAGTCACGATCTTAGAGTGATATTTGGACTACCATGTTCACTGCAGCATTACTCACAGTAGCCAAGGTACAAGAACACAGTAAATATCCATCAACAGATGAATGGATAAACAAGATGTGGTATGTGTGTCAATATAATATATAATATACAATACAATTTATAATAATATCTAATATAAACTATAATACATACTCTGCAACCATAAAAAGGAAGGAAATCTCCCCATAGATTCAGGCTTTTATGCCTCAGGGTAGATTATTTGGGTCTTATGAGGCCCTCAAGGCTTATGACTAGTGATAAAAGTTGTTTTCCCCTGTATACATTTCATTCTAGAACATTCTCTAGCTTTCCTGAAGAACAAAGGGGGAACACAGTCACTAGGTTGTCAGCCATCCTACATTTAAATCTAATTTTCCTACAGTCACACACAGGTAGTATCATGATAATCCATGCAACATGTGAAGGAGCATACTACCCAAACTTGGAGGTCTTCCCCACGTTTTCTTTTTCTTTCTTTCTTTTTTTTTTTTTTTAAGATTTTATTTATTTACTCATACACACACACACAGACACAGAGGCAGAGACGCAAGCTCCACTCAGGGAGCCCGATGTGGGACTCGATCCTGGGTCTCCAGGATCACACCTCAGGCTGCAGGTGGCGCTAAACCGCTGCGCCACGGGGGCTGCCCTTCCCCACGTTTTCTCGTGACCAACCTTTCATGTGTACATCACAAGGTGATTATGAGGGTCAAATGAAATCATTAATATACAAATACTCTGTAAGCCACGAGAAGCTCTATGAATATAAGTCATTATTATTACTCTATGGGGAAGCCAAAGTCCAACATGGATATTCTGTCCCATGTCACTTTTCTTGACATCAAAGCACTGAGAAAATCCTTAATTAAAGAACTGATCCCAAGACCTGAGTACTGCTTTCAATTTATTTCAGGAAACAGATTGGCCCAATATTATCATTTAGAATGGAAATCTCTTCTTCGGTCCCCGAAAATCCCTGCAATAAGTGGAAAGAGTAAATGTTATTTTCTGACAAAGGAAAGAGTAAATGGAAATGTTCAGAGGAGCTATCTCATCATGGTTTAGCTCAGGCCCTCAGAAAATATTTGCTGAAATACCAACTTCAAGGCCACCATCATCAGCCAGTGTTCCAGGACATCAGAAACTTTAATGGCGGCAGGGGCAGAAAACCCTCATCTAAGAAGAGCAGGTGTGTTCAGGGGGAAGGCTGCTCTGCTCAGCAGTTGGATATGGGCACCCTTGGGAGGAGATGCCAGGGACAGAAGGCTGGACCGCAGAACACAGAACACAGTGGAGGAGCAACAGCCCTGTTGTGGGGCTGACACTGCCCAAAAGGGTGATGGTTATTGAAAGACAGCAAATGGGGCCTCAGTGCTTCTTGGATGTGAATGAACCAAGGATATTCTGAAGCCTTTTGGGTGAGGAATCAGAGCATAAAAGCCTTGTTTGGAGTCAAAACTCCCATGAGACAATGACTTTCTAAAAACAAATCTGCCACTTGTGACAACCTGGATGGACCTCGAGGACATCATGCTATGTGAAACAAGTCTGGCAGGGAAGGACAAATTTGACGTGCTATTGCTTCTATGTAGAATCTAAAAAGGACAGACTCAGAGGAACATAAATAGTGTGGTCGTTACTAGGTTGGGGAGATATGGGTCAAAGGGTATAAACTTCCAGCCATGAGGTTAACCAGTTTGGGGGTCTAATGGATAGCACAGTGATGATAGCTAATAATATTGTATCATGTAACATGATGATGGCTAAGAAAGGAGTTGTTAGGTGTTCTCACCTCAGAACAGAAATGGTAACCATGTGATGGGACCGGGGTGGTAGTTAATTCTACGGTGGCAGTGATTTGGCACTATATAAATGTATCAAATCAAATATGATACACTTTAAACTTACACAGAGTTATGTATTGATTATTTCTGGAAAAAAACGAAGCTGGAAAAGCATAAAAATAAATACAGGAAACAGTTGAGGACTAAGGACAAAATACAAACAAAGGGTCAAGAACAAGAAAAAAACCCAAGTGTTTCTAAAGCAATTTTGCACAATTCTCCAGACACATTTCCCATGTACTGTCTGTCCCTGTCAACAGTAAAAGAACCATCCATTTAAAGTTTAACCCAGGGGTGCCTGGATGGCTCAGCTGGTTGAGCATCTGACTCTTGATTTCAGCTCAGGTCATGGTCTCAGGGTCGTGAGATCGAGCCCTGCATTGGGTTCGGCACTTAGCAGAGAGTCTGTTTGAGATTCTCTCTCTCCCTCTGCATGCCTCCCACCCCCCCAAATAAAAAAAAAAAAGAATAAATCTTAAAAAAAATTAGAGTTCAACCCAGAAGCTGGACCTATGGAGTCCATTCTCTCCTCCCATTTGAACTGGCTCTTTCCTAATTCAGGCCACTGTCACCTCACACCTGGTTCACAGAATCAAAGCATAAATTTCATTGAAGTTTGTCGATTTGGTTTTTTAAAATATTTTATTTATTTATTCATGAGAGACACACACAGAGAGAGGCAGAGACATAAGGCAGAGGGAGAAGCGGGCTCCCTGCGGGGAGCCCAATACAGAACTCAATCCCAGGACCCTGGGATCACACCCTGAGCTGAAGACAGATGTACAATCGCTGAGCCACCCAGGCATCCTTGAAGTATGTCTATTTGTAAGTCTGCTTTCACCCATAGGCTGCAAGTTTGTCAAGAGGAAGACTTTTGTCACATTTACTTTGTATTACCAATCTTAAGTATAGTATTTTTTTGGTGAATGTATAAATCATATTGATCATTTCACAAATAAGTGTATTCTGAGGGAATGTGCATAAATTTGGGGAACAGATTTAGGTGGTTAACAGGGGCTCTGTGTTTTTGCTGTTTATTTTTCCTTTGAAAAACGTTAAAGTATCTATATTCCATAGGTTGAAAGTAAAATAAATGGTGACAATTCAAGCAAAATTTTGATAGCTTGTGCTCAGCACAAACTAAGAATATTACCCTTAAAGTCATTTCATCAATAGCTGGATATATGAACTGAATTTATTCTCATATGGAATACTCATGGTTTTCACATGCATTTATCAAGTTCTCTCTTAGCAACAAAGGTTATCCTGCTGAGACAGAAAGCCTTCTGCATAAAACAAACAAGGAAGAAATACAGCTGTGTTTGCAAAGGGCCAAAATGCTCAAGCATGTGCACATCAGTAGGCCTGTGCCCCCTGGAACCCATGGCAAACAGAGCAAAAACCGACAGGAAGTCCTGGAAACCAGCTTAGTGGTACCCAGTAAGGAAGAGGAGTAAGAGAGATGATGGATTCAGAATTATATGGCCACAGAATGACTTCTGTTTCTGACCAAGATGGAGTAACAGAAAGGGGATAAACTCTCTCACCAAAAATAACTAAAAAAAATATATGGAACAATAGTTCTGAAGACATTGGACACCCGGGAATAAAGGACAGTGATCATCAAGTGACAGGAAACATGAGGTGAGCCTCACAACCCCACCCTGAACCTTGATGAGGGTTCCAGGCCTTGGTGGGGGGAAGGCGAGACCCAGACACACAGCTGAGTGACTGAGGAGACAGGGCTGAGGAGTGGAGGAAGCCAAAGGGACTAAGATTCTCAGGAGGGAGACGCACAAAGTAACTCCAATATTATCCAGAGATCCTGCCTCAATCACTTGGTTGGGTACAAATCCATGAAATGTGAGGAAACCACACAGGTAGGGAAAGACCCACCTGAAAAGATCAAAGGGAACAGGACACATCACTCACCCAGGGCCAGGCATGGTGTTCACTCCTAAGAGCAAGAGTGAATGACCTCACAATTCACTGGGCATCCATAAGAGTGCGAAGACGGGTCTTGCCTCTGCACTGGGAAAAATTACCCCAAACTCTGTTCTGGTCTCAACTAAAAAAGCCTAAAGCAAAAGCCAGAATGATCACTCTGGTTTTACACCACTTTATTGTGTCCCCAAGGAGAGCTCTAACTTAGTATCAGGAACACAAAGGTTTCCAGGATACAAGGGGAAAAAAAAATCACAGTGTCTTGTACTTAATTTATAATGACTAGATATGCAAAGAAGCTGCTGAAAAATAGGAGCTATTATGAGGAGAAAAATCAGTAAATTGAAATTGACACATAAATGACACAGATGATGGAATTTGTGGTCAAGAACATTAAAGCAGTTATGATAACTGGATCCCATGTGTTCAAGAAGCTAGAAGATTGAACATGTTAAGCAGAGACAGAGAGGACATAAGGGAGAAGTAAAATCAACTACACATAACATTTCCAGATAAATGCAAAGGAGAGATCACATCTCAAGTCATTCTATGAGGCCAGCTTTAATCTGGTTTCAGAAACAAAGACATTACAAGAAAAGAAAACTACATGTGAATATGTCCCATGGACTTAAGACACAAAAATTCTTGACAATATTTTAGTAAGTAAAACTCCCAACTGTACAAAAAGTTTAATATCTCAGGATTAAGTGGGGATAATGTCAAGGATACTATATTGCATTAACCATTGAAATTTGTTCAGTGTAATTCACCATTTATTAACAGTCTAGAAAGTAAACCTATATGATCATTTCAATAGATGAAAAATATCACTCGATAAGGTTCAAAATTCATTCCTTATAGAAACTCTCCACCAGCAATGAAAAGAAATAAATTCCCCAAATCTGATGAAGGACATGTATTAAAAATATACAAGCAACATCTTACTTAGTGGTTAAAGCCTACATGCTTTCTTTGTAGGATTAGAAACAAGGCCAGAGTATCTGCCCCTACCACTTCTAGTCAATATTAGACAGTTTTAACTTGTACAGCTAAGAAAGAAAAAGAATTAAAAGTCATCTATAGCAGAAAGGAAAAAGTAATTATCTCTTTATTCACAAACATTCGGATTGTATATGTAGAAAATACTATAGTATCTACCAGAAAGCTACTAGATCCAAGTAATGTTAATTTATCAAGGCTTCAGAATACAAGATCAATAGAAAATATTAATTTCATTCCTACATACTAGTAATGAGCATTCAGAAATTAAGAGTGCCATTTACAGTTCATATAAAAAATATGAACTACTTAGCAATACATCTCACAAAGTGTATACTTGACTTGTACACTATAGGAAACCAAATCCGCTAAGTGATCTATAGAATCAATGTGATCTTAATCATAATTCTAGAAGGCTTTTTTTCTGGGGGGGGGGTAAATATTGACAAGCTGCTTCTAAAATTCGTACAGAAAGAAAAATATCTAGATTACCCAAAACATTTTGGAAAGGAAGAACAAAGACGGGGGGCTTACAGAACCTGTCTTCAAGATTCATGATAGAACGACAATAATCAACATGCTGTGGTGTCAGCCTCAAGATAGAAAGACTGAGCAAAGAAATTCTGGACTGGAAGTCCAGAAATAGACCTGCACATATATGGTTTATTTGGTTTTGATGAGGGAGCAAAGGCAATTCCGCAGAGAAAGTAGGGACTTTTCAGCAAATGGAGCTGCAGCAATTGGATACCCATCTGTGAAAAGAAGACTTTTGACCCATAACTTAATCTCTTTGATAACAAACTCAAATGGATCATAGACCAACTGTCTAGAATCATAAAACTTCTAGAAAGAAAACCTAGAAGAATCTCTCTGTGACCTTCAGTGAAGCAAAGATTTCCTAGCTACAATGCCAAAAACATTATTCATATAAGAAAACTGACAATTTGAATTATTCAAAATCAGGAACTTCTGTTCTATAAGACACACTGAGGAGAAAGAGAGGCAAGCCACACGCTGAGAGAGTATTTGCAAATCAGATAAAAGACTCATATCCATTATATATTCAAAAAATTAAAATTCACTAATAAAAGACAATATAAAAAATTGTCAAATGATAGAAGACATGTCATAAGAGAAGATAGATGGCAAAAAAAGCATATATAAAATGCTCAACATCATTTGCCAGAAAAAAGGAAATTAAAACCATGAGGAAACTACCACACACCTATTAGAATGGCTAAATTAATCATAAACCCCAAACCTGACAACACCAAATGCTGGTGAGCTTGCGGGGACCAGGAACCCCCTGGTCTACTCTGTTGGTACAAATGTCGAATGGCACAAATTCCTTTGAAACTATTTGATGCTTCCCTAAAAAATGAAACATATACTTACCATGTGACCTTGACATCTGCTTCTTAGATATTTACCCAGGAAAAAAACAAAGTAGATGTTCACACAAGTACAGATACACGGATATTCTTAAAAGCTTTTCTGGCAATAGCCCAAAATACAAATAATCCAAATGTCTATCAGCAGGTGAGTCTCTAAACGAGTCATCCTATATCCATATAAGGAAATACTACTCAGCAGTAAAAAGAAATGAACTGTTGATGTATACGTCATAAAAGAATCTGGAAGTAATGCTGAGTGAAAGAAGTCAGCAGAATGAGTGATGCTGTGTGGCTTTGGTCACATAAAATGATGGAAACGGAAACTAATGTAGAGGCAGAAAGATCAGGGGTTGCCTGGGATGGGGGAGGTGGAGGAGGAAGGGGTTACAAAAAGAAACTTTGGGGTGATGGACATGATCATTATCTTAATGGTGTCATGGTTTCATGGATGTACACACCTGTCAAAACTTGTCAAATTTTATATTTAAACAGTCAGTTTGGGGTGCTTGGGGGGCTCAGTCAGTTAAGCAACTGCCGTCAGCTCAGATCATGATCACAGGGCCCTGGGAATGAGCCCCACATCGGGCTCCCTGCTCAGGGGGGAGCCTGCTTCTCCCTCTCCCTCTGCCTGCCACTCGTTCTGCTAGTTCTCTCTCTCTGTCAAATAAATAAATAAAATCTTTAAAAAAATAAACGTGCAGTTTGTTGTATGCCAACCGTACTTCAAGGAAAGTATTAAAAATTATATGTCCACAGGAAAACAGTCTCTTCCTAATAAATAGTGGTTACCTTGCTGATTAGAAGTGATCTATAAAACAGTCCTGTCTGCACATACTTGCACACATTAAAATCACAGTTCTATTTTTCATAGTATTGGCAACTGAATGTGACCACTAAGTATTTGTGGATAAATGCTTTATAAATGCAAAATGGGCACCATGGAGCCCAACTGTCCTTTGTCATACATGCCTGCCAAATGCTACTTTCTATCCACAGCCAATGTAGCAACTACCTGTCACAGCCTATATACACATGTGTATCAGCTGCAAACTATTATAATCCTATTTCTCTTATAACCAGTGTCTTTAGCTGCGGTGCATTTTCATGCTGGTACAGGCTTTTAGAACACGAAGGAGTTAAAATATTGTTCCATGGCCTTGGAGAAGTCTTGGACTCACAGGATGGCTTGGTGGAAGAATGCGCTCCAAGGCCAGCTTCTTACTGTCTAGCCCTCCGCAAATCTATAAACACTGGGAATGTGTGTCAGTCCATCCTGGCCGCTCTAAGGAAACAGAGGGGTACGCAGAAATGTACTCCCCACAGCTCTGGAGCCCGGGAGCCTAACCTCAGGGTGTTAGCATGGTCAGGTCTTCTGGGTTGCAAACTTCTCTTTGTGTCCTCACATGCAGAAGGGGCGAGCTAACTCTCTGGGGCCTCTTTGGTAAGGACACCAATCCCATCCATGAGGACTCCATCATCATGACCTAATCACCCTCCAAAGGCCTCATCTCCTCATACCTTTTCCTTAAGGCATTAGGTTTTCTTTCTTTCTTTTTTTTTTTTTAGGTATTAGGTTTTCAACACATAATTCTGGGGGAGGACACAAACGTTCAGCCTACAATAGCCCAACAAAGGCCAAATCAGGACCAAGGTGATCTCATGACACTGCACACAGTTTGGAATCCAGTCTTGTTTTGGATTAGTCCAGTGGCCCAAAATAATATTCAGAGCATATTAATCCATTTTAAAAAGGTTTGATACTCCAATGCTACATGACAAATAGTCTACACTAGCTACTCTGAAGAGAGGCTGATGATTTAGGGATTTTTATGAATATTCCTGAGCTCTTTCCATTATTAGGACTAGCCATTAAAGGCTCAGTGAAAAAAAAATGCAATTTTTTAAAATGGGAAAGAAACACTGTAACAAAAAGCATATTCTGAAGTAGAAAGTTGTACTGTTACTACTTGCTTGCATTTCAGTGGGTTTCCTGAGTTCGCCCTCATTCTCTCACCAACCTTTAGGGTACCAGTTGTTTGCATGGGGTTGCCCCAGCCTGTGAGTTTCTTCAACACTGGGATGACACAACTTTCTTCCTCACTGGGTGACTGGCACTATCTTTGGCTCTAAAGAGGAAGAGGATTGGGCTGAACATGTCAGGGGCTCTCCAATGGGTGAATGAATTCACTTTCAGCAGTGGTCATCCTGTAGAGTTGTTTTGTTTTGTTAAAGTGAAGAAAAGCAGCAAATACTCCTCTGCTGTCTTACTAAAAAAGAGATATGCTTGTGTATGTACTAGATTATATATGTGTGTGCTTATATATAAATGGAACTGGCTTTCCTCCTTACACATTATTTCAGGCATTCTTTTTTATAACACTGTAGAAAGCCCAAGAGAATAAGAAAATCAGTGCTGTTGTTGGAAATCTTTATTACAGAGACTGTGATTTGTGGGCAATCTATAAACTTACATCTCAAATGAGAAGATCCATCTATTTATTTTATTCTCTCACTCTAATGCCTTTAAGTTCGTAGTCTCTGAGAGTGAACATCAAGAATTCAGACAGCTTTTTTTTGTCAAATACCATGCATCGAGAGGAAAGACTACTTTTAGCTGGAAGTGAGAACCTATCATCGGGGGAAAAGTTTCCTTCCCAAATCAACAACTGCAATGGCCTTGAGCAAAGGACCCCACCCTTTACTTTCAGTCCTCCATTTTGGTTGTGATACCTGCTACCTGCTTATTCAATTGGCAAAATTCCTTGAAGCTATCTCACAAAGATCCCAGAGCACTCAGCTCTCATACATTCCATCAGGCGTTAAGATTGTGTGTTTGAGTACCATTAGTTGAGTCGTCCTATGTGGAGCCTTGGGAATACCTGGTCTGTTTCCCATTAGTCATCTGCACTCTGTTACCTCAGTTGTGGCACAGCTTTGATCTTAAGAGTACTCTGACAGTAAGCACCTGATATTCCCATCACCTGGGTGCAATCCCCTCCTGGCGAATGTGGATGGGTCTTGTGAAGCTGATGGGATAGTGGTTTTCTTGATGAGATCCCTCCTAAGACCTCCTTGTGGTGGACCAAAGAGGGATTTTCCTGCTGGCTTTGAAGAAGTTAGCTTCCATGCTATAGGGGACAAGTTGCTAGAACCTGGGGAAGCCTCTAGAAACTAGGAATGTCCTCTAGCCTGTAGCCAGAAAAAAAAAAAGTTCCTTCCTAAACCACAAGGAACTAAGTTCTACGGACAACCAAAGAGCTTGAAAGAGGACCCCAAACCCCAGAAATATTTGCAACTCTGGTCAACATCTTGATTTCAGCCTGAAACACTGGGCAGAGGAGGCAGTTAAACTGGTCCTGGACTTTCAGCCCATGGAACTGTGAGATAATTAATCATGCTGTTTTAAAACACTAAATCTGTGTTCATTTATTATACAGCAACAGAAAATGAATGCACACCTATGTCAATATGCATTTATTTGGTATTTGTACACAAAAGAAATCTATTCCATGACCTTGCTTTTTTTTTTTTTTTCTAATACTCCAAAGATTCAATTTAATAGATGATTCAAATGAAGTTGAGTTTCCTTATCTCTGGCCTTCTTTGCCTCTTAATCTGGATTCCCCAAGGCAAGAAATTGGAAGGATTAGATTCCTTCATGGAAAACTCATTATCATCCTGCTATGTAGGATACTCTTCCATTTTTTTCTTATGTGAAAGTCTTGGTTAACAGTCTTTAAAAAGTGACCGTTGCTTATTATTAATAATACCTAGGAAAGTCAAGGTGTGAATGAGAGATCTGCAGGTTATGCACTAAGTTGAGGTTGGTTGTTACAGGTCAGGTTTTAGTAAAGATGCCTGATACCATCCAGAGTTAATTTTTTTGTAATTCAACTTTACAGAATAGTGACAAAATATACACGAGTAGATGATCAAGTTGTATCACAAATTCACGATTCCATTAAAGCTTTCTATTTAGTGAAAATCCACTGTGTTTGAGGGAAATATATTGGGTTAATGCTTTCTGCTTTGAGGGCATAAGCAGAATTTAAAGTGCTGTTCTATTCATTCCGAAAATGAGCTTTTCCCCAAGTGCGTCTCTGTAGGGTGCTGGTGGGTGCCTCAGAGAAAAGCTTCTGCTCTCAGGAAAGAGAGAGGCCACGGGTTCAACAAAGTTAAATGGGTTTCTCCAAACCACGAGTGATCAGGGCTTATATTGAGAAACCAGAACTGAGTGGAGTTCACATTACCATCGCCCCCTGTTGTGGGGGAAGCTGCCTGGAATTGAAGTTCTCAGAGGTGAGAGCGATTCAGTTGTTTATGATTGGTTGTACAACTGACTTCATTGATTCAAAACTGAAAATAGGGGTGTATCTTATATGGCAGTCACTTCTCTTTGCCAAACCTTACTAGGATTGGAAAGACTGAGATTTCATGAAACCTGTAGCCCATTTGACTCCATGATCTAATGGGGAAAGCCACCTCAAATATCCTCTTCCTTCAAGACTGTTGGTGGAGGGCTTTCCAGTGAGTGTATGATGCAGAGGGAGCCGGCACATCATTAGTCACGCTCCTCAAGCAATGTCTTCTCTGAGTTTATTCATGCGTGGGCTGGCCAGTTCTTACTGTGAAACTCTCTTCACTTCCAAGTTCATGGTCCCATGTGATAACCAGGAGGGCTACCAAGTCCATCCAGGGGGGTCTACTCCCTTCCATCTTTTAACCTAGTGCCTTAGTTTCCCATCTGTAAAATGGGCATATAAAGCAACACATGGTGATAATTTGGGAATGTTAACGAGCTAATATGTTTACAGTGGTTAGCAGGGAGCCTGGATTGTGGGGCATCTTTGTTCTGCACAGCGGCCTGGAAATGAAAGTGGGTTGCAGAACACGAAAACAGTAGGAATTCTTCAAAGTTGGTCAGGATCCTGAACATAAAAATATTAGAGGCTCTCCAAAGTTGGTCATTAGCAATCTGGAGAAATCATCATCTCTCAGAGTGGATGGTCACAATAACCCATAATTATCCCAGCAGGTCATACTCAGGGGAATGGATTTATCTGACTGGTAAGACAAGTTTAAATTTAACTTCCATTCAAGTTTCCATGTATATATATATCATTTCACTCCCCCTGTAATGTGATCATCTAGTGGAAAATTTTCTTCAATATTTGTTCTTATCTGAGTTTACATAAAACTGGGTTTTTATCAGTTCATGTTCCTTAAATAATCAGCCAAGATTTCATGCTCTAAAAAATAGTAGTAAGAACATTCATTTAATCTAAAATCCTTACATCATTAATGATATATTTGGAACATTCACTGGCAGGGCCAAAGTCCTTCTTTGATTTCATCTAACCAGTATGGAAATAGAACGCTTGGGTATTGTTGGGGCTCTCCAAGCTGGGATCCCATCATTAATGGGTCTGGGAAATGGAAAACATGTCTTATAAGCATCTTTTGCTAATAATTTAAATCACAAGGGACTGTATTATTATTGTGATTTTTTTTTTTTTTTGCTCTTCTTTACTGTGGGAAAACAACTAGTTCCTGAAATAAAGATACTTAAGCTACTTTCTTTTAATAATCCAGATTGTTTAATTAGATTCCTATTACCTCCCAAATATTTCCTGCCAGAATTTATGGTTAATGACCTACATATCTTTTTTTTTAGATTTTATTTACTTATTTATTTATTTTTCTTTCTTTTTTTTTTTTTTGTATATTGTTTTATTGGAGTTCGATTTGCCAACATATAGCATAATACCCAGTGTTCATTCTGTCAAGTGCCCCCCTCAGTGCCCGTCACCCAGTCACCCCGACCCCCCGCCCACCTCCCTTTCCACTATCCCTTGTTTGTTTCCCAGAGTTAGGAGTCTCTCATGTTCTGTCTCCCTCACTGGTATTTCCCACTCATTTTCTCTCCTTTCCCCTTTATTCCCTTTCACTATTTTTTATATTCCTCAAGTGAATGAGACCATATAATGTTTATGACCTACATATCTTAAAGCATTTATATTTTTGAAATTTAGAGTCGCAGTAATATTGTCCAAATGACGTTTTCAATGAACATTATAGTTATGAGAGTAGAAGTATCATGTTATCTGTCCATCCATCCATCTGCTCACCCATTCATCCATCTTTCAATAATCGCTCTTGGAGCATTTATGCCATGTACAAGATGCTAAGCTATATCTTCGGAATTTTGGATGTTATTGGTGAAACAAACACAGGAAGTCCAAAGGAGACATGTATAAGAGCTTTCAGCCCACATCAACTATGTGTTATGGGAGTCAAGATGCAGAAGGAACAAACCAGAAATAACACAAACATCTAGTAACTAACTGCACTGTGACCACTCCCAAGGGCTTACTCAGCCTGGGATTCTGTGTCTGACCAACCAGTTTCATAGCAAGGGGTGCTGTCCTCAAAATCACCAGAGGAAGGGCACACTCCGTGCTTTAGTTGCTTTGAGCAACCAATTCTGGCTAAATTATTTATGCCCTTAAGAGTAGAATATCACTGCTATTACAAAACAAAATGAAAACCCAAATGCAATCTTAGCTACTTTAAGAAAAGTATAACACCTTAATCACAGAAAACAAAAAGATCTACTAGTTAAGATATAAGTTGTCAAAAATATTAAGTATTTATCCTAATTTTCTTCCTAATACAGTGAGAAGTTTTTGTGCCTCAGTTTTTTTTTTTTTAAGATGTTGTTTATTTATTCATGAGAGACACAGAGAGAGGCAGAGACATAGGCAGAAGGAGAAGCAGGCTCCCTGCGGGGAGCCCAATGTGAACTCAATCCCAGGACCCTGGGATCATGCCCTGAGCTGAAGGCAGACGCTCAGCCACTGAGCCACCCAGGTGCCCCATGTGCCTCAGTTTTATAAAAGATCAAAATATATGAACAGGGTCCTTTCAGTAATTTTAGTGAAAAGGGTAAAGTACTAGGAGGGCCTACCCAGGACACGTGGTCACAAGTGTTGGCCATTTTAATTCCCAGACCCAAGGCCTGGATGGCCTCCCTGTCCTCCATCATTGTTCTCTTGCCTTTCCTCCCAAAGCTGGGAGTGGTATTAACAAGAAGCTCCCAGTCTCCCAGCAAAAGAGATGCATTTCCTTTTTTTTTTTTTTTTACATTATTTATTTGAGAGAGAGAGAGAGAGAGAGAGAGAACGCACAAGCAGGGGGAGTGGCAGGCAGAGGGAGAGGGGGAGAAGCAGGCTCCCCACTGAGCAAGAACCCTGATGTAAGGCTCGATCCCAAGACCCTGGGATCATGACTGAGCCAGTGAGGCACCCCAAGAGATACATTTCCAATCTGAGGATAAAGGCTTTGTCCTTTCCTGCTAGAATCACCATCCTAGTGTAGTAGTCTAAACATACAATGGCTTTAATATGATCGTTTCCAACCAAATGATCACAAAAGTGAATATTCTGTCTAAATGAGGTGACAACATCATACAACAATTTGTCTATGATGGGATCCCTGGGTGGTGCAGCGGTTTGGCGCCTGCCTTTGGCCCAGGGTGCAATCCTGGAGACCCGGGATCGAATCCCACGTCGGGCTCCCTGGTGCATGGAGCCTGCTTCTCCCTCTGCCTGTGTCTCTGCCTCTCTCTCTCTCTCTCTCTGTGACTATCATAAATAAATAAAAAAATTAAAAAAAAAAACAATTTGTCTATGACTGCTGATAGATTTATTTCTAAGATTTATCACCTTGTCTCTCAGCTCTTAATTTAATGGCTTAGTGATTTCTTGGGGTTATAATTAAATTTGCTTATTACTGACAATACTATTGATGCAGTAGTAGAGTTTTGTTTTTTGTTTTTGTTTTTTTTTTTTTACTATAGCCTACAAACATTTCTCACATCTGCTTATATTTTGTCTGTCTGTCTTTCTTACCTATAACCAAAGTTTTAGACCACTACTCTGCGGCTTTCGATGCCCCACTTCTCATGGGCCTCTCTCTCTACTTCCATCTCTGTGACAGTGTGGACAGCAGATGACCAAGCTTGAGCCAGTATCAAGAGAATCAGAAGACTTTGTGAGGACATCAGAGTCTTGGCCACAGGTTGGACAGGAAAATCCCTGCACCTCACCTGCTGCCTAAACTGGGTCTTGCTCCTGGTCACTAGCTTCGATGTGGCTGCCATCCCACAAATGAGGACTGCAGTGGAATTAAATATTCAAGATGTTGAAACCAAACTCACAAGTTAAACACTTATAGACTCAAATACACTTAACATATGGCAATGACATAAAACAGTTGATTCATCTGGAAGTTTCCTATAAAAAATAATTGTCCACATCAATGTTTAAAGACTAAACAGCATTGTAGATTTTCATCTGTTTAAATACAATTAGAAAGTCATCCTGCTGGAAATTCCTAAAATACAAAATGGTGATTGAATCATTATGTAGGGAAACTTCCCAAATCCAAATTTTAAACCGCAGGTATGCCATTTATCGTGATGCATGTTGCATAACCCTTCCCTTTTATTGGTACTACGTAGACACACTTTTATATATGAAAATATAAAAGCTCATGATGGAGGTCACTCATTTGGAAGTTAAGTGAAACTTATCTGAACCAACAAACACAGTTATAATTCTCTCATTCTAGAACGTTGCTTCTTTAATAAAGAAGAGGTGTTTCTTATTCAAAGCCATCTCTCAGGCCTGTGGAGAAAGCCCCAGTTATAATCTTTAGAATTCTGTACTGTGGATGACTTTAAAATTCATTTTTCTATTCTATGAAACATCGCAAAATTTAAGCAAGAGTATTGATTGCTTTCTGCTTCGATTTCTATTCATTTAGGCAAAAACTTCTATAGCTTGGCAGAAGAAAAATGCCCTTCCAAAACACGACTAAAGCATCTCTAAGTTGCTGGATTTTCTTACAAATACAAGTATATAGAATAAAAAAATAAGTGATACGTTGGGGTGAATGTAGACATCTAAGTTTTGTACTGTGACAGGAATAATTTTAGTTTTCTTCTTTTAGAACATTAAAGGTTATTTGGCTTTATTGCGCCACTACGTGTCCTAATTTGTGTTCCGTTAGAACATTTCAGGCAGGGGAGGGAGATGTCAGGTGTGCTCACACACGTGGTCAGGCAAGAATGACATTGGCAGCTGGAAGCCTAAATATTCATTTATTACCTATAATATAAACTTACATATAAAATATATATAACGCCACAAAGTCGTAATGAAATTAGCACGTGAGGGAACGCCGGTGTAAGAGAGTGTGAAGAGTGGGTCGAGGTGCCCACCTAGGGGGATGTGGACTTCAACAGTGTTAATGGTATTTCTGTGGATTCATGTTCCCCAAGGGTAAAGGCTGGAGAGTTCTCAGCTTTCCAGATACTGAGAAACTCAGGCCAACCCTTCGGCCCTGCGATCTGCATGCCAGCCCCTGGCACTGTCTCGAAGACCCACACACAGATCTCTACTGCGACCGTCACTGAGCCTTCACTGTGACCACCTTTCTTGTGAGATGCTTCTTCTCCTCAGTTGACCCCAAAACACTACTCCCTCCTTGGTGCTACCACTGTACTTTCTCCTGGGGAGTCACAGACAAAGGACAGACAATTGCAGTGACCTGTCTGCACAGGTCTGTGACATTTGTGAAGAGGGCTGCTTCCTATTTCTCATTTTCCTGCTCCTCGCCCAGGCCTGGACACCTGCCATTTGTCAAACAGCAGATGATCAGACGACATCAGAACTGTCAGCACATCCTCAGGCAAACACGACACTAACGGGCTTCACATGTCAAAACCCAGGACAGTACTTGGGATTATTTTTGATAACTTTTCCTCACTGGCGTCCAAAATCTTTAGAAATACTGAATAACCTTTCAATCAATAAGTAATATATAAACAGGTAACAATCACGTGGCTCTGGTTCAATTGGGGCGGGGGTCAAGTGACCCTCCAGCTGAGCACGCCCACTCCACCACCATCTGCAAGGGCTCAGCATTTGGCAAACACAGCAATGAGTGAATGTCACTCTCTATCTAATGACCAGTCATTAACTGATAGTGTCTGACCTTTTTTTTTTTTAAGGATTTTATTCATTTCTTTGAGTCCTCAGAGAGAGTGAGCAAAAGAGAGAGAACTACAAGTGGAGGAGGGAACAGAAGGAAAAGGAGAAGCAGACTCCCAGCTGAACAGGGAGCCCGACATGGGGCTCAATCCCACAACCCTGGGATCATGACCTGAGCCGAAGGCAGATGCTTAACTGACTGAGCCACTCAGGTGGCCCAATAGCGTCTGATCATTGAGGCACAGGTAACAGAGCTGGCAAGAATCCTTGGGATTAATTATTTCTATCCCTGACCTTTTAACTCTTAATTTTTTTGCCTTGTTGTGTTGAACTGGCTGTGCTCTCCAGTACAATACTGAACTTTAGAAGTGCTGGCAGGAATCCTTAGCTTTTTCTTGACTTTAATGGAATAGCTTCCAATCTTTCACCACATAGTATGATGGTGTTTGCTAGAACGTCTTAATAGGTATCCTTGAGGTTACAGTTGTCCTTGGAGGTTAAAGAAGCTCTCATCCACGCTGTGTTGACTTTTATTTTAACTATTATGAATGAGTGCTGGATTTCATCGAACATTCATTCTGCTTCTATAGGAATGGTTTCAACATTCTTTCTGTTAATCTTATTAACATAAAATGTCCTACTTACCAGATTCTCCACTTGATCACTCTCATGTCAAATCATGAGTGTAAACACATGAATATAAGTGAAATGTAAATACACAGGTATAATTTATACTTGCACTAAAAGCGTGATGAACTGACATTGTACAAGATGGCACAAAAGAAGATCTCGGCTCTCAACCGTGTCTAATCGTCAGAGCCAACACCATTTACCAAGTGACTCCACCACTGAACATGTTCTCCTGAGAACTCACTATAGAAGTCTTGCTTTGACATCATCATCCTCTATGTGCAGAATCTCTGCTGGGAGTCCGTGCTAACTCTGGAACCTCTAATGCCTGTCCTCTACTCAGGGAGGTGGCCATGAGAAAAACCATCCAGAGGCTGAAGTGAGGGGGAGAGACACAAATGAAACTTAACATGTTGATGAACTGACTCTTCCCTGCATGCATTCCAACAAATGCGAGGACTGTCTGGGGCCTTCTCAAGAGACCGTTTCATCTCTTCTACTGATCCAAAAATGTAACAGTTCTCCCTGGAGCTGAACGCTGCCGGTGCATTTCACAGAATTCATTGAGCAGCAACTTTGTGCCAGGCACTGAGAAGGTGCTAAGGATGCAGGGGAGAGCCACAGAGACAAGGTATCTGCAACTGGGGGCTGGGAATCTCACGGCATTCTCCACCAAGTATCCTCGTGTCATGTGGTAGGGAGACAGCGAACGAGCATCACCCTGCTTCCTCTACCTTCAGCCTCACCAATGATTTCATCTTGAAATTGTTACAGGACATGATTTACAATTAAGAACCGGGCTGAGCAAATATCTATCCTCCACTGAGATGTAAATAAAATGCCTGCAAAGTGCCAGGATTATAAAACTTTTTTTTTTTTTTGTAATACTAGTCCTGCTGTAAATATTTATGTGGAAAACTTGTCTTTAACATGAGTATTTATGCTGGAGATTACTTCAGATTCCTTTCAAACAAATGAGGCAAACCCAGTAAGTTTACAGTAAACTCACAGCTGCACTAGGTCAGGGGCCTCCCTATCCAAATATCAGTATGAAAGCAACAAAAGGGGTTACAAATTCTACTAAGGAACAAGAAGTAATGTCTGCTGGGAAAAAAGTTATCCATTACATTTTTTTTCAAAGACTCAGGTAAAAGGTACAAATAACATGGTAGAATTTTTAAAAAATAACAATTTGTATCAGGATGCCATAGGGTTTCACTTGGTCAGATTCCTCTCATTATGCTGTGACTAATGGGGCACATCTAAGAACAATGAGATCTATGAATGCCAAGGATGACAAGACAATGCAAGAGCATGAGAAGCCCTGAGAAGATAAAATAAAATATGGGCACCCTAGTAAAAGCCTGCCAAATCCCTTCATGAAGGCACACCCACAGAATCATGTCTCCCAAACCGTGTAAACTGTGGTTTACAAAATACTAGATCAGTCCCAACAGGCCAGAAGTATTTACATTTGCAGTTTAATGGATGGTAGGCTAAACGACCCATTTGTCTCAAAGAGATTCACAGTGGACAGAAAGCAACAAAGCTGTTAGGTCCACAGGCAAATCTCTATCCTGTAGTGTAAACGCTGAGGGTTCCTTGATGGACATGGCAGGGGGGCGCAACAGAGGCAGGCCATCCCCTGGGAAACACTAGATGCTGGCTAACACCAGAGTCAGTGCCCCTTATTGGAGCTAACTGCTGGGGACACTATTTATATTTCACGTCCCACTGAACACTGGTCTTCCGAGTCTCAATGACTGCCCTCCAATTAGCCAAATGCTAAAATGACATGGGGGATTTTCCAGAAAAAGCCATCCATACAGGAGACTCACTGGCTTCTTCCATTCCCTGGACACCTGCAGCTTGGATTCAACTATGACACTTTCTACCTGAAGTCAATGCTATGTGGTTGGTTGTCAGTATCTTTCTCCCCCGAGGCTGAGAGCTCTTGAGGACAGCAACCTACCCAGATTCACGTCCCGCCCAGCTCACACCCCAAGTGCTGGCTCACACTCACAGTTACTCAAGACTTGTTAAGGGGACAGAGCTGGACGAGACTTGAGTTGGTGTGTCTGAAGTATAGCAAGGGAAATAAGACAACATTTGATTAGCAAGCAGGTTGATGGTCTGAAAAGGGCTCAGAATCACTAGGACATGGAATTCTTACTTATAGGAGGGAGCTCAAATATTGGAATCTGTGCCACTTTAAAATGGTAAATTCAGATTTTCTTTTCTAATTAGATGCTCGGCATTAGTTTACTTGTGTCTTGCCTGTGGGGATCTGATAAAGTCTTGGAAGGTCACTGCCAAGTATAATCTAATATCAAAACCAATTTTAATGAACTTCACACATTATTACTGCAGGCGAACTTGTTTTCGGTGCTAAACTTCACTCACTTGGAGCAGCCTTGTAAAGCTAATTAAAGAATTTGAAATAATTTAAGAATATGAACAAGAAATAAAATGTTCATAAGTAAACATCATGGGAAGAAAAATTAAATGTGAAGTCGAGGCAACTCCACTAGGGTGTGAAGAATCTCTGCGAGAGAAGACCAGCCACAAAATATGTTTTTGTTGTAAAAGACTAAGGGGAAACCGCAAAGCAGACAGGGTGATAAAATCCACGAGAATAATCACTTCATTTGAAAAGACGTTGACAATATTTCCCCAAACTGCCACCATCTTTAAAAAGATTAATACATGAATTTAATAACTAGGTTTATCTACCCCTTATCCTGCACTCTGCTGGGTGTTGAGGATACAATCATGAATAAAACAGGTCCCTCTGTCCCTGACTTTAAAAACTTAAAATATCTTTTTGTTGTTGTTATTAGTTGGTTTAAGACCAAATTAGTTCATCTTGTGTTAATGTGATGGGACTAAATCCACATTTACATAACATATTTTTGGGCAACACTGACCTGAAATTTAAGTGTTTTAGGTCAAGGAGCAAGCATCTGCAAAGGTTGAGCAATGACTGGGAAAGCAACGCATGTCAGAATAAGGACCACATGGACACAGATGGACCCTCACATATTTGCACCCACAACATTATGTATTTATTCTGGATTAGATGGTGTCTGTCTTTTTTAGTAAAACCAACATTTTGTTTTTTCACGGCAAGGAAAAACAACTGAAAACATCATGGAGCTTAAATGTTGGAAGTCATAAAGGAGTGGTACTGTGGCAATACGAACCGAATAACATCAGTCCATCTCCAATCACAGAGCTGCCCCAGCAAGCTAGCAAGAGCCAAGTGCCGAACACCTTCAGCCTGATGTCGAGGACCTTGTAGGGATGAATCAATGTCCTTTCCAAGTCAGCGTCCAGCTGCATTTCTGTACGTATCCTCAGGCCACTCATATGATGCTACTTCAGGTCCTGGTGAATTCCCCACATCCTCTGACCCCCAGCCTTCACACATGTTCCATTCACACTCCCACTCCATCCCAACTGGACCAGATCCTGGCCACACCTCGTGGGGCCCTTGACCCACCCAGCCAGAGGTGACCTCTGCATCCTCTGGACTCCGGTTCCTCATCCTTGTTCCATCGGCATTCCTCCTTGTTCCTTAATTCCAGCCACGTGCTCTGTGGTTCCCTTCCCAGGCTAGGAAGTCAGCTCTTTGAGGCTAGAACCTTTACTGCACTCATCTGCGTATCTTCCCTGCTACCTAATGCACTTCTACCTACGCACAGCAGAGAATCAGTATTTTTGGTCAATCAGGCCTATACGTGAAAAGCTCCGAAAATTCTACAAAGGACAGGATGACCGACACAAATTGGTGACTGAAGTTGCTGAGACTTTTCTTTTCTTTCCACATGTGAAGCCATTCAGAAATTCATAATATCGTAGGCAATTCCACCAGGCGTTAGAGAAATTAATTATCAAAGAAGACTCATGTAACAGGCACAGATGGCAAGGTCTTATCACTAAAAGCTATTAGCAGTTGCAAAGATAAGAGAAAGAAATCAATTAAAGAAGCTTCATAACAAAAACTGCCTGGCAAACGTCAAAGGGCTCCTCTTCGTGTCTGGATGCCATCTGTCTGCCCTACTATTTTTGTCTCTCCCTCTTCTGAGAGGCTACAGCTCACGTGCTTCTGGCTTCACATATGCGGAGGCTGGATAATTTTGTAAGGTAGAAGCCACAGCTTCCTTCTCTCTGCTGCGGCCGTTTCTTCCTCCCATGCGACGACACCAGAGTTCCTTTGAGGACTGCTTTCTCATAGTCTCACACTGGGGCAATTTCACGGGACCCAGAGAGACTGGAACAGATGTGGGAAATGTTTCCCATCATGACCGAAGCAAGATGCCCAATAAATGGCTGTGTGGGGGACGTTACTTTCTCACGCAGCATGGCTTATAAAATAACACAAGAATGTGGCCTGGTATGAGCCCATTTTATCTTTAGTCTTTAGTGCAACTCTTCCCTTCAAACCAGAGCCTCCTGAGATCCTGCAAGTCAAACAGATCTTGAAAAACCATGCTGAGGAGTGAAACGAAGAACTACTGTTCGAAGAATGTCTGTTCTTGAGGCACAGCACCAGACCACAGAGCAAAGTAATTACGTTTTTTTTTTTTTTTCTGACAACTTTAGAAGGCTTCTACACATAACCTTGTATTTCTGTTTAGAACTATTAAAGGAAAAAAAAATCTAAATGTAGTAGGAACTTCTTATGGTCTTTCATGTATTCACATAAAAGGGTTCTGATCTGGGCTCTAGTTCTTACACATTTTGGGATTGCCAAAGGGGTAGCACTTGGGGAAGAAGAAATTCTGGCATCTGTGAAAAACAGTCAATGCTTTAAAACCATTTTTTCATGTTCCAACATCTGTTGCTTCCCTTCCTTACTTAATTACAAGTTGCTTTGAAAATTATTATGTATGTGGATTGTTTTAACAACCAAAATTATACATGTTTAATAATTCCACTGAGGGCGCTCAGATGAAATAATAAAAAAATGGGAAATGCAAATCTTAAGCAAAACACAAATTAAAACATATTGTTGATATAATTAAACACGTATGTTGTTTCTCCAAAAGGAAGAACTGCCTGCCGAGAGCCAAACCAAATGACAAGGAGAGTGTGATCAAAACTCATTTTAAAATCCTCTGACTACATTTGGATACATGTGAACTATTTCTACAACACACCCCATCTTTGCTAGTGAAGATGGGTATCAAAGCACACTGGGAACCATAGCACCCACAAACAAGAGTAAGGCAATGAACAAACTAGTACAGAGACCGTTTCGGGGTAAGATTCATTATTCCTAAGTTTGAGCAGGGATAGTGATTCCCTTATTCACCCTGCTGTTCCCAGAGCCCATCACAGGGTAGGAGCTTAATATTCATTCGATCATAGTGGAATGAAGATGGGTAAAAAAAAAATAATAATCAAGGTGCTTACAGTCTAGGTACATCAGTGTGAGTTCAGACAAACCTCTACTGAGACTGTGATGTATGTGGGGCAAATTGAGCAAAGCAAATGAAGATCACACAACAAGAAGTAAACTCAAGTAGATGACAAAAGCCTTTGATCAAATAATTTCTCTCCAGGTTTCTGTTTGCTTATTAATTTTTTTATTTTAGGGCATTTTAGAAATGAGTCAGCTGAGGCAGACTGTCGGCCACTGTAATGTCAACCTGCAATGGGTCAGAGCCCCACCTTTCTCCAGTTTTTCCGTAAGATGGTTGAGTATACTATCCCAGCCCCAGATTGGGATGGTGGGGCAGGTGGGGTGTTCCTCTTGTGCATTCTTCTCACAGCCCTGGCCTGTGAAGTGAGGTCTGCAATGAAGTACAACTTTTCCAAAGTGGAGGGTAGACAGCAGGACCCAAAGATGCAAATAAATGCCAGGGCCCGTCCTTGATGCTACAAACGGTCCTTGTCTCCAAATGAGAGGGACAGCGTCACAGCCTATCATTTAAAGGGCAGTTTGGCTGGACAATGCAGTTGCTTTTTAAAAACTATGAGCAATGCTGGGACACCTGGGTGGCTCAATGGTGGAGCTCTGCTTTCAGCTCAGGGCATGATTCCGGGGTCCAGGATCGAGTCCTGTATCATGTTCCCCATGGAGCCTGCTTCTCCCTCTGCCTGTGTCTCTGCCTCTCTCTGTGTGTCTCTCATGAAAACATAAATAAAATCTTAAAAAAAAAAAAAAAAGAAAACAACTGTGAGCAATGCAATGTCTGCTCATACTCCAAGAGAACATTCTCTTTAACAGCAGGGCAAGCGCCTGATGCACCTAGAAGCAGACAGGGTGAGCCACAGGAATCGACCACACGTAAGCACACCAAACTGACTAAGCGACCCCAGAAACCTTCTCTCTGGATAATCCACGATTAGCCCACAGGTGTAAGCAGGGCAACAATCAAAGACTGAAGATGCTTTTGGAAAAAAATACTCACTGAGAGTTTTTGAGGAACATTTACTTAGGCCAACATTTAGGAAGTAACACTTAATTACACAGGTAATTATTGCAGTTAAAGATCTGACATCATTTGTAAGAGACCTGGGTTTCCTAAAGCTGAGAATTTGTTATGCCTTTTTTTTTTTTTTTTTTAAGATTTTATTTGTTTGAGAGAGAGGGGGGAAAGAGAGAGAGCACAAGAATGAGGCCAAGGGAGAAGGACAAGCAGACTCTGTACTGAGCCCAGAGCCTTATGTGGAGCTTGATTCCAGGATCCCAAGATCATGACCTGAGCCCCGAGATCATAACCTGAGCTGAAACCAAGAGTCTGGCACTCAAACGGCTAAGCCACTCAGGTACCTGTGTTATGTCTTCTAGAGTCAGTTCTGTGTATACTGTCCATTCATACAGGCCTGCAAAGATTTTTAGACTCATGGCCATTTGGTGAAAATCTTGTGACCGGCAATATTGTTACTATGTTTCCATAAGTAGGTTGTAGATATTTTAATGTCAGGTATTGGAAAATCTTTGTCCTGGAATTTATTGGAAAACTGAAAGGAAAAAAAAATCTGTGTGTGTCTCACCTAAGTCACTTCCACAGCAGAACCCTCTCTTCATGAAGCTTCTCCTTTCAATTAACTTTGCAATCACTGCATTTGAGTTATTATAGGCAGGAACAAACCTGATTTTGTTTTTTTTTTTTTTGGTAAAGGCAAAGAAATCTGTGCAACAGACTCTTCTAACACTATAAATAAAACATTTTTGTGAAACACTCCAGATCTCCATACCAATTGCAATTTCCAGAGATTGTAGATGATAATTTATATGTCCTAGAAGCAGACTTTTGATGGATTAATTCCTATCATCCATCATTTTTCTTTTCTCCCCGTCTGTGTCGTGCACCATTCTTAAACTCGATCACTGAGCTACATTTCAGCAAACCCACATTTCTGCGGCCACCCGCCATATCACCTGATTCTGTGTACTGATAGTGACTTCTTCAAAATGCTCAAGTCTCTTTTCACAAAATAGGGTATTTTTACTCTGACAGTCTTTCCCATTTGCAAGCCCTTCACTGAGGTAGCTCATAACAAAAGAAAGCAATTTTTGCATTCCCATGCTAATGAAGGTGTAATATCAAGTTTCAGCTAGGGAGATCAATCATTTCTCTGGGGAAGGATATTTGGAAATACAAGTGAATGCATTCTACAAGCAAGGTGCAATAGAAGAGTTCATACTGTGACCTTCTTCACGAAGGTCAAGATCAGTTTTGAGCTTTTGTGGAGCTCATGTGGATCGCATGAAAATTTCAGACCACTTGCAACAAATAATCAAGAAAGAGCATGGCTTTTACTATCGTTGTGAAGTGGTTTTAAGAGGCAGCTTCCAGAGACTGGACAGGAGCGAGAAAGCTTGGGGGGGGGGGTGCCCGCGCCCTCCCCATCCTTGAGGACCTGGCTTCTGAGGAGGAGGATGGTGAAGGGCGGGAGCAGCCACAGCCCTTAGGATAGTTTTGACTCCAGGCGGGGAAGCAGACACACGGGCGCATCGGTGCTCCCAGCTCTGCCTCTCTGCTGGGCTATTGCGTCCCTGGGCCCCAACCTGGTGACCCCTCAGGCCCTCAGCAGCTGGGGAGCAGCCTTCCAGCTTCACCTGCCCACACAGCAGTATCCAGAGAGGGAAGGAGCCCTCCCTTCCTGCGTCTCGCATTGAGGGGATGCAGAAACCTTTCCCAGGACCCCCTAACGGCTTTTCCCAAGGGAAGAACTGGTCCACGTGGTGAGAACCACGGAACTAGATAAAAATGTCTGCTGGAAAACAAGGTGCAATCTGCCCAATAATGAGCATCTACAGCCATCTGATGGCTGGAAAGTTCAGGAGGCCAGAGGACCCTAGAAGGCAGGGTGTAGCTCCAATTATTGGACGGCAGCTTCAGAAATCCTGTGCTCGCTAGCCCGTTCTAGCCAGGTGTAGCCAGTGCTTTGGGGGCCTCCAGTGGGGACCCCAGCTGCAGGCATGGTGGTGGCAGCCGTGTGGCAGCCACACCCACCAGGGGCACAGGTCTCACTTCCTGTGACTTTCCCTATCAGGGTCTTCTCTGAGGCCCCCAAAGACGGTGTAGCCAGGAGCAGCCCTCCACCAAGGGGAGCCGATGAGGCTTGCTTCTGACAGCCATCCTGCAGGCTTCCCAGCCATCCCGGGGAGAATCTGCCCTGCTGTTCACAAAGGTGACCTTGGCAGCAAACCCTAACATGGGCTCTTTCTTCTTCCCTGCCTTGCTCTCCTCATCCGTCTTACCTGCTGCTGTAGATTCATCTCCAGAATTAACTCTGTGATCAAGCCCTATTTTAAATGGAGCTCAGGCTAAGACGTGCAGCTTGCCCCCCTCGGCTTCTACACCGCCATGAAGCAGAACGAAGTTCAAAATGACAGGTGGCAACTGCCACATATATTTCAGAGGTTTTGAAGAACTATAGTGTTTATGTATGCAGGTCAGGTCTAAGGTGGCCCTGCAGTTCTACCATTAGCACCCAGGCTGCACACTGGCCTTCTAGAGGGGTACTACTCACATGTAGATGATCTTCAACAGCCCTTAGAACTATGCAGTACACAACCTGTACAACTGTATATAGTGGCTTTGAAGAATAGGTATTGGAGGGTGCCCCTCCCAAGAGCATCTGGATGTCTAGGCCTCCCCCAAGAATCCTCTAGTCCCTCTAGCTCCTCATTACATGCATTCTCAGAAGCCACCAAGAGTCACCTGCTGCTCTCAATAAGTGAAAACTGATTGCCTCCTTTCAGCTTTTAGCTCGAATGATCCACTTTATCAAATCTGCTGTGGTTCATATTCAGTTGGGTAAAAACATTTCCATAAACACATTCGTGTGTATGGTAGCATCAGGAAAACAGCAGTCTTTTAAACTTTACCTTTGAAGTTATTTTTCAAATATCAGATAAGGCTACAGAATGTAGCTAGAAACACATAGGCCATCAGTACAAATGCCTGGCCTTGAGTCTGGCCACCCCTTGTGTGAGCTGAGCTATCACGTCTCTTTGTATCATGTTTCCGCACCTGTGAAGTGGTTAATCTAATAATAATGCCACATCCCTGGTTCACTAGCAGGAATACATAATAAAATCCCTAAGAAGTTCTTCCAACAATACCCAGCCTGCAGAAATTATGATGGTGATGATGAAACATATAAATTTTCTCTATAAAAATTCTATATGCCTTCAATTGAGTTGGAATCAAGTTATTTGATTTTACTTGATTTTATCTATTCTTATTTAAGAAGATTGGGTTGTTTTAGAACTATAGAATGGTATTTGGGTAAACAAGGCACAAAACTAGTTGTATCTAAACGAGCTGTATCTAAACTAGTTGTATCTAAAACTAGCTGATACAACTGGCTAAAACTAGTTGTATCTTGTATAAGGGCCAACTGGCTTATTAAACAAAAGCTTCCACACTGCTGCATAAGCAGCCCACGCAGGGACCCAGGTGAGAGATCAGCGCCTATGATGAGTTTTCAGGGTACAGTTGGCGATGGCAAATGATCGTATGGAAATGGGGATATGGATCTTGTCCCAAAGTGAAGTAACCACTTACCCGCAGCCTGGCCTGTGCTGGGCATACACGGCACACATGGAACAAAAGCGAACAAAAATACAGAGTAGGGACTACTGGGTAGCTCAACAATTGAGTGTCTGCCTTCGGCTCAGGGCGTGATCCCGGGGTCCTGGCATCCAGTCCCCCAACAGGCTCCCTGCATGGAGCCTGCTTCTCCCTCTGCCTGTGTCTCTGCCTCTCTCTGTGTGTCTCTCATGAATAAATAAATACAATCTTTAAAAAACAAAAACAAAAATAACAGAACAAAGGGAACACCTCCTACACACCTCCTGATAAAAATGTGCCTATCCTCCACGGCGGAAGCACAGATCTCCAGGTAAACAATGTTCAGAAATGGAGACGCTACATGTGAGCACAAAGGAAATCAACCATCACAAACTAGCAAGGAGAAACTTCCAACTACTTGAGGCGTCTTCTCGGCCGAGAGCAGCGGAGGTGCCACCGCCTACCTGCATAGAAGCAGGTGCCACTTCAAGGAGGCGGGTTCCCCTGGTGAGGGTTGAGCACGAGGCGATACGTGGGGTACGAGGATCACTGCAGCAGTCTGGGAGGAATGGAAATGAGCCTTTCTAATTAGTCTCTGAACCTGTCTGGTTTGGTGGGTGGGAGGAGCTTAGCTTCTGGCGGCTAATGTCGCAGGGCTTGCCCCATTTCCTGAGGAGGCCACGGCATCTGGACCTTTCCAGCACCTTAGGTGCTGAGAAGACCTGGAGCAGGGCCTTGCTCTGCCAGCAGCAAGGATTCGGGTGCGCACATCATTTTATCCAGGCCCTGATTCTCCCGTTTGGAAAACCAGGAATGGGCGAGATGACATTTTTCAAAATTTTGCAAACTCCAACGTGCTACGGAAAACCTGAGGTGTTCTGCGATAGTGCGATTATTTTCGTCTGTAACAAACTATTTAAAACTTCCGGTTGCCGGGTTTCATGTGTTCCCAAATTTACCCATAGTGCCATCATTTGACACCAACAATTTTCAGTGTGTTCCGCCAACTCTGATTAACCGTCCCTGAATCCCCTTGACAGGGTGTATTAATCTTAACGTCTTTCTTCTTGACCTTTCTGGGTCTCCTGGAGGCTAGCTCTTTTGTTTCTGGGAAATAGATACTCTCCCATGCTTCCTGTTGAGAGCATAAATCACAGCGTTTGGTCAACTGTTTTACACTTTGTGTGACATTTCAGTAATAAATACAGTGCGGGCCGCGCTACGTCTGTTCCCGTCTTTGAATTATCTCTCCTGTATCTGACCCCGTGTTTAGCTCTATTCTTCCACACATCCGCTGAAATCTTTGGGGAGGTTTGAGTTACATTAATTTGGGAAGCAATTCTATTTATACAACACAACATCGTCAGGTCTTTCTTCCTTTCATGTGTTGTAATTTTCTTCCAAAACACAGAGTTAAGACTTGTGTTATGCATTTGTCATCAGTTAATTTCCACGGTCATGAAAATCTCCCACTGGCACTCTTGTGGTTAGCTGAAAACATGGGCACAGGCTTCTGAAAATCAAGGGTGCTCATGAACACAGAAGTATACAGAAGGACAAGAGGCCCTCTTTCTTTTCAGATATACTTTGTACTAGATAAAATGAAAAAGAAAATAAAGTCTTATCATTTACTACTGAGCATCCAGCAGAGAAATTAGGCAAAGGGGGTCGTGTCATTTACTTCTGTGTGTGCCAGTGAGCCAGTGCTCAAAATGCTGGCCCCAACACCCATTCGCCACTTGCTACTGGACAGGTTCATTAATCTTTCTCAAGCTGAGTTTTCTATCTCCACGTGAGGTACTAATGAAAACTGCCAGCAGGAGTACAAGGGAGAATACACATAATACATTTTAATTGCTTTTGGTGTAATTTATGGCATGTAGTAGGTGCTCAATAAAAGTTCACTGTTGTCTTATGTAGCACAGAATGCCATTCTATCATAACACACCTACATAACAACTATGGTATGCTTCGTTATAATTCCATTTCAGCATGTCATTAGACATTGTGCAGTAAGTTAGGATTTTCAGGACTCCATTTAACAATTATCACTATGGTTACTAGTTATTCTCCAGAAAAGGTTAAACAGGAAATGAAAATAGGCCAACGATCATTCACCCCAAAATGGCTATTCTAAAATGATCTGGCTAATTATTTTAAATTAAATAATTATCACTTTGATTGTCAGGGCACTGATGTGATGTATGCTCAAATCCTGGCAGGAAAACTGTCACCCCTCAGCTTATTTCTCACAGGTGGGATGGGAAGGACAAGGGACCATACTGGTGACAACTTCTCCGGGGGCCCCGCTTCTCTGCCTACCAGCTCAGTACCCTTAGGCAGGTTACCTCCCTCCGCTGTCTCACCTCCCTCACCCATAAACATTAGTAAAGTCACATTCACAGAGCTGTGGTCACAGAACCAAAGACAAACAGAATGCTCCTGGCTCTTGGTGGCTATGCATTAAATATCTTTATTTCTCTCCACTGCCATTCAGGGTTACTATGAGCATTTTATTATGTAATACAAGATTTCTGTCTACCATAACAGGTTTAAATAATAATAATTGCAGTATGTTTAATTATAATTTCATTCAATAATTCATTTGATGTTACCCAGTAAGTTACCATTTGTAAGACTTGATATAATAATTATCACTATGGTTACTAGGTAGTATCAAAGCAAATTAGAAATGAAAGACAACCAGGGCATCTGGGTGGTTCAGTTGGTTAAGCATCCAACTTCAATTTCGGCTCAGGTCATGATCTCAGGGTCGTGAGATCGAGCCCTACATCAGGCTCTGCAGTGAGCATGAAGCCTGCACAAGATTCTCTCTTCCCCAACCCCCCCCCCATGCTTGCATGTATTTTCTGTCTTAAAAAGATTAAAGTGGATTATATTCATTAAAAAAAGAAAGGTAACCATGCCAGATACAATTAGTGTAAAATAATATTATATTAACATAGAATATCGATAATATTCATGTATTAGTACTTAATATAAAGATGATCTAAAATATAATAAAATATAAAATGGTAGCTGTTGCTGTTGTTATATTATTCAAGAACAGAATATTTTCCCACAGAAACTGTACAATGGCTGCCAATATGATGATGACGGGAATTCCTATTTTATGAATGCCTGTGTTACATTTGTCACTGAGCAACATTTACTCTGGGTGAGATTACATGTAATCACCCAAACCGCTGGGTGTTTATGCCGTGGCATAGCACGGGCAGCGTCCTGGTGACTCAGAGGCCCCACCACTCTACCCCTCCACTCCCCTCACTGCTCTGTGAGGTCACATTTGTGCAGGGATATCATGGAGGAACACTGAGGTTCAGAGAAGCCCAGACACTCCTTTGGTTCTAAAGAGGCTTACTTGAATGTGGAGAGGAAATGTCTGTCCCTTAAATGTCCTGATGTGTCATCAATTGTCTCATTCTAAACTTATCAGAGGACTCAGGCCCTGGGGAGGGACACCTGCTGGAAGTGGTCCCCTAGTCAGCTGGACATATGTAACCCCAAGGTCCACAGATGAGATACCAGGATCACAGACTCAGTGATTTGAGGGCCCTGGGAGCTTGAACACCGGCTGGCTTTGCCTCAAATCATGCGGAGGAAGACAGAGGTCCGGGACTGGGTGGGCCCCACGTTCACACAATTAAGTGGCTGCACAAGATCCAGGTCTCCACTCTGAGTCTGTCAATCAGCTCCCCATACGACTGAAGGCTCTACAGCCACCACGCCTTCAACACTTGGACCTTTTCCCCCTGAACTTTATGTTTTTATTATTTGATTTTATTTTATTTTACTGTAGTAAGAACATTTAACATGAAGTCTACCCCCTAAACTTTTTTCTTTTAAAGATTTTATTTATTTATTCATGAGAGACACACAGAGAGAGGCAGAGACACAGGCAGAGGAAGAAGCAGGCTCCCTGTGGGGAACCCGATATGGGACTCGATCCCAGGACCCTGGGATCATGGCTTGAGCCAAAGGCAGATGCTCAACCACTGAGCCACCCAGGTGCCCCTACCCCCCAAAACTTTTAAGTGCAACGATGCAGGTACAACGATGCAGAGCATATCTCTAGAACTTGCTCATCTCGCTTAACTGAAACTTTGTGCTCATTGATCAGGAACTCCCCATTTCCCTCCCTGCTCAGCCCCTAAGGGGCCCTTTGATTCAACCACCATTCTCCTCTTTGAGTCTATGAATTTGATAGACTCTATCTGTGTCTACTTAAGTGCACGTAGCATGATGTCCTCAAGATTCATCTACGTGTTACATGCTGAGCAACGTGTTCCTTGTAAACGGCTGAATAGTATTTGATCGTATGTGCACATTTTCTTTATCCACTCATCTGTCAATGGACATCGAGATAGTCACATTTGGCTATTGTGAATAGTGCTTCATTGAACACAGGAGTGCAGAAATCTCATCAAGATCCTGATTTCGATTCTTTCAGATGTGAAGGGATTGGAACCCTGGCACCCTGTTGGTGGGAATGAGAAATGGGCAGCTGCTATGGAAAACAGTATGGAAGTTCCTCAAAAAGTTAAAAATGGAACTACCATATGATCCAGCAAGCCCATTTCTGCATGTTTACCCAAAAGAACTGAAAATGGAGATCTTGAAGAAATGTGAACATTTGGAAATTTTAAGAGCAGGGTTTTGAGGAAAAAGCTCATAGCTGTCCAAGAGGGCCCTTACCTTGTCTGCACTCAAGTTCTTATTGAGATTTAAATAAAGGCTTGGAGATTTATTCAAAGATAAGGATATATGAATTTCACAGATGATACTTGGGAAATCTTTTCGCAGTATTTCGGTTTTAACATGGTGGAGCAAGAGAAGATCCTCAAGTCTTTTATAACTTGTTAATACTTGGAACTTGAAATCAACTCTTTTTCTATAAATTGCTATAGTACTCAGGAAATTCGAGTCATCGTTTCCACAGACCCGTCTTTTACTGTGTAAATAATGCTTCATTAGCATACTGTCATGTTCAGTAAGTTTGAGCTTGGTGAAGCAGCTGTAGTCCAGGAAAAACAAACAGAAACAAGGGTGAGGAAAGTGCCAGAACCTCAGGCATCACCAGCTTTGACATTCACAGCTACCCTGGGAGGAAGGGACTGTTGTCCCCTTCTTGGAGGAGGAGACCAAGATTCAGAAATGCCACCTGACTCATCACCCATATTAGATATTGGCAAGTGTATAATCAACTTCATGACTCCAAAATCAAAATGTTACCTATGCTTAACAGCTATTATTGTATAGAAGACCTCCGTAAAAAATGAACATAGTTTGAGGTTCAAGACTTAAAAACTGTAGCAAGAGGCAGCCCAGGTGGCTCAGTGGTTTAGCGCCACCTTCAGCCCAGGGTGTGGTCCTGGAGACCGGGGATCGAGTCCCACGTCAGGCTCCCTGCATGGAGCCTGCTTCTCTCTCTGCCTGTGTCTGTGCCTCCCACCCCATGAATAAATAAATTAAATCTTAAAAAAAAAAAAAAAACTGTAGCAAGAATCCGACAATCAACATGTTACTTTAAGTAACTGTCATTTTTAAATAAACTTAGGGATTTAATGGATGGGATACATTTTCTCAGTAATCCAACAAAGCCAAGCCCCTCCTTTATCCTTCTCATGTTGCTCAGTTGGCATGAGCTGGCATTAGTGTCTTCGGAGAGACAGGAACTGGAATAAGTGGGAAAAGCTACATGAGAAGAAAAATCAACGTTGTGCCTCTATCATAAAAGAGCAGACTGCACGACTGTACCACAGTGATACCTTCTTGGAAGTACATGACCACGAAGAAAAAACAAACAAAAAAACCACCCTAAATTAAAATACCTAAGAACTGACATTAGGCTCATTGGAGACAGGCATGACATTTTTCTGGATTGGAGAAGTGATGCTGTATTTGTTTCATAAACCATAATTCTGTAAATTTGGACACAAAGCAATAAATACATTAACACTTTAGGAAGACATTTGGTTTTTACATTTATAATCAGATGTAACACACACACACACTCCAGTGACTATACAGGGGATTCCTTAATATAATTCTTTTTTTCATTAAACTGTATTTAAACCTAATTATTGAAGTCAATGACCTGAAATGTTTTTCATTTTCATTCATTTCAATGACCTAATTATTGAAAATGAATGACCTGAAATGTTTTCTGAGTTATTTGTATTGAAAAGTTTTAGAAACTAAAGTGCAAGATCAACCCAGGTCATCCTCCCTGCAGCTTCCCAGCTGATGAGACAAACCTTCATATGTGAGTGGGGATCCCGGTCCCTGATGCTGATCTACCAGAAATAGGAAATGATGTATTTCAGCAGAAAATGAAGCTACCTATTTAAACCATCTTCCTAGAACAAGTGAGTGTTCATGGAATTACCTTGCTCATTTTAACAAATAATTTTATGTTTCAGCATCTGAAATATCAATAAATATCATTCTAAACTGGCACTAAGATTCTTCATGGCCATAATTCAGTGCAGGCCAACCCAGAAACAAGTGCTTCTATAATCAGTTATAGCTTCTATTAAAGCTATGGCAATATTTGCCAGGTGAAGGGGAAGGAATCTAATTGCAAATCCCAGTAACAGAAATCTCCTTGCATTGGGCATCTCTGACAAAAATGCCCATGCCTTCTTCCTCTCTGAATTTTCCAAGGCTCTCAGGAGTGTGTGGTTTTTGCATTTCACAAAAACAAGCGTTACTGCAGCACAAAAACATTGCTCAGCCTCATGGACCACGGTTATGAAAACGATGCAAAGAATGACTGGAAAGACCGGCGAGGAAGAATGCCAAGCTAGACCTTCTCATGCTGAGCTTCTCCCCCAGGACATGCTCACCCACTGCGTGCACGCTATGCCGCCAGCCCTGGGGGAGCTGGCCGAGGCAGAGGCCCAGCAGCCCTCAGTACTAAGTCATCATTACAGGTACCACAGGAAGAGCAGCAGCAGCCTTTGGAATGGTGCTTGCACAAGTGGAATTTTTTGTAAGGATTTAGAGTGTTAAAAGAAATATGACCTGTGAAGGCAGAAGAAAAACAAAACTCTAAGTTGTCCTTTATTCGCTCTGACTTGGGCACCAGTGTGCTCTGACGACAGCCCCATGAAGTTTCTCGATCCTCAGAGTGTCTCAGGTTTGTTCTGCTTTCTATACCTTCGTATGGTTCAGTGTGGAGACCTTATGCCATTCTCCCAAACCGAATACAGTGACCAGAGGTAAGCACATTGAAGCTTCTGTCATAGCTTAGAAATCAGAACTGGGAACTCCGGGGGCAGTTTATCCTATAAGTGAATATTTAATTCAAGAAGCCTCCAAGCTACTATGAATTTCCAGTATTTCCTCCAAATATTCTCATTAACTAGAGAAACTTACATGATTTACAGCACATAGCACATGCAGAGCATCTTGTCAAATGTCACTTTACAGAGCATTTCATGTTTGCAGAGCATCTACTGTATACAGAGCATCCAGTGTCTAGACATGTCATGTTTACAAAGCATGTAGTGTTTGTAGAACACCTAATGCTTGCAGTATATCAAGTGTGTGCAGAGTACCCAGGATGTGCTGGCTTGAGACTCCCAGCTCTAGGTCATGGGCTGAGAATGAAGAGGTCCATACTCACCACATTACAGCCCGCGCAGTCAGGTCCATTCTCACAGGTCCTGCGGCGAGCTTGAATGCCACCGCCACACTGGGCTGTGCACCGTTCCCAAGGACCCCAGCCCGTCCAGAACATGTGCGGGGGGCACAGCAAATGCTCATTGCAGTATCTGTGATGGGGAAATCAAGAGGAAAAGGAAACTGTTCAGGGCAACATGAAGCCACAGACCTTTCCACGGTCCTTCCCTGCACCAGATGTTGAATACATGGGCATGCTCCATGTGGAGGGGCTTTTTGTGTGCGGAGTGGTTTGCACAGTCATGGGGGCAGGTGGGGTACTGGCCATGCTGTGTGCGCACAGACAGTGAGATGCACAGGAGACAATGAAGAAGATGCTCAACTCACAATGCAGGATGGAGCTTCCTGTGCAGCCAATTAGAGAAGAAACAAACAAAACAGAACCCTTCAAATAGACACTCAAAAATGAGACCACACAGAGAATAGCTAGGTAGGGCATTTATCTTCTAAACACAAACACTGAAAGATAAAGTAGGTTATGGACACAAAGGCAGCAAAAGTGTCTTTGGAATTCAATTCTCATTCTTGAATCAAATAAGGCTCACAATCCTATTAATATAAAGTAAAGAAAAGTTAAAGCTTGATTATAGCAGGAAGCCTCATGCTTCCTTAGGTTATTGTATTTTTAAATGTATTTGTAACCTCTCAAAGTGATGTCACACAACCTTAATTCTAAAAGACCACCAGTTATCCTTGACAACTTGAATAACTATTTACAAACACTGGTCCTATTCATACACCCTGTCCTTCTACATATATGTTCATATTGTCAATTATTAGCCAACTATACAAGGCCTTCTCTGGCCTTAAATGAGTCAAATTTCTCCCCAGTTTTTAATACTATAAGCGAAATGAAGCCAAGTGAGAGAAACAAATGAACAAACAAAAAGCAAGAAGGAAGCAGCCTGGCATTCTACAGGTTACAGCCTCTAGGGAGGAAGAGATTGTTCTGACCATGGTCAAACTTCGTGAAACATATCTGGCAATTTAAAGCACTATTTAAATTCAGTTCTCCATCTACTAAACAGAAATTTAGCTTCTAGAGGACAGAAGCATGCAGGACTTTTTCTAACATGTCTCTCCCCACCCCATCTGGATCCAGACACGAGGCAGAGACTCTCATCTGCAAGGCTACGTTAAGTCACCTGTAATGCCACCGTTTTAATAAACGCTAAATCCTGCAGGGCATTATGCAAAGGGCATTCCAAACGTGTTTCCATATGACAGGTGTTTACAACCTAAGATGAATACAGGGAAATGGACACAAGCCCAGAACAGAAAATACTATTAATGAGTAGGAAGTAAGGACAAATGGTAGCTGGTTTCCAGAAACCAGAACAAGTCATTTGAGGAAACAAAATTGTACCATCCAGGTTGGAAAGTGAAGACTGGTCTCCAGGGGTTGCTGTCTCATTCCCACTGGTGGCCCGGAGCTCCCTGAAATATCAGGAGCACTCCCTGTGTCAATGTGAGGTCCAGTCTCCAAAGACTCCACCAGCAGGAAGAGCAGAAGGAGCAAATGCCAACCAGGAGAGTCTGGATTGCAACAGTGCCAGGGAGAGGTGTTCCAAGCTGGACAAACACGATGGAAAGTAACACACTTGGGCTTGGGCTTGGTGCAGTGGGGCGAAGATGGGGCATCTGTGTGAGTGCAGAGAAACACATAAAGATGAACAGTAGAGTCATATGTCAGCCTCTCCTTTGTGGGAAGGAGGGAGGCACGTGTACTTCTGGGGGGGAGACAGCTGATGTGTCATAGCAGAAGAAGCCTCAAAGGCAAGAACCATAGGGCACATTTCATTTCTCTAAATGTTCACATAGATGAGTAGTCAGCGGAACCAAATAGTCCTCGCTCTTTCATCTTCTCAACTTTTAAGGAAGAGAAACATATAACCTTGCTCTTCCAGGTCATACACAGCCTCCCAGGGCTCTGGCTCTCAAGAGTTCAGGGCGATGGACATGCGTATGTGTAGGTGAGAAAGGGAAGGGGTTTGCTAATTAAGAGAGTGTGGCTTCTAGGTAGGAGAGCCAAAACAAGATTGAGGATACAACAGATGAAAAACATTTGATCTCAGGAAGCATGTGCCAACAGGCACAACTGCAATAAGGAAAACATCCTGCCTACCCAGGGATTAGTAACATATGTGTCAGCGCATGAAGCATCCAAAAAGGGAGGTGCCATTCAAGAACATGTTTGGGAGGAAAGAAAACACAGAACATCAGAACTCTCAGATTTTTTTTTAGAACTCTCAGGTTTTGATTCAAAATATCCACATATAACTTCTCTCACTGTGATAGATTGAGGGGTAGGAGGCCACCTCCCGCTGGGCCGATTGGCCAACATGTAAAATGTATGGACCGCCAGGACTCCTTATCCTCATTTTAGCTTTCAGAAACAAAAACAAGCAATAGAAGAATAGGGAGGATAAAGGAAAATCTTGCTAAATATACTTATAAAACACTTTTAATAAAAAGCACAGCAAGGCAGCTACCATCTTCCCATAGCAAAATACATCCTAGAACATAAATACTTTCTCATATTTACCTATGGCAGGCCACGTCAGAAATCACTCTGTTAGCAGAGCTGACGTCCTACTGCAGGAGAGCCTGAAAACTGCATGTAGCACAGAACTTGCAACCAGGGTCAATAAATTTGACTGCATTTTAAAGCTATCCACCATGCGCCTTCCATTTTTCGCTCTTTCTCTTGTTACAGCAGTCCTGGGAAAAGAGCTTCAACCAAGATATGTGACTCTGTCACCCTCTGCAAGGCAGGTCGGAAAGGAAAGAAATTGCTAGGCTAGCCAGCAATGCCCCCTTTACGTCTGGGTTTTCACTCACAAATCCACCTCAGGAAAGTTGGCCCAGAGGCAGAGCCCTTCCTTTACAATCCTCAAACACAGGATTCTCTGCAATTTCAAGGAAGCAGGGTCCTTCTGACCCCCAGGTCCCTCACTCCAACCAGCATGTGCTCCCGACAGAAGTGCATCTTCTTAAACTACCCACTGAGTCTCCAGTGTCTTTCCTGGTCACAGACGACAATGGGGACTAGAAGTTAGATACCTTGGCAACTCTGCTTGTTCCAAGACTTTTATTAATTTATGGATAAAATATCTATACAATGGACCGGCCAGTGGTTCTTCATCTCTCTAGCCCTCTATACACAGCTAGCTTTTGCCCAATAACAGCTGAACATTCTTGAAGTTTTTTAGGCTTTCCTGGATCTCTAGTATCTTAAAGCACTGAAAGTCACAGATGCATTTCATGATGCATTAAAAATTAAGATTTTAATTTTGCCCTTGACTGCTCATTCTCATTTTGCATTTAAAAGTGAATTAATAACCCAGCAATATTTCTCCATAAATTATCAATTTTTCCACAAATTAGTCTCTGTGAAAAGAACTGCCTTTCATAACCCAATGTGAACTAGATTCTCAACACTGTATCATTTCTGGTCATATCTTTTTTTTTATAATAAATTTATTTTTTATTGGTGTTCAATTTGCCAACATACAGAATAACACCCAGTGCTCATCCCGTCAAGTGCCCCCCTCAGTGCCCATCACCCATTCACCCCCACCCCCCCGCCCTCCTCCCCTTCCACCACCCCTAGTTCATTTCCCAGAGTTAGGAGTCTTTATGTTCTGTCTCCCTTTCTGATATTTCCCACACATTTCTTCTCCCTTTCCCTCTATTCCCTTTCACTATTATTTATATTCCCCAAATGAATGAGACCATATAATGTTTGTCCTTCTCCGATTGACTTACTTCACTCAGCATAATACCCTCCAGTTCCATCCATGTCGAAGCAAATGGTGGGTATTTGTCCTTTCTAATGGCTGAGGAATATTCCATTGTATACATAGACCACATCTTCTTTATCCATTCATCTTTCGATGGACACCGAGGCTCCTTCCACAGTTTGGCTACTGTGGACATTGCTGCTAGAAACATCGGGGTGCAGGTGTCCTGGCGTTTCATTGCATCTGTATCTTTGGGGTAAATCCCCAACAGTGCAATTGCTGGGTCGTAGGGCAGGTCTATTTTTAACTCTTTGAGGAACCTCCACACAGTTTTCCAGAGTGGCTGCACCAGTTCACATTCCCACCAACAGTGCAGGAGGGTTCCCCTTTCTCCGCATCCTCTCCAACATTTGTTGTTTCCTGCCTTGTTAATTTTCCCCATTCTCACTGGTGTGAGGTGGTCATATCTCTTCATGCTACAAGCTGCGTTCTGCTCTGGTTTGGTCCGTGCTAGTTTCTCACTGCAGTGTCTGTCAGCCTGAACTAGTCAGTGCCCTGTCTGAGCCTCTGCTCCTGGATTGGCTCAAGCGACCATCCCTTTCCTGGGCCATATTGAAATAATCAAATCTCTGTGGCACCAGAGAAACTGTACCTACAATAAGTCCCCCACACTATTAATTTTTACCCCAGGAGAGAGCTAGGAGAACCCAGGAGGAGAAAGGAATGGTTTGCAAAGGAGCAGTACTTTAGCTTGCTAATAAGCAAACACACTCCAGAGAGACAGAGAAAAATATAATAAAAAATCATATGATAAAAGAAATCAAATAATAAAAATCACATAGTAAAGTCCCTACTGGTTCTGGGCCTCTTAACTTTGATAATGCAGTGGGGGCAGACTCTAATGTGGTCCCTGTGGTCCCCCCTTCTGGACGTCACACCTTGTGTGTGTGTGGTGGGGAGCAGGAGGTGGGAAGGACCCGTGATTTGCTCCTAACCAAGGGAATATGGCAAAAATGACAGGATATCATTTCCATGATTAAATCTACACAAGACTGCAATATGCATTTTTTTAGCAAACTCTCCCCCATCTCCCCATGCCACCGCTTTGAGGAATGAAGCAGTCAGACCTGAATGGCCTAGGTGGTGAGGGATTGAGGGAACTTCTGGCTCAGAGACTTAGTCTGATAGCACCTGGGGAGCGGAATGCTGCTGACAACCATGTGATGTGGGAAGCACACCTCCCGTCAGCCTCAGATGAGACCCCAGCCATGGTCTACGGTGTGTGGCAGCCTCGTAAGATCCAGAAGCAAAGGACCCAGGTCAACTGTGTCCCAGCTACAAACCCACAGAACCTGTGAGCCAATAAACACGAAGTGCTTCAGGCCCTGAGTCAGAGGTAACAGTGTTATGTAATGTCTCCTGAAAAAGATTTTGGCGCCTTAACGTGCAGTGCGACTGCAGAAAATCCTAGACATGTGAACATGACTTTGGGACCAGGTAATGGGTAGAAGCAAGAAGTTTGAGGATCGTAGTAGAGAGACTTTGAGGATGCTGCCAGTGAGGCTTTAGAAGGAAATAGAATAAGCACTAAAACTTCACGACAAAACCAACTCAATAAGCAAATGGGCAAAGGACTTGAACAGACATTTCCAAAAATGTAGACAAGTGGCCAGTAGGCACAGGAGAAGATGCTCAACATCATTAGTCCTTACAGAAGTGCAAATCAAAACCACAATGAGATAATTACTTTATACCTGCTGGATGGCAAGAAAAAAGGAAAGAAAGGAAGAAACAAACAAGCGCTGGCGAGGTTGTGGAGAAACTTGAACCCCGACACACTGTTGGTGGGAGTGTACAATGCTGAAGCCACTGTGTTGAACCATTTGGCAGCTCCCCAGAAAATGAAACACTGAATTGCCATATGACCCAGAAATTCTACTTCTAGGTTCATACACTGTCAGGTTTATACACTGAGCACTGTCAGTTACACAAAGAACTCACACAGGGACTTGAACAGACACTCATATGCTAGTGTTCACTGTAGCACTATTCACAAGGACCAAAAGGTGGAAATAACCCACCTGTCAACTGATGGCTAAAGAGATAAATACAACATGAGAAAGCCATACGGTTGAGTAGTATTCAGCCTATGAAGAGGAATGAAGCTCTAACACATGGTCCAGCACGGATGAGCCTTGAAAACATTATGCTACATGGAATCAGCAAGACACAAGGATGCCAATATCCCGTGATTCTATCTATATGAATATCTCAAATAGGCAAATTTATAGAGAAGGAACATAGATTAGAGGTTACCAGGGGCTGGGAGGAGGGAAAAAATGGGGAATCACTGCTTAATGTTTACAGGTTTGGGGTGATGGTTGGAAATAGGTAATGTTTTATAGTTATACAATACAGTAAAGGTAATTAATGCCACTGAATCAAACACTTAAACATGGCTAAATGGTGAATTTTATGTTAAATATATATATATTTTTAAAGATTTTATTCATTTATTCATGACAGAGAGAGAGAGAGAGAGAGGCAGAGACACAGGCAGAGGGAGAAGCAGGCTCTGTGCAGGGAGCCTGACGTGGGACTTGATCCTGGGTCTCCAGGATCAGGCCCTGGGCTGAAGGCAGCGCTAAACCGCTGAGCCACCGGGGTTGCCCTGGTAAATATATTTTACCACCATCAAAATGAAAAAGAAAAGAGGAGCCCAGGATTGGAAACTGGGGTAAGGGAGAACCTTGTGACACAGCAGAGAGCTTCCAGGCTGTCTCTACGGTTCTATGGAAAGCGGAACACGTCAGTGTGAAGTGAGTTACGCTGCCAAGAAAATTTCCACACAGAGTGTTGGAGGTGCAGCCTGGTTTCTTCTTGCTGCTTATGCTAAAATGTATGAGGAAAGGAAAAAAAAAATTGTGGGAAGGAATAACAAACAGGAGGGACCAGGATGGAATAGTTTTGGAAATTCTGAGTCTCTACTGATGGCAAATATGCTCAAATCAATAAATAGCTTCTGAGTACTGTCAGGAATGGCTGGCATGGAGGAAAACGCTGGAGGCGTGAGGGTATAACCTCTTGCTAAAACCTCAGAAAGACCAAAGGATCAGAGTAGCTTCAGTTACACAAAGGGTGCTCTCCAGAGGTCAGGAGCAAGGGTGTGCCTCACAGATGGTCTCAATCACAAGCAAGCCACAGGGTGGGGTCCCGCACCATCAGGAGGATCCCTGGCTAGAGAGAGCTATCTCAAAAAAGGTCTGTGGGTGTGGATTTGTTTACTAGAGTAAACCTTAAGGAAATCCACAAAAGACCCATAAAGTTTATTTCAGCAAAAATACCAGCTTGCACCGTACAGAGAAAATACAAATGGAATGAGACTCCTGGAATTCAGAATCCTACTGGCAGGAAACAGTTTGATAAAACTACCCGGCTGCAAGCACATGCTAACTTTCATGAAAAAGAAAAGATGAATCAGGAAGCAGCAATGAGAGCCTAGAAGGCAGAGCCAAGAACCATGCAGAATTATGCATAGGCCTTGAAACTTAATCGAGCAACTCCCAACACTTGTCTGGCTAGATTTCAGAATTTCCATGGAGCAGTGATTCCTCTATACTTTCCAACCCTGCCCCCCGCTCTTTTGAACAGAAATGTCAATAGCTGTTACCCATTGCCTGTCCCACCACCACAAGTTGGGTGTATTGGTGGTAGATACCTTGCTTTGATTTTAGAGGCTGAAAGGATGAGAGGAATGACACCCAGAAAGCCTCATTCATATCTGAGCCTGATTGAAATGGTAAGGTTCTGGAATTTGGGGAGATGATTTAATGGTATGAAACTTTTGGGGGCCTTGGGAATAGGTGAAATACGTTTTGCATATGGAAAGGACATGAATGACTGAGGGACATGTCATTGACTGTGGCAGATATTGCAAGGTGACCCCAGTGATCCTTGCCTGCTTGTATTCATGTCCTGTGTAATGTCTTCTCTTAAGTGAAGTCAGGGTCTGTGACTTCTAACCAATAGAATATAGCCAGGTGATGGCATGTCAATTTGCAACTGCACTATATAAAACCATACTGCCCATCCCATGAGGAGACTTTCTTCCTTGCCAGATTTGAGGAAGAAAGTGACCATGTCAGAATAGCTCACTTGGCAGGAAACTGAGATTCTTAATTTGACAATCCCCCAGGGACTAAATGCTGACAACAACCATGTGATCTTACAAATAGGTCTATCCCCAGTTGATGCCCAGATGAGACTGCAGCTCTGGGTGAGCGGAGAACCCAAGTAGTCATACTGAAACTCTTCATCCACTAGGACTGTGAAATAATAAATGTGTGCCTTTTTAAGCCACTAATTTTTTGCAACTATGGTTACATACGAAGAGAAAACTAATACAGATAATGACACTTGCATTTTGATAGTATTGACACAGAGGTCCACTGCTTCATCCTTGTTAGTGGCCTCTTTGGGAATCAGTACTTCCACTTGGTTCTTGGTACTCAAGAACATCATTTTCCGGTACCTTTTAGAACAGAAAAACTGTCCACACCCTCTAAAGTAAGTGTACAAGATAAGTTAGATTATTTTTTTAAATCCAGTATGTCAGAAAAAATGGTGTGAATACTTTTGAGATTTTTATTGCCATAAAACTACCATTGAATCACTCCATCCTGGACATTTTGATCCAAACGAAGTCACTAACTATAATCCCGGCCTTAACTTAGGGACTTTTCTGGGGGAATCAATCTATTCACTTGGGGCCACTTGGGAGTTCTTTAGGGCTGATGGTATTTAGAGCAGCAGGTACAATGGTATTACTGTGTATATGTCTTGTCATTGTCCTTCTGTGCCCTCCTATGGAGACCAGAGTCTCCTGGAATCTTGAGTTTAGTTCTCAAATATGTCTAGGGGATGGTGTTCCCTTATACTGTGCAGGCAGAGACACCTCCCATGTAACACAACAAAGAAATCTCAGAACTATTTGCTTGTGAAGACCAAGAAACAGGTATTCTGTACTGTTTTTTCTAAGTTTTATTAATCTCTTGATAGCCTGTTAATCTAGAAAGGCTGTTCAATAGGGAAGCTTCAATTTTATAAAAATCTTATAGAGTTTCTGTTCCTACCATCCACCCATTTATTATATATATTCAAATATTCCTCCACTAACAAAATATTTATCTTGCCCAAATAAGCCTGTTTTCTTTTTTTTTTTTTACATAAAAAGGGAACATTTTAAGTGTAAATCCCCCAAACATGCTAGCCATCCTGATTTTTCCCTGAAGACGTAGCTTTACCATCACAAGTGCATACAGAATGTACATATCTGTTAGCCATGGAGTTAAACAGCAACTTCCTTCCTGTGCACTCAGCCTAGGAAAGGGGCTAACGGGTGCTACATTTGCAGAGTTGCTGGGATCCTAGGGCAACTTCACACTGATGAAGGTGACTCTGCCTGAAAGAGCTGTATTATGTGACAATGTAAGGCATTTTAAAACTTCCAATCAATTTTAAATCTTACAAGGTTTAGAAATAGCAGGGAGACAATTCGCTCATAACCAGCTTTCCCACTTATCAACTGGTATTGGATTGGAAATGATAGATGTCTCAGGGGACCACTTCAAAAACGACCATCCTTGCTTCGTAAAAATTATCTTTCCTTTTCTTCTGAGTCAAAAGGAATGACATCCTAATTGGCAATTTAGGATCACAGTGAAGAAAGAAAGGCACGATTCTCCCCGGTTGTTTTGAGTTTGTAATAAATACCTAGCAGGGAAGGACCTGTACAGTAAACCTGTTGGTTTTGTCTATATAAATATTGATCACATAGCAAAGAGCTGCATACAGTAGTTTTCTAAGAGGCTCTTACTGAACCCATATGACAGATACAATCCTTACTACATTTTAATTAAAAGGCATCAAAAGCCATTTTGTTTCACATGGGTCAATACATTTATATAAGTGGGAAAAAATAGAAATCCTGGGTGGTGTGAAATTCACCTACTTGGATTTTCTCCCAACAGTCATAAACTAGAATGTACTTTACATATGCAGGAAAGAGCCAACCGTCACAACTGTAGATTTTATGAAGCCAAAGCCAAATGTTTGATTCTAGAAAAAGCAACAAACTGTTCAATGCAAGCTGAACTGAAACATCCCCACGAGGAACTGAAAGCTTACAGCACACACGGAACACGGCGCCGTCTGTGTTCCGCGGCGGCCTCCCCGAGCATCTGGGCTAAGAGAAGAGGGTGTCCTTATAAATGCACCCTGACCCTGAATATGTTCTCACCTTGCTCCAGCTGCTGGAGTTAGTTCTGATGGGAAACTACTTCATCCGACTACCATCTGGACCCAAGGCCGCCTTAGGTCCTACCTGGAACCGCAGGGTTTGAGACTGGGTCTGGTTGAATTCTAACACGAACACTTTTCCTCCAGCAGACTCACTTTCTGCGTCCCCAGGGAGCCCAGCACAGAGGTGCCCCCTGTCCCTGCACCTCTGCTCCCCTGGGAACTGCTCAGCGAGCCAACCATGCAGGCACGGCGGACGCTGGCACAGTGATGCTTGTCGACATGAGGCTTGGATCAAAAGTAGAGGATGTCAGGAGAAGAACAGGACGCTTTGGCTCGACAGAAAGGGATGCCACAGATAAGCTAAGCTACATCCCAAACTGAAACCGCAGAGAAACGCGGCCGCGCTGGAATGGCAGGAAGCGTGAGGATGTCTGTGCTGGGGGCAGAGCGGCGCCTACCTCTCCTCGCGGTTCTGGCCCACGCACACCCGGCCCCCGTGCCGCGGAGTGGGGTTGCTGCAGGATCGCTGGCGCACCTGGAAGCCGATCCCACAGGTGGTGCTGCAGGGAGACCACGGGGTCCAGGGGGTCCAGCCTCCATTCCTGGGGAGAGGAAGCAGTGGCGTCACAGAGTCAAACTAGCTCAGCATCTCCCGCCGTGTGCGCCCACCTCCAAATTCCTCCACGCGTCCCCCATGTGGACTGTTGGATCCCGGGCTGGGAAGGGACGGGGAAGAGGAGCCATAGGACAGGACTGGACACATCCAGTCCCGTGAGATCCTTCTCCTCGGTATCTGATTTTAGAGTCAAGGTAGGACCTTTGAGACTAATGCTTAAAGTGCACTATACATAATTTAAAATGGGCTAGAGAAACTACTAAAACATTTTCGTTATGAAAATGTTAAATTAATGAAGAATAAGTGTAATGAAGAATAAGTTTATTCTGTTGAAAAGGAATTAGATATGCCCTGAACCTCTGGAGTTTATCTTCTATTTGATTTGTACTATATCATTTCTGATGTATAAAAAGGGCACATCTGAACAAAATATCATCCAAAACTACCTATAATGCTTACTTTTAAAATCTAGTAATATCAACAAAGATCAGTAATTCTGATAGCATTCCTACTGATAAAGAGCATCGTAATGTCCAAAGTTTTAAAACAAACTTCAATAAAAATGAAGGAAGGGTACTATGAATTCAGATTCTTGGCTATTTTCTTAGAATTTGACGAAGATATGGAATATAAACAAAAAGTACAAATTGCACATGACTGTATTTATGTTATCCTACACATAATATGATAGGCATATAAACCATAAAATTAAAATGAAAAACAGTTTGTATTAAAGTGTTTTATAAAATGAACCACCACTGATAGAAGTTTTTGTTGTTGTTTAATGTTGTACTTTTCCTGTATTAAAATGTCTGTATTCAGAATGTTTAGAATTTAAGTATCTCCCTTAGTAGAGTCCCTGATATTAAAAAACAAATTGCAGGCATTTTTAAAGATTTTAACTGTCAAAAGATCTGTTAAATTTAGCATCCAAACTCCCATGTGAACAGTCTACTTCAATTGGAATATGTTTATACTTCTCTGATCACATATGCGTTTCTATAGATATGTTGTCCTCATAGGATTTTCATTTCCACTCAAAAAAAAAAAATCAACTGAAAAAAATCATTCTTATTTTTACTTTATACATTCCTTTAAAAATATGTAGTTGTGGAACCTGTGCCATTGAAACTCAAGGTATAAACAATAATTTGAATATATAATTTCTATAATAATTTCAAGTGAAAATTCCTCTGAGAAAATTCTTAGTATATTTCATATTTCTCTATTTTCTGAAACTTCTTCATGATATAAATAACTAAAATACATAGTGATACTTTGATGTATTATATTATCGTAAAGCTGCTTTAAGGTAATTCAACCAAGGAATGACAAAATATGACAAATCCTCCCAAGTTGCTCATAAAGGTAATTAGCTAGTATCTTATACCCTGTTATCCCACACAATTTAAAAAAGATATCAAAAATTCATTGAATTTTCTAAAAAACAGCCATTTCAACATGAATAAAATGACCTTTTGACTCTCAAAGTTTCTTTATATGTCGGCAAAACTGTTAGATACTGCAGGGAACACTGCTTCCAAAATTGTTTGGAAATTCTTAGTTTCCTAAACCTTTTAATATGACATCTTGTGATATATTCTATTTACAATATAGGGAACATGTTGTAGAGAGAGAAGTGGGTAAATGGAAGTATGCATAAATAACAGAAATACATTAAGTTTAGAACTACATGAGTGCAATTACCTACGTGTGTGTCTACTCTTCAGACCTGGGTTTGCAGGCTTGTAATGTCTCTTAGAAGCAGACACTGTAGCTGGCGGCCGTTAACTAACACCAAGTAAGCATGTATCAGCATACCAATCATTTCGAGGATTAAACCAATCCACAACAGGCCAGTTATGCATTTAAAGCATCACTAAGATGGGTTCAGTTATTCAATTATTAATCTTAAAATAACCACTAAATATATTGCAGGTCTGCTCAGAGGATGACATTTCAACAGGAACCAAAGCCAAAGACATATCAATAAACAAGCTGCAGTCATGCACTTGACTGTCCTTTTTTCCATAAATAGTATCAAAAAGAATATTCATCACTGATCACAACCTTCAAATAGCAACAGTTCTGTAACTTTTATAAAGTTTCTCCCATGCCTCGATGGCAACCATCTCAGTTTCATAAAAAGAATGCTGTGCAGACTGCAAAGCTGATATGCCTCTGTTTTCTGTAATCACACAAATCTTTTAAAGATTTTATTTATTTTTTCATGAGAGAGACACAGGCAGAGAGAGAAGCAGGCTCCCTGCGGGGAGTCCGATGTGGGATTCGATCCCGGGACCCCAAGATCATGACTTGGGTTGAAGGCAGGCGCTCAGCCGCTGAGCCACTCAGGCGTCCTTCACACAAATAATCTAATCTGTGGAGCCCTGCTGTACTCCTTTCAATCTTGTGAAGTGACCCGGGCTGGCCTGAGAAGAGGAGCAGGGGCACAGCAGGTCCAGGTCCTGGCATTGTTGGTGGCTAGACTCTGATTGGCCTTTCCTCCTGGGGAGGAAGCGCCCTCGCACACTGCGCTCTCACAGAGTGGGATCCCCCATTTGATCTGCAGGGTTAGGGATGTCATAGAAGACCTGCCCAGAATGGTTTTTGCATGCTAAACAGGCTCATGGAAACAAGACCATACTTTAAAAAAAAAATACTGTAAATTAACAAGCAAGTGTGGAGAGAGCTTGAAGACTGATTTGAGAAGTTTTCCTGATACTTGTTTTAAAATATAAGATGCTGCTGTGGTCATGACACGCCAGGGGCAGGGGAGCAGGAGCATGGAGTGTAGTAACACAATCAAGGGAGAGCAGAAGAAGAAGCAGAGGAAACAGGAAACTCAGCGCATCCCTGTCTGAACTGTTCTCCTGGTTACTCAGGACCAGGACCAGGATGTTGAGCCAGCTGGGTTGTTCTGCGTTCTGACATGCTGCAGCGCAGAGCAGGACTCTGTTAAGGACTGGGCTTCTTCTAGCCTCCAGCTGTCAAAGCCCATAGGATGGGTGCCGTGCCCTGTCGTGGCCCCAAGGACCGAGGCCCTCGTTTCTCCAGCTGCTCAGAGGGCCGGTGGCTAGGACTGGCAGCTGAGAGGATCGAACCACCACCCAGGGCTGTCCCAGCTCTGGGGCTCCCTGTTCAGTCTTTCAGGCCCACGCACAGATCATTTCTCCCTTCCCTGGACCTTCTACCTTCCTATTTGGCTACGTATTTCTCTCTCTTCTTCCTATCTACCTGGTTCTGCCCCTCCTTCCCCAAGAATTAGAATTCAGAAGTGACAGGGTATCATGTGGATGCACATTGAAATGTTCATTTTAATTATAAAATAAAACCAAATCTTTCTGACTGATAGGCTGACATGGCCCTGCTTTGAAAGTCTGGCTTAGCTAATTACTTTATATTGTGGATTTCCTTTCATACATTGAATGACTTCAATCTGCTGCTCTAGGGTAGTAAGAAAACATATTTAAATGATGTGATGTGATAAAAGCATTTAATCAAAAATATATTTGTGGGGTGCCTGAGTGTCTCCATCAGTTAAGCGCCTGACTCTTGATTTCACGATCTAAGGGTCCTAAAAGGCTCTTTGCTCAGCGGGGTGTCTGCTTCTCTCCCGCTCCCTCTATTTCTCTCTCTCTCGAATAAATAAATAAACCTTAAAAAAAAAAAACCCAAAAATATATTTGCAGGATGTACTGAATTAGCAATATTTTGAATTTCTCGACACTTTCTGAGTATATGGGGTTAGAGGAGATGCCTATGAGTAAACAATAACAGGTTTAGTTTGTAATCCTCTGGTTGGCCTTCTGAAAGGCTTTCTGATGTGCTTTGCACAAACGGAGGAAGTATCTGTCAGTACTGAATGAGCAGAAAAGTTGGCTTGCAGGTAAGGTGGGTTGCAATTTTTTGCTTCCAACAAAATTGAACGCCAACATAAACAGGTCATCAATTGATATGAAGCAATAAAAGCAATCTTTGGCTATTAGATTACCATACTTTTGGCAGATGACTTCAAAAGAATTCAGAAAAGTGAGTGAAAATGCTGTAATCTTATATTTCCATCTACTTATGGGAGCCGTACTTGTCAGTGCTTGTAACTAGTAAGAATGGAATTGATGCTAAGCCCTCCCCAAGTCAGACAAGAGGCTGCATTCATGCCTGAATAGGAAAAATAGTTGGGAGTTAAAAACAATTGCCTGAAGTAATGGATTTCCAATAAAATCTGACATTTTAGTTTCAAAAAATTGTCAAAATGTGTAACATTCATGATGTTAATATTCATAGTAAGCTAATTTTCAAAATAAATATTTAAAATGTAAAGCCTATGGTTATCAGAAATAAAGATTTGGTTTTTCAATTCCATTCATATAATTTGCTATTGTGGTAGTCACAGAGAGGTATGATATAGTAATCAATATAAGACTTTTAAACATAGAAACATAATATATTTGGATAAGATTCTATGAGAGAAAGAGAATAGAAATAGGAAATTCACAGAAGGAAAAACATACATTTTCTAAATGTTAAATTAGAGCCTGCTGATTGATTTTTTAAATGGGCAGGTAGCTATGAAATCACTAAGGCATTTGGATACCATTACACATTTAAATAGTGACGTAACAGAGATTATTTCTCTGCAACTGTTAAAACTTTTGATAAAAAAAAATATATGCCAATCTACAAGTGTTTGAGGGGTAGCTAGTTTAGCAATATTCTTTTAGGGGGCAGATGAGCAAGTTGCTGTGAGGACCACTGCCCCAGGACACTTGTACTGTGCAGGTACAGACATGGTGCATGTGCCAAGTCATGCACAGGCATGTGAAATCTAGCAGCCACCCCAGATCTGTCCTTTACATCACATTCGGGAATACTGACTCTATGGATAGCTTCTGAGACTGTCAAAACTATGCCACCTTGCTGCTCACACTCCAAAGGAGGCCAAGTGCATGTCACTTCCCGAATCTGCATGAGGGGGCACTTAGTACCTGTGCTGCAGGAATAATTTTTGTTTGATGCCTTAAGTGATGTCAGGATTGGGTGGGCTGATACACTATGCATGCACCTCTGTCTGTGCAGGGACTGGGTGCAGGGCTAGGGGCTCTCTTTCATGAAGTGTCTGCCTTGATAGCAGTCTGACTAAGGGGTTGGCTGAGGTGCTGCCAGAAGCATCACATCTGCCTTCTGAGAACCTCCATGTGCATACATGTCAGCAGGCCCGAGGGATGGGGAACTGGAACTCCATTTGTAAGAATCGGCTGTGTCAAGGTGTGGCCAAATCTGATTTCAGACTCACTTTAATTCTCAGGAACCACCTAATGGCAAAGTCAGGGTGGAGGGTTGATAGCACTCTCATGCTTCTAGACACTAGGGTCACTGACGTTGGCAAAGGAAAGGGACCACTGTGAAGAGCCACATGGGTTAGGTCAGTTCACAGCAAATGTATCGTGTCCTACCAGAAGGGACTATTAGGCTAGATGTTCCTGAAGAGGATTTTAATTGATATGGATGTTTCCCTCAAACAAGTCAATAACAGTATGCCCATTAAAAATATTTTTCCTAATCTAGCAATGAACATATTACACAGGTTTAGATTATAAATTATAATCTAATTTATAATTTAAAATCTCCTTCTGTAGATCACATAACTTTTATGTGTTCTGTAGTAAGTGTATGTCTTTTGATACCCTTCTCTTGAAAAGGGAAGGACACTACGAAGGACTTCCACCCCCCACAGTCTGCACGTCCACACGGAGCTGCACCAGTGTTGGGGGGACACACCTTGAACAGTTGGCGATCTCCATGCGGGGGCCCTCACATTGCCAGCCGCCGCACTGGGGGGCCGGGCTGTCACAGGTGCGGGTGCGACACAGGCAGGACCCCCCAGCGCTGCCATCGGTGTGCGTGCAGGGTGTCCATGGAGACCACGCGCCGAAGTGCCCGTCCACGGTGAGATTCCTTATCTAGGAAGAGGATACAAGTGAGGATGTCAGCAAGGGTTAAGGCTGGAAACAGAAAAACTGAAAGCCTCTCCTAGCACAATCAGAACACGTTTAGAATGTTTTAATGTTACAGTTAAAGAGGGATGAACGGGGAGGTATTTCATGATAACATAATGCAGCAGAGGTCATTGGTGGAGAGAGTGCTGGAGGAGGGAGGAGGAGGAAGAGGAGGATGGAAAGGAAAAGGAAGAGGTGGGTGGAGGAGGAAGAGAAGGAGGAGAAAGAGGAAGGGGAGGAAGAGGAGGAGGAGGAGGAAGAAGAGGAACTGGGGAGGAGGAGGGGGAGGAGGAGAAAGAGGAGGATGGAGGAGGAAAAGGAAGAGGAAGAGGAGGATGGGGAGGAGGAGGAAGAGGAGGAAGTGGGAAGGAAGAGGAAGAGGTAGATGGGGAGGAAGAGAAGGAAGAAGAGAAAGAGGAGAAGGAGGAAGAGGAGAAGGAGGAAGGAGAGGAAGAGGAGGAAGAGGATGCAGGAGGAAGAGGAGGATGGGGGAGGAGGAGGAGGAAGAAAAGGAGGGAGGGGGAGGGGGACAGGAGTGAAGAATGCTAATGGCTTGGCAATCAGGTCATCCCAGAATTGTCCACTAATGTTGAGAAACCCAAAGAATAAGCAGAACCAGAGTGAAAAATCACAGATGTACAACTCTGTTCCATCTTTACATCCCTTAAAAAAAAAGACTGAGAGTTCAAATAGTTGTATTTAAGACCTAGCCTGGCTCAAATGTCACCGCAAACTGACATTTAACTTACAGCTTATTAAAACAACTGCAACTGGACTGATTGATGGCTAGGCACACCCCGGCCAGAGCCACACCGTAACCACCCTGCAAGTGCTGGCAAGTGGGCAAGGAAGGGCCGGCATGAATCTGATGCCTCACGCTGGTGCAGGACCAAGGGCTGAGTTCTGAGCGGGGCTGTGTGGCCCAGCCTACACGCAGGATCTGGGGAGGCTGCCAGGGGCCAGCGCTGGCCCTCGCCTAGGCACACGGTGTTCGGGACCAGGCAGAGAGACTGGAGGACTCCAGGTCACATCTGACAGTAGAGCTGCTTAGAAGTCACAGGGTATTCCCATCACCCCAGGCTCCTGGAACCGAGCTGTCAGTCACCCTGCCCAAAAAGGCAACAGCCGGCAGAAGGCCTAGACGCCACACCTTCTAAATTGCATATGGGACTTAGGTGTTTCCTAGAAAACATGACAAACGAAGAGGTCTGACTGCACATGATAGCATGCTTTCCCTTGTCCCTCGGCTGCCTGTTGACCCAACTTCCCACTCCCACCCCCAACTGGTCCTTACACTTTTAAAGACCCATCATCCTCCCAAGAGAGGACTCCATGGACAAAGCAATTCATTCTTTTGAGGCTTCTAACTCTCCCTGTACTTCATCAGTTCAGAAAAACACCAGCACCAGGTGAAAAACACAGGGGAGCTTTACTTTTCTTGCATCATTTCTCCAAACACGGAAGGAAAGAGGCCACATGAAACATGTTCGCTTGCTCTGACTTGTCTGCTTGGTCGCCTCCAGCTGCCACAGTGGGACCCTCTCCCTCCCCCTTTCTTGTCAATACTCTAACCTTTTATGTCCCCTGAGGTGGATGAAAACCCAGAATCCCCTGCCATGCCTGGCTCTTTCCATAAGAAGCAAAGAGGAGGGAATGGCGCTGGATTGGAGGTGACTCTCTGGACCTGACCCAGAGAGAGAGTGAACACCCAAAGCACCTTTCTCCCAAGAGGAAAACATCCCTATTTCCAAGGTCCCTGTAACCGCCCCGTCCAGCCAGGATAAAAGTGCGGCTCCCACTCTGAAGTTAACTTTCCCTGGAGTCTTCAGTGTTTTCTGGGAGAACCGAGCCTCACATGACAGCCAAGCCACTAATTCCTCACACAAAAGTGTCCTTCAAGCAGCAAAGGCCCTGCCACTTGGGAGCTCCCAGTCCATCTTCCATCCACCCTCACCTCTGGCCCATCGGGCTCTGGGGCAGGGAGGACCAGCTGTGGCCTTCACTGTGACTGAACATGGAACTCAAGCTAACAAAGCCCCAAGTGCCTTTAAATCCAAACTTGTAACAATTGTAGGACTTTCAGAGACAGGGAACAGGTTATGGCAGCTGGGCCAGAGGCAGAGCCTGGGGAGGGTAGCCTGACAGAGCTGCAGTCTACGCTGGAGGGGGCAAGGAAGAAATACCCCAGACTCTCCACTCTTGCCCATGCCTCCTGTGGCCTAAACCCAAGACCACAGGGGAGCCTAGGTGGGAGGCAGCCAGATGTGGGGCAGGTGGGGCCTGTGGGCCACAGAGTAGATGGGGAGGGGGTGAGGACCGCCCAGCACAGAGCGCTATCAGAAGAGGCTCTGTGAAACATCTTGTCCCTTCCCTTTGCCTCTTCTGTGTGGAGATACGAGGGGTAAGGTAGGGAGGGGGCGCTGCCGTGATTTCTGAAGGTTTATGAATCCCCACACTATTAACCAGAAACTTTCAAAAGGTCTGACTGTTTGGGGATAGAGTAGGGCAGAGTAGGGCAAACAAGATTCTCTCCAAACCCCCTGGGCCTCTGTTCCTTCGTCCTAACATAGGAGGGAAACGCGCCTTCCGACTGTTGGGATCTCTTTAGCAATAGGAGGTTTAAAGGAAATCTGAAACCCACGGCACAGAACACTGAGAGACTGAAGACTGGTGAGACTGTGAGAAATACATCGTGATGATGACAAATGAAAGCGTATGGAAACAGAAATTATCCAGATTGTTGAAAGAGGGCCGTTTATGATGGAAACATATTTAGATTGTGTGGTCATGAGTCAAACTCACAGCCAAGTAAACTTCGTGCAGGCTAAATTTATCAGTGGATGGTTAGAAAAGGAGAGAGACAAGTAGAAAACCAAGAGTGTGTGAGAGAGAAACAGGCAGGTGGTGAGACAGACAGATGTGGAGAGGAGGGATCACAGCCACTGTCTGGTTCCTGTCCAATTCGTATGCTCTCTTGAAATAAATCTCAAGTCCTGGAGAGAACCTGGAAATCTGTTTCTTCAGCCCAAAGGGCAAGAACACCTGCCGGGGTAGGTGGGTATTTATGAAAGAGTCACTTTGAATACACAGGGTCTAGAGTTCGTCCTGGGAATTATTCCTCACCATTCTGGGGAGATGGCAGGGCTGGGTGAGCATCACCAGCCACGCACTTAACAGGAGTTAGCCTAAGACTATCATGGGAACCCCACCCACCTGGGCCAGTGTCCGGTCCAAGAAACAACGTGTGACCTGATTCTGGTCAATGGGACTCAAGAGGAGACTGGAAGAGAATCCCAGAAATGATTTTCCTCCAGATAAGAGGAGCACACACTCTCTCTGTTATGTGAGGGCTCTGTGCCTGGTGCTCCTGAGATCAACAGAAGGCCCAGCATGTAAGACAGCTGCTCGCGCACCACCTCCCCAGACTGGGCAGCAGAATCAGCCCCAACCCTGCTGCCTCCCCGTCGCTAGGATGAACCCGGTCCTTCTTAAAACCCTACTCACAGGGAATTCAATTCTGTTTAGGCAGGTGCTATACTACTGGACACAATTATTACATACTATTTTTACAGAAAGAGCAAACCTAGATGTAAGGAAATTTTATAACTTGCCAAAGACTGCCTAACTCACGATTCAGGAGGTGTAATCTGAAGTGCTAGTCAGCATTTTCCTTTCCACGAGACCAGAGTTTTAAAATGTCAGCACTACTGACATTTGGGCTGGATAATTCTTTGTTGTAGGGGCTGCTCTGCACGTTAGTGGCATCCCTTACCCCCACCCACTGGATGCTAGCACCCCACCGTCCCTGGTTGTGACAACCAAAATTTCTCCAGGGGCGCCTGGGTGGCTCAGTCGGTTGGGCATCTGCCATCGGCTCAGGTCATGATCCCGGAGTCATGGGATTGAGCCCCACATTGGGCTCCCTGCTCAGCGGGGAGTCTGCTTCTCCCTCTGACCCTCACCCCGCTCATGCTCTCTGTCGCTCTCAAATAAATAAATCTTTAAAACAAAAACAAAAACAGAATTTCTCCAGACATTGCTAAATGTCCCTGGGGGCAAAACTTTCTCCAGATTAGAACCATTGTTTCTCAGGAAGTTAAAAGTAAACTACCATAAGATCCAGCATATTCTACTTCTGGGTTTATAGCTGAAGGAAAACAAATCACTATGCTGAAGAGCCTGTGGCCCTCCTGTTATCACTGCAGGGGTACTTACAGCAGACAAGACAGGGGATCCCTAGGTGGCTCAGTGGTTGAGCGCCTGCCTTCAGCCCAGGGCGTGATCCTGGAGACCCAGGATCGAGTCCCACATCGGGCTCCCTGCATGGAGCCTGCTTCTCCCTCTGCCTGTGTCTCTGCTTCTCTCTCTCTGTGTGTCTCACATGAATAAATAAATAAAATCTTTAAAAACAAAACAAAACAAAACAATAGCCAAGACATGGAGACAGCCAAGTGCCCATCGACGGTTGGATGGATGGATAGAGAAAATATCATGTATACGTATACACACACATATAATGGAATACTATATTCAGCCACAACAGAGAAGGAAATCTTGCCATTTGGGAACACATGAATGCACCCAGAAGGCACTATCCTATGTGCAATAAGTCAGACCGAGAAAGACAAATACTGAACAATATCACTTATACATGAAATCAAAAAAAAGAGCAAAAAAAGAGGTCAGATTTCTAGTTACAAGAGGTGTGGAGCTGGGGTCAAAGGTATAAACTTCCAGTTTTAAGATAAATAAGTCTTGGGGGTTGTCCTGCACAACGCGATGACTAGAGTTCATTCACACTCTGGATGGGACATTTGAGTGTTGCTAAGAGAGGAGATCCTTTGTTTCACAAGGAAAAGAAAAACGTTCAGGGGTGGGGGCTATTTATATGAGATGATGGGTGTTAGCTGAACTTACTGTGGTGGTCGCTTCACAACATACGTAGGGAAGTCACTATGCCGTACACTTTAACCTTATACAGTGCTGGCAATGATATCTCAGTAAAACGCAGAGGGAAAGAAAGTATCCACTGCACTAGTCATCCCCGTCCCCCCACCCCTGCCAGTCCATTTGGGGCACTAGTCTAAGATCATAGTCTTCAGGCAAAGAGATACTGTACATGTTCTCATCCACATGTCTGGATGAGCAAGGGATGAGCTAATACAACAGAGTAAATAAAAGAGGACGAATTTGAAATAAGTGACGATAAATGAGAGAATTCTGTGGAATGGGGTAGAAAAACACAAAATGGTTACTACAGCAAAAACACTGAGAAAGAAGAGGCATTGCCCTGGGTACTTGGTAGTAAGGAAACTTAGTGATTGCAGTTCTCAGGGTAAGAGCAGGGGCTTTCTGTTTTGGCCAGGGGTGGGGAAGCTGTAGACGTTGAGGGGCAGCATTTTCAATCCAGGACCACAGCAGCTGGTTCTATTAACTTTTGGAGCAAGAAGAACCTGCAACATGCAGAAAAGCACGTGGGCAGTCAAACTCTGCATCGCATTTAACCACATGCTCCTTTTGACCCTGACTGTATTAGCTTGAGAATCTGCCTACAGAACAAATCTGTGAATAATGGGGCAGGTTCTGCTGCTCCCCTTTCCCACATGATTATTTTTATATTTTATTAGTTTTTCTTAGAAATAAAGCCGTCTAGAATATATTACGTGTGGTTGTGCTATCTCTAGGCTTCTGCCAAGAGACTATTTGAGGTATGTGCTTTGTTTTATTAAATATTAAGCCACAGTAGGACATATACCACATATAGGTAGTTTAGCGTTTGTCAGGCACTGTGATGAGTGACGTCCATGTGTTAACTCTACAATGTTCACGATGGTCCTGGTACCCACATCCCATTCTACAGAGAGGCAAACTGAGGTTCAGATGAGGCTCAATTTACCCAGTCTCACTGGTTGTAAAGACCCAAGAATCAGTCCCAATAAGCTCATCCAGAGCCTGTGATCTCAGTCACTTCATTCCATAATGTGATTCATAGACACTTCCCTGATGAGAGTCTTATGGAAAACGGCACTGTACACTTTTATCCCTAATTGTATAATAGCAAAATTCCCTTCACCTAGGAAATAATGGATTTACAAATGGTAGCTAAGCAAGATTCAATTTTTGTTCACAAGCATAATCTATAATCCCACATTTGATTCACTCATGTCAATTCATTAATTCCCAAGAAACCAAAGAGGTGGATACATTTGATGGGTACAGAGATCCCTGGAGTGTATCTTTAGGTTCTTTTATACTCCAACTGTTATTCTAATAATTAAATCAAAGTCTTCTATTTTCTACTGGGGTGCTTTTTCAGAAATCAAAATATCTTCCTTTATTTATTTTTAAAGTTTCATGTCTTTTTGGTCAGAGATTGTAACACAACAGGATGTGCTCCTTGGAAAGGAGGGTCTCATATATGACATCAACTTAATATCCCTAATCTCCGTCCATGAATTAACTGCATGAAGGAAAGCTAGCTACCTTTGAGGAGGGGTACATAGGAGCACTACTGGCCTCGGATAGGATGGGTGAATAGGGGCAGTCTTTAAAATGGAAGCACTCATACTTATCCCCAGTGTGATCATGACATTAAATGAGATAATCCATTGAAATGGCCTAACATGGCACTCAGCACATTGTGTAGACACACAATTAACCTTAGCTCCTTTCTTCTTCTTTTATAGTATATTTCACTATAAAATTCAGAAATAATGTCTCACCTACTATCTGAGCATAATATTGCAAGGTGACCACTGGGTCACCTGCTGGGTGCACCTATCAGCTACAGCTCCGGGGAGATGCTGACAGCTGGAAATGTCATTGTCTTGTAGATTGAGGATAATGTCAGAACCACTGGATTTAAGTCCTGATTTCTTTCCCAATGTAGTTTTAGAATCTTCTATAAACCCTTTAGACTCTGGTCTGTGGTGCTGCTATCTAAATGGAGGGCTCTGAGCTTAATCACTGCTAAAGTATCTTTTCACTGAGAAGGTATTACTTAGTATCCTGGGAGAGAGCCAGTTACTGCAAGACTTTGAGGTGCTTATTTAGTATACGTGTTTTCCTAGTTGTTGCATGATGTATTTAGGAACAGGGAGCCATCGTATGAGATAGTATACTGGTGATCATGTACCCACAAGGGATGTGGATGGAATTTGGGCATAAATAAATCTCAGTACATTCTTAAGACTATGCTATCCTTGTTAAGTGTCACTGCAAGCTTTGTAAAATATAAATAATATTCAAATCACTCTAGATCTGTAAATTCAGATCTTATTCGAGCACTTCAAATCTCTTAAACTGAGAATAATGTTTTCAATATAATTTATATAAGCCACCAAAATGTTAATCTATATACATCAGTTAACTATTGCTCTGTCTCCTGGACAATAGAAATCCATAAACATTTTAAAATAGGGATCTTTTAGTGGAAAACAGGTTTCCTAGGGCACTAAGTCCATTACCAGGTGGAACTCTCTAGACAGTGGAGGATCTGCCTGGGTTTTGACCACAGCATTGACTTTTGAGAACTCAGTGGTGCTGAGTCTTTGGTCTGAAGTTCATGAAGATTTACTTGGTTCCCACAGAGTCTGCTATGACCCTCAGTGTACTTCACGTTTGTCTAACTCCTACTGAGCTCCATGTTAGTAGCATATCCACTTTCATTATTCAACTTGGGTCTTTACATTGGATATAAGATGCTCTGGTCTCATTCAAAAATCTTTCACCTTATAATGCTTAATTTCCTTTGGATAAAGATATGTAGGTAAAATTATTTAACTGATTATAAGATTTTTAAATATATGTGTGTGCATGTATGTATACTATATATATAGCATATAGTATGTATACTGCATGTTTATATAGTATACATCTTTGAAATCAATTTGCATCTTGCAGCACATGGCAACATTTTTTTTCCCTTATAAAACAACAAGGGCATATCAGAAATGATGAAATACAGTAGGTTTGACCAATACAATCAAACCTTTCTTCTATTTTAGTCAAAATAAACAAATATCATAGAGCAAAATTATATTTTAATAGCTTTTAAAAAATCTTTCTAAGACAGCTCTGTAATAATGCTAATAATTTTCATTTAGCTCATTTCTAAGAGATTTTTAGAAAGAGATACACAATTAATATAGCTGCTAAAAAATAAAACTACAACTGGGTGGTTCAGTTGGTTAAGTGTCTGACTCTTGGTTTCAGCTCTGGTCATGATATCATGGGTTATGAAATGGAGGCTTGAGTCCAGCTCTATGCTCAGTGGGGAACCTACTTGAAAATTTTCTCCTTCTGCCCCTCCCCCCACTCATGCGCACTCATGCTCTCTCTCCCTTAATCTCTCAAATAAGTAAATAAAGCTTAAAAACAAACAAACAAACAAAAAAACCCCTACAGACCCAAAATGGAGTTTCTTATGCTAAGCCCCATGTCACCAAACTGAGACTTGACTTAATTACAGTTTTGGTTCTTCTAGAAGAGGAATCTTCAACTAATCAGGAAATGCTTGACTAGCACTAGTTAGGTCATCTGTCTGATAGATCCTTGCCATCTAATAATCAACCTGCTCTTGTTGCCTAGTGTCACTTCCTTGTTCTCACTTACTTCTGCCTATGAAAGTCTGATTTTGTACAGCTCCTCAGAGCTCTATTCTATCTGCTAGATTGGATGTTGCTTGATTGGAACTGATTTTTATTCAAATAAACTCTTAAAATTTTTAACACACCTCAGTTTATCTTTTTACAAATAGATATCTTGCAAGCTATTTTTACAAGTGGATGTCTCAGACAGCCACTAAACCACAGTCACAGAAGATGCCCTTACTGCTTAAAAACTGTTATGATCTTCTTTTGCACTTTTTGCCATTAAAAATGCAAGGTCAAACACCTCTAAGAAGATTGGTCCTTAAAGTATATGCTCGTAATTTAGAACTACATTTATGTTTTCTCCAGCTACAAAGGTATCTCTGTGATTTTTAGCATTCTTCAGAAATGAGAAAACTTAGCACAAATACCAGCATTTTTCTAATCAATTTCAAGAAACACTGAAGAAAAGTTTGCTTCTAACCTCAGAGAGCTGAAGCTCCACAAACCAAAGGACTGGCAGTGAACCCCACGGCAAAGCTCTGCTGGAAGGCCCAAGGCGGTGATCACACACCTTTGCAATAAACAGCTTCGATTTTGTGCCCAGATCTGGGATTTGATGCTGCTTTTACTAACCCTGGCCTTCCTCACTCCACGTTGCCTAATTCCCTTTAAAAACCGAAGGACAGGCTTGTGAATAGATGGTTTAAGTAATGAAATAGCGCAGGTTCCTTGATAGGAAACAGAGGGACTGTCCGGTCCGGGTGCCTCAAGCAGTTTTGCCTCAGAGAAACAGCACAGATTTCAGGTAACAGAACGTGCTGTTTCTTTTCCTTCCTCTGTCTTGCAGAGGTTATGTCAGCGGGGACAGTCACAGAGATCAGCAGCTAGGTGACAGCACAGTGACTCAATCAGTTTTCAAATATGTGGAGGTTCATAGCCATTGCTCATATGGGCTGAGAACAGAAGAATTTGAGATTACTACGTTAAGAGTTCTAAAGACAAAAGAAAACAAATAAGCTGGTTCCTGCAAGCAGGGCCTCAAACAAATAAATTGGCAAAGGAAATTGTTTTCCTAAATTCAGAGAATCTGGCCCTAAAGGGAAGTGAGTCTCTCTTCATTCTGTGGGTTCATAGTGGGAATGGCCATCATACTGTTTCTCTCAGACCTTCCCCTGCCCCTGAGCAGAATCTAGAAGACTGTCCCACATGGGTTCCAACAGTAATATCCCTTATTTTATTCTTTTAAAAGCTCTACTTATATCAGTTTCTAGAATTATAGCTCCCGAGGGAAATTGATGGGTGTGGATGTCACTATTTTATTAATGCTAAAAAGGGCATAATAGTCCACACCAACCTCTGGAGAGAAGATCCAAGAATGGTACAGAGATATTACACTCCATTTTCAAATCAGCAGTGTTTTCTCTTAAGACATGTCTCTTCAAAGCAGACAAAAAGTTTATGGCAACATCTTGTGTGGCTCTGGTGAAAGATCTGAGCGGAATGAGAGAGCGCAGACGGGGTTTGCAAGGAAGATTCCAGATGTGTGGACACCACTGAGCTTTAGGCTCAGATTTAGCACAGCTGGGTTCCTATGGACAGTGCTTTCTGAGGCTGGAGAACATGCACACTTACAGGACAGGTGGAGGTGATCTGCTCCCACTGCGTCATGTTCAGGCTGTCCTCCAGACTCGTGCATTTCTTCATCACCATGTCCCAGCCACAGTAAGGGTCCTGGGCCCCAATGCAGGCGCTGCAAACATACACCCAAAGGTCAACAGAGAGGCAAGGCAGCCTTCCCCACACTACAATAGACCCAAGTTTACAGGAGTCTGGCCCTCACGAACTGACATGGGAACCAGTTCCGAGAAACAAAGTTTTAGTCTGCACGCTGGAGAACAATGTATGCATACATCCATAAGTATCTAACTGAATCAATTAATTTTGGTTGAAATATCTGTATTTTTCTTAAGATACAGGTTGGACAACTAAAGAACTATGTGTGCCAACATGAACCTTTTGGTGTCATGAATAAAGCTAGTCAGAATTTTGCAATGCTCAAAAACAGTAGGTTTTGTTATCACCACCACCATCATCATTATCATCATCATCATCACCACCACCACCACCACCACCACCACCATCATCATTATCATCACCACCACCACCACCACCACCACCACCACCATCATCATCTTCACCCCCTTAGCAACAGGTAGTATTTGCTGAAAACCTGTTATATCTTTCAGATACAACTTTTATAAAAAGGCATTATCATTTTCACTCTATCATCATCTTAATCACTACCATCACCACCATCATCACTACCACCAGCACCAACCACCTCCACCATCACCATCATCGCCACTGCCATCATCACCATCACTATCACCATTACCACACCACCACCAACTCCACCACCACCATCATCTCATCACCGCCACCACCATCATCATCACTTTAATTCCAGACGTTATTTGTTGAACATCTCCTGTAATATATCAATTTATTGTATCATTTAGACACTTAACTCTAATGAGGAAGGTAGTATTATTTTTATTTTGTTGATGAGAAAACTGAGGCACAGAAGATTTAAGAAATTGACCCAAGGACAAGCAAATATACCCAAAACCCTTCAACATGGTTAGTTTGAATTTAATAAAATACGAAAATCTTTTGGGTGCTGTAGCTTAAAAAGGAATTAAAATTTTCAATTTAATTGTAGCTTAATACAGTTCCAACTGCAATACTAAACACATTATTTCAGAAGGATTGCAGGTGGTAGATGCTTTATTTTAGCTTTGTCTCCAAGAAAGAGTTCATACATCACAGGGGCATCATTAGATGAAGACTTTGGCCCCTATGTTATAAATGCAAGATAAGGTATTCGAGGGTGGAGAGAAGCAGACAGAGTGATAATGACTGAGCCAAAATTATACAAAAGATGATGCCGCAGGCAAGCAGGGCATTGAACACCTGAGAATTCTCTCTCTGAAGGGGCCAAGAGGCCAGATGTGCAGTAAATGGGAGGGAGGAAAGGCAGGCTAGTGCAGCATGGAAGTGCTAATGTCTTCTTAGGGGTAAGGAGCCCCTTCCAACTGGGAGAATCTGTTAGAGGATTGATTACCAGTTAACCAAGAGTAGGCCTAGAAATAATGGCATATCTATCAAACGTGGGCCAAAGAGGTAGTATAAGTAAGATTAAATTGTTAATATCAATGATATAAAATAATCCTAATTAACATATCAAATATGTTACCATATATCAAGCACCATTTTAAGAGCCTGACTTCTATTAGCCCACAGAACCTTTCTAAATGAAATAAATGTAGTTGCTTTAAAATAAAGAAGCTGAAGCAGAGAAAGCTGAAGTAGAAGTCTCACAGCAGGGGCATATAACTCTAAAGACAATAAATCAAGCAATAATGGTATAAAACTATTACTTATTGTTATTATGGAATTATTATTTATTTACCACCCAGAGAAGTTCAAACAGAGATGGTTAACACTGTTGCTTCTCCCAGCAGGACTAGGTTGGGTGGAGAGGGGTATGGGACAGTCACCTGTCACCACTGCCTCATAAGCACTTGTTGGTAAGTGACAAGGCACATGTTAAAAGGTAAACTGAGGCACATTGAAATTTCGAATCTGGTAGCATCAAATCTAAAGGGCTTAGGAGTCTCCCCTAATGGGAGCCAGGGGAGAGAATTTTACAGAGAAGACTCGGAGGCAAACCAAGGAAATTATTTTATTGCCTGTAGCTTAAGTGGTGGCCTTATTTGGGAAAGCCTGGTTGACTGGGATGGGTCGTTCACAAGTTTCACTTTCTCAGATTCAAGGGCAGTGACTCTGACATTGGTTTTAGTTTGCTGAGGTCAGCTACAAGGCTTTTAGGGCCACCCCAGGCTAAGAGCCTCTTGTTGAACTACCTAAACAGGCATATAGCGCCTGCATGTGAAAGATCAAACAAAACAGTTATAATGCACATAATACACGCTTTTCTTCCCCAGAACTAGGCACTATTCAGACTGTTATTTATTTGGAATATATTTTTTCTTCACAAATTAGAATTCATGCATGGTTACGTCTATATATACTTACATATTTTTGTTTGTGTTTATCATTACGATTAAATAAAACACACACAAAGGGAACTGTACACATAGCCTCTTATTTTGCTTTTTACACATAAAAATATATTCTAACTTCTTTTTTGTTAGCATATATAGCTCTACCTTGTTCCTTAGATGGCTGTATAGTGTTCTGTTCTAGATGAGTCAATATTTATTTGAATCCTTCAAAAGCAAGGCTGTAATGCACTTTTGTACGTATTTTCTACACGATAGACTTCCATATGTGGAACTTATGAGGCATAAGTTATGGGTATTAATAATTTTGTATCATCAATAGTTTGGAGGGTAACTACTCTCCCTCTTTCATGTTGAATGCTGCCTTTTTTTTTTAACTTAGCCCTTTCTAATAGATAAAAACACTCTTCTAGTCATCCGTTCTATTTGTTCAGTTGTGAGATTAAAGTGTAGTATATGTGTATGCATTTATGCATCACCTAAATTTCCATTCCTGTAAATTTCCTATTTGTAACCAATTCCTGCTTTGTGCTTCTTTTTGATTGAATAACTGGCTTCACCGTTTTTATGTAGTCATTGCAAGTGAAAATTTCGGTGTCAGAAAATTAACCCCCTTTCAATAATATTTCAAATACTTTTCCTACTTGTCATTAAATATTTTTTCTTGAGATACAAATGTTTTAAAATTTTATGCAGTCAAGTTTATGCATCTTTTCCTTCACAGCATCTGAATTTTGTGCCATATTTTGAAAGAGCTTCCACACTTAAAATCATAAAAACATTTATGCAGGATTTCTTCTTATCCTTTTATAGTATCATTTCATTTGCCTTCCCGTGATCCATGTGAAATGTATCTCTAGCAACAATCCCTTCCTCCCTCCATTTGTTGAATTAAAACAAACAGGCAAACAAACAAACAAAACATGTATTTTTTTTAATCTAAACTTCTCCATCCTCATACCAACACAAACAGATCTGGGGCTTAGAAGTAACAACCAGGAAGCTGTCGGGTTTCTTTTTCCTTTTTCTACTGAATTCAGACAACATCTTTTTAAAACACAAGTTTATAACACAGTACGTGAGCATCAGCTTTTGAAATCTCTAGCTTTTGAGGTTGGGGAATATAATATTTTAATAACTTACTTTTAAATAAAAATTCATTTCAGTGATCAGTTCCATAGAGTGGAACTTGACTTGTATTCATAGTAAATAAAGCATAACCCACATTTCTCAATTTTAAGAACTCATCATTTTAAAGACACACAATTGATTTAATACCTTTTTTTGTTTTGTTTTGTTTTAGGGAATAAGAGAGATGAAAATAAACCAGTGACTGTGTAAGTCAGGAAAGTGTGCATTTTTGCATCTACAAAATAAGATATTTCACATATTGTCACTAGTTTCAAGGTCAGCAAATCATCCCTGAGAAATGTTGCCTGTGCAGATGTTGTTCTGTAGGAAGTTTGTGGAAATCTGAAGACCCCTCAACTATGAGACAGATCTGGGCACAGGTGAGAACTAGGAGTCTTTCTGTTTCCTGCTGTGACCCTGCTTGGCTGGGACAGTGAGACCTGACTCACAGCATCCAGGTCTCAGCGCATCTGCCACATTGACGGAATGCCACAGCCTGTATCACACATGGGAATCCTCTCGTGTGTGAGCCCATTTTCACACTGGCGGGTAAACAGGGCAAAGCTATATTTACAAAATGATTCAAAAGGCCTGAATTCCTTTTCATGTTTCTTATTAAAGCAACTTGACCATCAGACAAAATTAAAATTCCAAAAACAGTATAATTCCACCAAACCCCCTTCACTTTGCCCTAGGCTTCTCTTTGCAAATCTGCCTGCAGGGCTGAAACAATGCCACAGGGTTACACAGGATATTTTAAGCTGTTTTAAATGAAAAGCTGCTTGTAAAAACATCTCTGTCTTCCCATAATGTTGGCGGCTTTGCACATTCTTAACATTCCACTTATCCCTTAAACTATTAAAACTTCTCTACAAGCACAAATGCCCATTCATTAAAAATTCCATTTATATCTAAATATGTTTTCCTCAGTCAAAATATTTCATACCATAGCAAAATTCTGATGAGCCCTACTTTTAAAGTATGCTTTAAGAAAACCCAATCATCATAACTGATTGCCCTGGGAAGGTAGGTCTTTTAAAGAGACCATGTAGAAAATAACAGATGTCTTACTAATGAGGCCATCAGGAAAGCAGCTTTTCTTCACCACACTTTGAAAATGTTTTTCTTTGTATGATGAATCTTTTTAATAAAAAATTTTCTTATTTTGCTAATAACCTCAGATTATTCTCATTTGATATATTGCCTTGGTATTTGAGAGGATCTGAATTCAGAAAATATGCTGGTCAGAATCTGAAAGTTTAATTTAAAAGCACATTTGTTGAGAATATGTTTTTGAGCTCAATGTGTATTTAGAGACAGGCCTTAATTCTAGAAGAAGAATAAACTTCTTCCCGTTTCTAGGACAGTGATATTAACATTTAGCTAATTTTTTCCTTTAAATTTTAAAGTTTGTAGTTCTATTTTCTAATTTAAGTAAGAGGGAAAAGAGATATATTCATTAAAATCTTCTCATTGTATTTCTAGACAGCTGGAGCTGATTACTGAATACGTTCCCCTCACATGTTAGATTATCCGAGTGTCGATGATTTACCTGATTTGTTTCTGTTACACTAATTGTCATTAAATCAGCTTATTTTTGATCTTAAGAATTTTTGCCATATTAAGAAAATGCATTCATTAAGCATGAGATTTTAAATGTTTTAATCATTCATTCACTGGGCGCATACTTAGGACACCTGCCATGAACTAGACTGAAATTAGGGGGGTGCCATGGACAGCAACACTCACTGCACCTACAGAATTTACCCTTTAGCAAAGGAAATAGACACTAAGCAGTTACACTGATAAATAGTAACAACCATTTCCAAAGGAAAAACCCAAAGAGGGAACTCCTGTTTAGATAGGGTCAGGACATACACAGGGAGTGGCATTTAAACTGGGAGCAGTGAGATGAATAGGATCAGCTTTGACATGGCTCAGGAAAAACAGAACATCTGACGGCAAGATGGACATGGAGAAGGCACTTAGTTGGATGGAACTTGGGGAGTTTAAAGGATGAGAAAAGTGGAGGATAGACTTTGGTTGAAGCTTGAGGAGCAGAATGTGCAGAACCCTGGTACCCATTCAAGATTCAGGGTCTCCTAGTAAGTGCTGAAAACTTTAAAATACTGTGCAAAAACCATGTGTCTATACTTAACTTATTTCTACTATTATCATGACAGTAGTGGATTAGATGGATTTCTCTGTTCATGAAGGATCTTTGCCTTAAGTCCCAATACAATCTGAGGTGCCTTATTCCTAATGACCAGTGTCACTCTATACCTTAGAATATGCTTTTAAGATTTGTATTAAAAACACCGTTTTACTAGAAATAAGGCTGAAAAAATTCTAATGAGACCAGAAAGCACTTGAGGAATGCATTATAAGATACCCACACATCCGTCCTTCAGTTGGTGAATCCACCTGAAACATATATTTTCTTCAGTTTCTCTTCCCACGAAACTGGAATGATAATAATTACCTCATAAGGTATTGAGGATTAAGTTATATCATGTATTAAATAAGAAAAAGTAATTTGGGGGGATGGGATACATATAGATTATTATTCTATATATAACTATATAGAATTATATAGTAATTCTATATAACTATAGATGTTATTCTAATTAATCTCTAAACATAATCACATATTACAATATGATATCAACTTTTGGGTATAGAATGTTTGAAAGCATTCTATATCCAAAATACTAAATCTACCAATGCCCTGGGCTCTTTATTTATGCAGGCAATGTGACACACCACAGCACATTCTATTAAGTGGTACAAAGTATTTTAACTACAAGTTTGAATAGATTCACAATTTATTTTGACTACCTGGCAAAATGCCACGTGTTGAAGACACAAAGACCAGGAATGAACATGCAGTCTTGTGAGAGAGGAAGACTATGTTCATGAACACTGTCCACCAACATAAGGAGAGGTAACTACTAAGTGAGAATATCAGACAATTGATGCTACAAGGGTCAGAGGAAAGAGCAGTAGGCCAGACGAGTTCCCGGGAGATGCCATGTGCAGACTGGCTTTTGAATGAAGCTGGAGCTTAGCTGAGCGAGATAAGCATCCCTGGTCATGATGGTCCCAGGAAGGATGACAGAATCATGTGCATGAGGCAGGATCAGGATGATAAGCACAGCAGCATGGCTGGGCTGAAGTTTCCATAAGATTCCTAGGAAACATACTGATGCGAATAAAATGTTGGCGTTTTGCTTCAGCAAGAAAGATTTGGCTGCGGTGTGCAGCATGTATCTAGTTGTGAAATCTACTAGAAGATTAATTTATAATTCCCAAGAACTGAGATACAGCTACAGCATAATGGAATTTTTAAATTTAAGACACATGCCAAGTAAACAAAGATATAATTACTAGTAAAAATACATGTTTATACTCATTAACATCACTTGCTAAAGACATTTAATAGTAATTCACATTGCATGTTATGATTTGTAGATGAGATAAGTGAACTAGAATTTCAATTAGTCACTAACTTTTAATACATTAAAAACTATTCACTATTGGCTTATCATTAAATGACACTGATTAAATACAATGAGGATTTTTTACATTTAATTTTTCTTTTAATATTCATTTAGAACATTTAATATGTATCACCAGTAGTACTAAGTGAATGGTTTTTCATTAAAGTCTTATTAGGTGGATGGAACACTCAAATTTTCCTAAAAAGTTGTTTTCAAACTGAATGGAACTGACACACATTTTACAGTGAAGAATTTTGGGAAAATTGATAGTAAAAAAGAAATAGTGAAAGGAGTAGAGTATTTGAAATAAGCAAAACAAAAGTGCTCTCTGGAATTTAGCAATTGTAATCAACTTGGGGCATCAGCTTTGGTTTCTGATATGACACAGACAATCCTTCTTCCCTGACTCATCATGCACAGAACCTGAGCTGTTTATCTTGCCCTCTGGGTGGATCTCAATCATCGCAAAATTTGTCTCTTAACAAGCATAATATCTTTCTGGAGAGGCCAAGTCGGCCCCCAGGAGGAAGCTCTCCAAGATAGGTAGTTTTCTTCTCAGGGATCAAAATCAGGACAAAGAAGACAAGAGGAGTATCGGTGACTCCACATGAACCCAGGGATGATGAAGTAATTGCTGGGAGTGAGGACCAGAAAACACCATGTCCAAGTGCCCAAGAAGGAAAGAAATGAATCTATGGTCACTTCATTCAGGGAAAAATCTGCACTTTTGGTATTCTATGTTCTCTATAAACCAGAGGGAATGAAAGGTCCACAGTCTCTTCTTCTCCACCAATCAGAGATAAAAATGAAGACACAATTACTCTTTGGCCATCTGATGTTGCTTCAAGGGAAACTTTCTGTGGACCAGGAGATGAGGGTTTAATGGACAGAATCAGAAGACACAGGAGAATATGAAGAATTGTCAGTTACACATGAAGAATGCACAAGGGGTCAAGTAGTTTTAATTTTTACTTAAAATATTAGAGGACAGTAAATCCAGAGAAAACATTTATATTACTTTGACTCTTTATAATTCACCCAGCTTAACAGTTTTCCCATGACTGAGTGAAGGAGGCTTAAACTCCAGAAAATGCCCCCATGAGAGCATAGCCAAGCTCAAGGGAAGAATTTCTGTCTGTGTCAGCAGAACAGTTATAGTGAGGGTGGCATCTACCCTGAATTTGGACACTCTGGTGCCTTCTCCAACTTGGTGACAACAGCAAGGAGGGTAAGCCCTTGGCTCTCCTCACACCTGGCCCTGTCCAACCTCCCCTCATCAGTGACTGAATCTCAGCCTCTTGGATATAGAGATAAATGACACAGTGAGGGACTTGAGACAGGGAATTACCAAATATCCACTGACAGATGCTCCTGCCAACTGAATGGAGCCATGTTGACATCACTCATCTACACATAGAACGTTGTCAGGGTAGAATTTCACAAACTGCCAGAAAATTTATTTGCCAGACAGACCAAAGCCAGGTACATAATATAATACATGTAGAGTCTGGCCTGATCAGCCCTGTCCCTCTCAGATAAAGGGTAGTTGTTAAAGGAGAAAAGTAAATTCTTGACAGGTCCAGATGGACTGGTCCAAAGGCAATGTGAAGTATACCTCAGCAAAGAAGGCAAAGCAGTATACAAGAGCCATTTGATTTTTTGTTTTCTCCGCTCCTCTCCTCCCTTTTCTCCCTCCCACTCTCTCTCTTTCTTTTTTGCCTTATTTCTTTCTTCCTTCCATCCTTTCTTTTTCATATATTTGCATTTGACTTTCATTTGAGACAGAGAAAAAATTTGAAACCAAGCCTTCAACAGAGTGTGCAATGAATCAAGAAATACCATCCACAAGCAATGTCAGCTCAGCAGGACTGACATGAACTGGATATACTGTAAGTAGAAGGGAAACAAATCATGGACTGAATTCTTTTTATGTGCCAGATTCATTATGTACTCTTTGTCCGTGTGCTTGCTGTAACATACGGAGTGGCTTGCTCATAATCACATACTAAGTAAAGGCTTATTTAGGATCCACCTGAATCTGAAGCTTATGATCTTTCCATATGTAAACTGTTTTGTAGACATGGGGTTAGTTATTTCCTTAAGAACCATTAATTCATTGGATTATGCTACAAATAAAAATCTTAAGGGAAGCTTGGTGTATAAAAGCCAAGATGCTGCTGGCCAGGATAACTCTGGTGCAACGATTTGGAGCCTGGAAAACTGCTACAGCCCAAGCTTACCCATGGAGTTCTCTATGCAGCTTTAAACTGGGGAGTGCAAACCCAGGAAGCCTGTGGAGTAGACACTAAATAGTGAAACCTCACATTGTGAGCTCTTTGGTTGTGTTTCTCAAACTCAACTGAGGTACAAAAGGTTGGTAATTACACCAATTACATGACTTTATCCAAGTGACTGGAACACAGATTGTCATTTAGGAAACAGAAACATCTTCTTTGAGGAAACTGAACAGAAAGCTAAACCCAAAACTGTGCTAGTTAATGCATAACCAAGGAAAGCTTTTGTATCAATTAGGAGAGCATTTTGTATTAATAATTTGATATTCTTTTCTTAGCTGGAACCCCTATCAAATTGTATAAGCTTCAGACCCCACAAAATCTGCATTTCTCCCTAATTATTACAGAGCAAACAGTAGTATGAATTGTGTTTCTTAAATTACTAGTCAAGTTCATGTATGTTCATCTTCTATCACATTTCAACTGTTCATTTTCCAATCTGCCCAGGACCTGGGGATATTAACTTGGGATTTCACTAAAAAGCAGTATTTCAGCCAAGCCTCTCTTATAGTGTGCTTTGCATAATAGTAAGTAGACGTTGGTGAATGTACTTTGTCTTTTTCTCCTATTTTTGGAAGTTATAATGATGACATACACATACTGCTATTTTGTTCTTTTTCAGTTACTATCATATCATGCATATATCTTCACAGTCATCACTTACTGGCTTCAGAATAATCCACAGAGTAAATACTCCATTGAATGAGTATATTGCAACTTGGTGATTAATTCTCTTACTATTAGAAATTTATGATTGGAACACTGGTTGTGATTCAAATAGCGCTTAAGAAATAATTAGACAGGGATGTCAGGCTGGAAGATTAGGTCCTAGGATAGTATAGGATCAGATTTTAATGACAAATTGATTTTGGGATAAAGTCTAAGGTAACTCTAAGGTCCTTTGGCTCAAATCCACAACAGATATTCAGGAGATTTTATTTATGCCAGAACTACTCATTAGACTCTGAGCCCCATGAAGATAGGGTCAGGGATGCCTCATCTATCAATCTATACCCAGGGACTTGGCACATATTAAGATCAATAAATATATTATGAATGAATTAACTAAGGAAAAGCCAGTCTTGAGAAGCTAATCCAAAGTCAATGCAAACAAAAACTCAAGACACCGAGATTTGGAAAATATTAAATTCATTTTGAAGGGAGAATATTTAATTTGTAAATTGAGTATATGTTAAAATTTCTTCTGAATGTTTATATGATTCATAACTGAATGGCTAAAGTTGTCATGCTGGAAGACCTGTGGGGGTCCTGCAATTTCTCTCTGTACATGGTATTTCTCCCATCAGGCAGATGCTGTCTGTAGGCAACATTTAATTAATAAAGGTGCCGACATATTAACTCCACGTTTTGAAACTTTGCTCTTTCAAGCAATAAATGTTCTGCAGTAACCTAATCTCCATACTAATTTTCTTAATGAGTGTTAATTTCTTTAACTAAATGACATTATTACAAGCTAAATGAATTAAAAATGGCTAGACATCCATTTGCAAAGGGAGCTGATCTCACTCTTAATCGTACCATCTTTCCCTAGTTTCATTAAGCAAAACTTAAAAGACATGTCTCTTCTGTTTTGTATGAAGACTATGATTCTCCTGGCTTCCAGCTTTTCTTCTCTCCACAGTTAGTTCTTATAATAAGCCCAAAATGAAACAACAAACACCTAAGGCCTGGGAACACTTGATCCTTTATCTAATGTTTCGTATCAGTACATTTTTCTATAAAGACAGTTTCACTATTTTGTGAGAATTGGGGTTTACTTTATAGATCATGAAGTAAAATAGCAGAGAGGGGCAAGGGAGTATCCATTAGTAAATCTGACAGATGTTTACTGACCCTGTCTTGGGCTGGGTACCATGCTTAAGACTGCACAGACCTGGAAAGACATGCCCAGGTTGTGACTCATGGTTTGATGGGTTGAAGGAAATAGGGCCTGGCATGCAGTTCTTGGAATTCTAGTTTCTGGTCTAGGCCTGATGATTCTCAGGACATTCTCTCTCCAGTTTGGACCAATCCCTCATCTACACAAAGTTAGCCCTATAACTTGAGAGGTTCACCTTACCTTGTAATTGTGATGGATGTCAAAAAAATAAAGAATATTTAAGTGTCTGAAGAGAAGAAAATGCCTGGTATTCAGAAAAAGTAAGGTATAGAGTTAGTTCATGTAATTTAATAATTAACATAATAACTTAACACATTATTTTATGTGTACATGGGTGGCTCAGTAGCTGAGCACCTGCCTTTGGCTCAGGGCGTGACCCCAGGGTCCTGGGATCAAGTCCCACATCGGGCTCCCACAGGGAACCTACTTCTCCCTCTGCCTATGTCTCTGCCTCTCTCTCTCTCTGCTCTCTCTCTGTGTGTCTCTCATGAATAAATAAAATCTTAAAAAAACCCCAAAACAATAAAACACCTTATTTTATAAATCAGAGTTTATGATGATTGAAGGTACATTCATTCAAAAGGCATATATGATAAAATTCAAATTCAGGAGTCAGCAGGTGACAGCCCACGGACCAAGTCCAGACTGCCACCTCAAGTTTTACTGAAATGCAATGTAGGGCAATGTTCTGCCCTGACGCCCTGGTGACCTAACCTCAGCTGACTGAACTTTGGTGGAATGCTGAGTGATCTCCCCAATCGTGGTACACGGGAGGATTCCAAGAAGCTGTTAAAAAGCCATTTCCCTCCCACTACCCTATGTCCAGGGAAGCTATCATGAGATCGTTTCTCATCACGTTCCAGGCTCTGAAGAGGTTGAAGGCCTTCACCCCCTACACTCACCCCAGTACTACATAACTACAGGTTATGAAGCTGCTAAGCTGCAGCAGAGCTGGATCCTCAGCATCATGTCGCCCTCGTTCTGTGCTGCATGGTCATCTGGCCCTTTGCTTTGCCGTCATACCGTGGGACAAAGGGCATGGGTGGCTAAAACCTTTTCTGGTCTTGTATTTGTTGTCTATAAAAGTAATAAAGTGTTTGCACCTAAAAGTGAGTTGTTCCTTTGGCCTGGTGAATCTGTTACCCTTGTCAACCTCCATTCATTATGGTTGGCTGCTCCCATGCTATAAGGAGGGAGAGATCATGTAGTCTGGGAGGCCTAAAACATCTTCATCTGGTTCTTGACAGAGGCAGTTTGCTGACCCACTGATGTAATTACTGTGTAATCGTTATGCTGACTTTCAAGTCCAAATCAAAAGCCTTCCCATCACTACTTGCTTTTCCTGAGGCTGAGGAGTGTCAACCAGTTGTATCAATTGGAAAGCTACATTGTTTCCCGGGGAAGGGTAATAGCCCAGATCCTGTGATCATTCCTTCCTTTCTGAAGTAGCGAGATGAGGACTCTATCAGTTGTGACCAGAGTCTGTTTTCCTTCAAGGGGCATGTTATAACATCACATTCATATTCATGTCAGGCAGGAATTAAGGTAGCACAAGTCTTGGCTGCTCTATCCTTTGCATCCCTGTAGAGACCTCTGCCCACTTGAAAGGCCTCATGCTGCTTTGGGGGTGTCCTGACCCATGTGCCACGTGCATGTGATGTGGCCCAAGGGATGGCATTGGCTCACCTATATTCCACTGTCACATGCGGTACCCACGTCTGGGCCTGTCAAGATCCCCACATTCCTCAAAATTAGTAAATGGCAATTTACTTTATGAAACAAATACCTATGTATGGTAAGTCCTGGAGTACAAAAGGATATATAAAAAAAGGAAAAGTTCCCCTTGCACTTTACATCCCTAGTGGTAACCACCTGACGAGCTGGGTTTAATCACTGGCCTAATTTTCCCATGCTATTCATTAAATACTTATGCAAATAAAAAAAAAGCTAAAATTAAAACAAAATCTTTTCAATCATTTTTGAGATAAAACTGGACTAACATGTATTTTTTAAATGTTGTTCTTCCAAAATAACTTTCTGAGGTCAATGGCTCTGACTAGTTAAAAACATGGTGCTATTTGTTCCAAGTTACAAGGTATGTGCAGCATGGCATGCACACCCAACACATTTTTCCGCCTCCCCCAAGGCTCCAGAATCCTTTCTAGAACAAGTGGAGGTGGGAATTCACTGTGGAATAACCAAAGGGTATCAACCTCCCTTGGGTGTGCTGGGTGAAGCCTGACAGCAAGTGTAATAAAGAGGAAATGATGGGGAGAGGCGATGGCTAATCATCAAGCGGACATGCCTGACTTCTGCTTGCCTTTGTGCTTACCAGCTCTCAGAGACACACGTGGTCAGTGCCACGGTGCAGCTGACACCCAGCCATGAGGCTTATGTCCTCATTGTCCCAGGGGCAGCACAGGGAACCCAAGAGAAAGCCTGGGCCTTGGGGATAGGGCTCCAGTCCTGAAGCTGGCTTTCATATTGCAGAAGGTATATGTGATGTCGGGCAGGATCCAAAAAACCTGAGCCACCATCTCCTCATCTGAGAAATGGAGATGATGGGCAACTTGCTCCTCAGGGTGTAGCGGTGACAGGAAACGATGGTAAGAGCTAGCACTGCGCCAGATATGTAAAAGAAACTCATGGGACTGAATCAACTGTCATCATTTATAAACATTTGAACAGACACCAAACTGTGCATGGCTTTTGAAAAATGGACACTAAAAAAAAATGTTAATGTGATTTGGCAGGAGACAGGTACTTTAGTTAACCTCAGTCTTTCTTGTCAAACATTACAAAGCTCATTTATAAAATTGATTTTTCCAATAATGAATGAAATTACTTATATTATACTATGGAATATGGAAAGTATGTTTATCAAAGTAATTACTGCTCAGTTGTCACTCAGTTGTTATCCTGTTCCTATTCACTCTACTTCTTTAGGCATATTTCTAGAAAATTAAAATTGCTTTTGTCAAAAAAAAATCTTTCCCCATAATTCATCAAAAACAAATCTGGCTATGTAGATATTAGTTCCTTAAAAATCAGTGCTTTTCTCCAGTTAGTGTTCATGAGGGAGGTTTTCTCATCTTTCTGTAGGAAGAGGACAGCAAAGAAACATAAAGGGAAGAATCCACAGAAACGCTTGGGTTTAAGTTTTCAGATTTTCTTCTCTCAAATGGAATACTGAAGGGTCAAACACAACCTAACCCATTCTGAGTGTGGGGACACAGAAGACCACAGTTTATCAGTTTACAATAAAGTTATAATCTCTCGTGGCTGCTCTCTGAATGGGTGGACAAGTTAACAGCAGGGAGATTCAGCTCTGGGTATAACTGTATCATTTTCTCCTCCCAGGAGCGTGATGAAGACAGTCAAGTGGCCCTATTCTCCTTATAGGAGAAAGAGGGGACTATGAAAACCTCCTGGGCTGCTGTGCCTGGTGGTGGCTGGTGCCCATGGTTTCCTGACTGGGCTCCATGTCCAGCCGTGCAGGAGATGAGTTGGGCACGATGACACCTCGCTTCCCTGACCTGATGCAGGAGTTAGCTTTTCAGGTTGTACCCGGAGTTGGCCTCGTAACCCCAACTCAATGAGGCAACGCACCATGGGAAGGATAAGCTTTCCCCTGCTGAGTAAGCCATGGACTCTCATTTTGGTCCCCCAAACACCCCACATACACACAGGCCTGTGTCTTTCTGCGTGTTATCCTGTGTTATGCCCCCAAAAGTCCGTTACAACTCAGAGCTCACTGGGCTGTGGTTGGAAGACTGGTGCCCTTCCAAGGGCATTCCAATTGGTGACACTGACTGGCGAGACTCCAAGACTCCCTGTCACCCACTGACCATCAGCAACTGGGTAGAATCATTCCTGCACTAGGTCAGCCTTCCAAGGAACACAAATCAGAACACATTTCAAGCAGCTATCAGTTAATTTTAGGAAAAAGACACTGTATAAAGGATAGTTGCTGATATATATCAGCCTTTGTTATTATTGCTCACAACAGCATCACTGTTGGGGAGAAAGTGCCTTCTGTTCTTCAACACTCTGATCCCAAAGGAGGCATCATATAATATACTTCATTGTCTAGAATCATCTGAAAAGGAATATTGTCATGATTTTTATTATAGATAAAAACCTTCCTTCTACAAAAGATACCTGCTTTGTAAACTGCTTTAAGTTTTAAACCATCTGCATTATCCCATTATCCCATTTGATTCAATAGCAATTTGCATGTGTTAGATGAAAAAGTGAGTTCTAAAATACTTTAGTGACCAGGTCAAAAATGGCATGTGTAGTCGGTCATGTGACTGCCAGTCTCTGAGCCCCAGACCTCATGCCATGGGGCATCTTGTTGGGGAGAGAATGACATCTGTGAGTGATATACCCAAACAGTCCATTTCTATACCAGATCTGCCCTTATGCACTGCACTGGGGGCTGGAGTTACTGAGATCACTGATCCCTACAAACGTTTGAGATTGTGATTGCCCCAAGGGCTATCTTTTGTTGGGGTCAGAGCACTTTTGCAATATTCCATCATTCAAGGGCTGGTCAAATGGATAGTCTGTACACTACCTTTCAGTTTCCTGAGTACCTGCACCTGCACTTTTCCAAATTGAGCTTTAAAGGCCACTGTGGTCCATAGTGGATGCTCCATGGACAATGAGAATGGAGTAGGGATGAGGAAAGGTGATGGTACTTGGGGTTCCCTGCACCTGCAGGGCTTCCTTGTTCTTCCCTCCTCCCAGGTGGCCTACAAGGTCCTGGAGCTCAAGAGAGAGGCAGGATCCCAAGGGAGCTGGTGCTGAGGATAGCACTGTGAGGACAGCCCTAGGGAGGGGACACCACATAGATCCTTCTCAGGGGATTAGCTCTGGGTGGAGATGATGCTTGCTCTGTACATATATTACATATAATACTCATTAAAAATAAACTTGTACAGAAGAATGCAGGAACACCAAATATCAGCATTAACACTGTGTGTTATCACACACCAAATAGTTTATGTTAACCCTGACAACTGTTCACAGGGGTGATGATGCAGTTCCTCCTCTGCAGATACTGTGGGTTGTTCTCATCACAGTAAATCAGTTTGCAACAAAACTCTGGATCTTGGGATACAGGGTTCACAAGAATGTTAAGGTCCTGATGCCATAAACCACCAAGGCTGCCCTACCTGCGGGTGCGATAGAACTGGCACCTCTTCAGCTGGATCTTGGCCACATGCTCCTGCAAGCCCACGAACAGGGCACTCTGGCTGTGGAGGATCTGCAGACTCCTTATGGGCTCTGCCCGCTGCTCGGGGAAGATCTCAATCTCTTCCAGCAAACAGCTGCCGGCAGCTGGAGTCAGGGGCGCCCGCACTTTTTTAATGGTGCCATAACCTGTGAGGGCAACAGGAAAGCAAGAAAAGGGGAATAAGGTTAGCAGGTCTCACCAGCCACTCATCATGTTTCTCCAGCCTGGCTGCACACAGAATCATCTGAGGAGCTTTTAAAAATGCTGGCACTCAAATCCGACCCCAGGCCTGTTCCATGGCCAGCACTGGACATGGGGCAGATGCCAACCCTTGGTACAGCTCTCGGCAGGGCTAGCGTGTAGCCTGGGATGAGAATCACTCAGCTACCATGTGTCTCAACAAGTTCCAAGTCCAGATACCCAGAGCACAGTAAAGCTCACTGAGGCTCAAAGTAGCCAGCTTGGCTTCATCCTGTGGAGATCATCAGATGAGAGGAGTCCTCAGGAAACCATGGTGGATTCCTAGTGTCAGAAAGAGGTACTGACCTTGCCTCCCCTTCAGGGCAGACACCTTAACTGCAGGTATGCAGGACAGCGAGGATGTGCCTTCTCCTTCTTGCCTGGGAAGTATACCCTCCTCTGTCTCTCTTCCTCCCCTGTCTAGAAGGCCTTCTTCCTCTTTCTCTCTAATATATGTTCTTTGGGAAGCCCTTCTCTGTCTCAAAGATCCGAATTCGTCTCTCCTGTACAAGTGAACAACTGTTCTCAGCCTGGTTTCTTCTGTGCCCCAGGGCTTCTGCTCACTGCATGTCTCTGCTCGCTTGCTTGCTTGTTTGTTTGTTTATTTATTTAAAAGATTTTATTTATTTATTCATGAGAGACACACAGAGAGAGAGGCAGAGACACAGGCAGAGGGAGAAGCAAGCTCCATGCGGGAAGCCTGATGCGGGACTCGATCCCGGGACTCCAGGATCACTCCCTGGGCCAAAGGCAGGTGCCAAACCACTGAGCCACCCAGGGATCCCTCTGCTCACTTATTTATAAGCATGGCTGTAAGTATGGCCTCTGAACCAGGCATCTCCCTGGACTGGCTGTGAAGAGCAGAGAGAAGAGTCCTTTCAGCCAGTGAAAAGGCACAGCATGGCCAATGCCACATGTCAGGGACACAGACATGAAAAACACACTAAAGGCCCCAGTGCACTAGGGCAAGGCCCTTGCTGCCAGCCTACAAATCCAGGGCAAGTTAGGAATATCTATCCTATCAAACCAAACCACTAGGAATATCTCCTAAAGTCATCATCAAGCTCCTCAAATCAACTCATCAGAATCCTGAGTTTTAAAATATAATTCTCATCCTGTAAACACAGAAAATGAGGCCAAGGTGTTGGCCCAAAACCAGAATTAAATCAAGAAACTTTGGCTTTGAGGCTTCCTCTCAATTCATAAATCTCAAGACAACTTTGGACAGAAATATTTTTCAGTTTTCCATGCCTAATGGAAGTCCTCAGAGACTTAGAAAGTTTCATTTAAAAAGAAAATACATGTGCAGACATATATTATCCCGAATTTATTTTAAAAAGTATATCTGAACCACATCTCCAGTGAATATTTATTGATTATGAATTGACTTCATAATAAGGTATGCAGTATTAGTAAACCATTGTTTAAGTTTCCCTTGAGCTAGCTAGGTACATGTGTTTTTGAGAAAGTTGAAGCATAAACAGAATTATGCTATATTATGGGAAGATAAAAAAATGTAGTGCCTGTCTTTGAGGAAAGTGTGTGTGTGTGTGTGTGTGTGTGTGTGTGTGTGTAAAACAGAGATAGAGAGAGAGAGAGAGAGAGAGAGGGAAAGGGAGAGAAGAGAGAGACAGACAGCCTATACAGCAGGCAGCAGACATTCTTATAAATGAACATCTCACAGATTTAAGTGTGTAAAAAAATATGTATGCCTTTGCTATGAAAGTCAACCTAATTTGGACTTGGTGACCATGGTTGGTTTCCAGCTGGTGGGAAATTTAACTTCAGTGTTCTGGGGTCTTCCTTCCCTTGCATAGAGACAAGCATCAACAAATATGCATAGAACCAAGCCATGATGGGGACAAGATGGAAACTTCAAGGAAGGTGACTTCAGTGCAGGTGTCTCAACCATAACACCCTGAGAAGAGGTCCCCACCAGCAGATGGAGGTGCCAGCCTTCCTATAGAATGGTGAGATGCATGGAGCCCCTGGCCACCCTTTGGGACACCATGATAACAGAAGACATCATCTAAGCCAGAGGACAGGAGGGGGAGCCAGGGACTGCCACCACTCAGTGGGCAGCAAGGCTGGTATGAGGGCGAAAGTGAGAGGCCCTTGGGATGAAACAAGAGCATTTTATAGCACTGCAGGGAGGGGTAGGGGCAGAGCAGATGGGAGTCCAACAGGAAAATCATCATCTTTAGACTACTGTTACACTATATTCATGGGAAATACGTGTTACAGAACAAAATGCTATTCAACAGTTGAACAAAGACCTTGATGTTTAATATTTATATTGATGGATTGCTAGTCTGAGAAACCTACCCAAATGAATAATAGTTTAGCTGTCAACATGCTCACATGCATGTCAAATTGTTAAGCAACTACAGGGAAAAACAAATTTTAAAAGATGTTTAATAACTTGATTTACAAGAATAGCCATCATTGGTCAAAACATCTCAATGCATAACTCTGCACACCTTGTACTGCTTTCTGGCAGCCTGGATCTAGCACAACTGTGGGACTTAACATTTCAGACAACAGAACTTAGCATGGAATCTGTACCTCTGTTGGGACTCCTTCACTTGCACTGTCTGGCCATGTGAGAAGCCTCTGGAAGCTCCACCTGGCCAGTCCATCTGGACCAGGGTCGTCTTGCAGGAGCCTCTGTTTCTGTGAAGCTTTTCCTTTCCTGGCCTGCGCCTTGATCTTGTTTCATGCTCACACCCTGCTCCCTTGTTGTAGAACACCTTCCTCATGTGGGTGCCTCCAGAATGCTTGCTCTACTCTCCTGTGTTTAAAGTGAGCATCAGGACCCACATGTGCTCACACATGTGAGCATCAGGACACACTCAGATCCTCTGCGTGAGCTGCCACCTGTGGGTTGTGCTTGGCTTGAGCCCTCACCATAGACTCCCTCATACCTTCACCTCCCTGTGCACCAGTCACAGGGGCCACCTGTAGCTCCAAGAGCCCAGGAGGACCTCAGCTCTGCACATATAGGTTCTCTGCCTGAAGTGGCTGCCCAGACACCTTCCTCTGACTGCTGCCTCTGACTGCTGTCCTGCGTCCCTGCTCCGATAGCTAGGGGGTGTTCTCTGTTCTTCTCTGCACACCCCCAGGTAGATGCTTCCTCCGGGGTGTCTATGATTCCCCGGTCAGGGATTTCTTTCACCATGTCTTTCGCCCACCTCTCTGTCCACAGGGGAAGACTTCTCTTGGGGGGCATGATTAGGCCATTTTTAAAAAAGATTTTATTTATTTATCTAAGAGAGAACATGCGAGAGAACACAAGCTGGGGGAGGGGCAGAGGGTGAGGGAGAAACATGTTCTTGGCTGGGCAAGGAGCCCAACAGAGGGCTTGATCCCAAGACCCTGGGATCATGACCTGAGCTGAAGGCAGATACTTAACCAACTGAGCCACCCAGGCTTCTTTTCGTTTTTTAAACAATTGACTGAGTTTCTTAGTCATATTCCAATTTTTATTGAGGTGTAGAACATGGTGTAAGTAGAAGGCACACAAGTTGATCTTATCTATTCATACATTGCAATATGATTACCACTGTAGCACAGTGTCAGTTGACACTTCTATCCTGTCACATAATTTGATACAAATTTTGAAATATGAAATAACTGTGGAATTCCCAGCAATCTATTTCTCCTTGGAGTACATCAAAACAAAGAAAAAGAAAGCCTGAGTAATCTCGTGTTTCAGAAAAAGGAGCAACATTTCTGAATCCTACAACATTAACATGCCACTGTTATTTTAAGGAGGTTAATCAGATTCTAGAATCCCCACCAGCCACCATTTCACTGGTAGGTGGCCAATCGACCTTTTATGCACCCTCAAGTTCTGATGGAATGTTCTCTCCTAGTTACCCGACACATGGTTGAAGCCCACTTGCTCCGGAACAAAGATATGGCAAAGGTATTTGTCGCTTTCCATGGCAGAAAGGCAGAGCCTGGCTCATAAAAGAGATGAGTGGGCAAACATCTATTTTGTTCAAAAAACAGTAGGACTCTGGTTGGTCCCAGAGAGCGCTTAATTTTTTGCTGTTGTTTCTGCTTCATCACATTTATCACAGTTTAATTACTCATTTACTTGTTTTGTGGCTTCTGTGCTTGACCTGAAGCACCAAGGGGGCAGACACTACATCACTTCTGTCCTCTGGTGTATGCAGAGTAGCCACTGCGATGGCCTGTGGAGATTAATAAACCCATGCTGGGGGACAGGCTCAGAGATGAGTGAGGAATGAAAAGGCAGAAAAAAGCAATGGGAATGTCACTATCATCTCTGCATTTGGTAGAAAACATCCTGGTTAATATTTTTCCCATCGTGGTCTTAAAATAAAACCATATATGCCCTCCATACACTGAAAATTCAATACTCTAGTCAAAGTGACTTGCAAGGGAAAAAAGATCAGATGCCACTGTCAAAAGTTCAGAAATCACAGAAGTAAAGCCAGCGACTCACCGAAGTAGCAACTAGTACAAGTGTATTGTGCACATACTAAAAGGACAGTGTGCAAACCAAGAGTACTTGAACTCTCGGAATGAGGCTCAGAGGAATATTATTATACGACAGCTTGTGTCCTGGAAGCTGGTGACTTTATTCTTCACGGGGATTGGTTATAATATTAGGATTTTCTTAAATAATAGGCAATTGGCTATTGGTTCCTCATATCAACCTTGGGCAACAGCTCAAGTTATCTTAAGATTTTCAGAGCATAAGCAAGAAATGACCCAGGTCAAGTCAGCCTCGCAAAAGTAGCAGATGAAGTTTTATTTGTTTGTCTGTTCAGAAACGTTTCGAGATTAGTCTCTAGTTGATTTTTATTGTAAGACGAGAAATCCATACAACTTTCTCAATCATTCTTTAAAATCCTGATGGGTAGGGAGAAAAGAAAAATTTGGCACTTTCTGTCACCAGTGGGTGAGGTCCCCAAGGAGCTAACAGCAGAACACACAGAACTCACACTGTCTTGCTGCAAATCTTCTAACAGTTGCTTTTTCTGGCAAGTGTCAACTACTAAGTCTGTCATGGACACAAATCTGAGAGTCATATTTTTGTAGTTTCTTTCTCAGATTGTAAACCATGTGTATTGTGGAAGAGACAGAGCTACTCCAAGATTTTTAAGATTGATCAAAGCTGATATTACGGTTGTTATTCCAAAGACATGAATAGTTGTAATCACATGGAAATTTCATTATATCTTGTACTGAGTAACTTATACTTGCCTCGTTTCAGCAGAACAAGCAGTAGGTTTATATCCTAGGGGGTTACCAGATTAAATAAAGGCTGCCCACTTAAATTTAAATTTTAGATTAACTATGAATGATTGTTTTTAGTAGTAGTGTGTCCTACTCAATAGTATTCATATTTATCTGAAATTGAAATTTAAGTGGACATCCTGTGTTTTTATTTGCTAACTCTGGCAAACCTATTACACCCGCATTTCATTTGATCATCTCAGCAAGCTAGTTAAGATGTAGGGAATACAGCTGAACCCTGATCACGGGCTTGAACTGAGCAAGTCCACTCACATATGGATTTTTTTTCAATAAATATAGTACAACACTATAAATGTATTTTCTCTTCCTTACAATTTTTTGAGTTTGTTTTAAGATTTTATTTATTTACTTGACACAGAGAGCACGAGAGAGCACAATCAGGGGGAGTGGCAAAGGGAGAAAGAGAAGCAGGCTCCCCACTGAGCAGGGAGCCTGATGAGGGCTCAATCCCAGGATCCCGGGATCCTAACCTGAGCCAAAGTAGACATGACCCACTGAGCCACCCAGGCACCCCCTGCCTTATGATTTTCTTGATAACATTTTCTTTTCTCTGGCTTACTTTATTGTAAGAATACAATATATCTTACATATAATAGAATATGTGTTAATGACTACGTACATTATTAGTAAGGCTCCCAGTCAACGGTAGGCTCTAATTAGTTAAGTCTGTGGGAAGTCAAAAGTCATATGCAGGGTTTCAAGTGTGGGTGCCTCTAGCCTCCTGTCATTCAAGGCTCAAGTGGACATGTATGATTATTCTCACTTCATACATGAGACAATTGAGTTTCAGAGAGTAGAAGAACTCCTACATCTTTCTCATAAGCTGTACTTTCTTATAAGGGGTCCAGACATGAAGTAAGATTTCACTTCAGTGCCTATGTGATCAAAAAGTATAACAAGGAATTCCAAAGTAAACATTAATTAAAAAGCATTTATATCAGTGAGTGAAAATTAACAAGACAAGGAACAACAAATGTTGGTGAGGATGTAGAGAAAGGGGAACCATCTTGCACTGTCGGTAGGAATGCAAACTGGTGCAGCCACTCCAGAAAATAGCATGGAGGTTCCTCAAAAAGTTGAAAATAGAGCTACCCCATTATCCAGCAACTGCACCATTAAGGTATTTCCCCCAAAGATATGGATGTAGTGAAACAACAGGACACCTACACCCCAGTGTTCACAGCAGCAATGTCCACAATAGCCAGACTGTGGAAGGAACCCAAATGTCCAGTGACAGATGATGGATAAAGAATATGTGGGCTATATATACAATAGAATTTTACTCAGCCATCAGAATGAATGAATATCTACTAGTTATATCAACATGGATGGAACTAGAAGGTATTATGCTGAGTGAAATAAGTCATCATTTGGAGAAACACAATTATTATATAGTTTCACTCATATGTGGAATATAAGGAACAGCATGGAGGATCATGGGGGAAGGGAGGGAAAACTGAATAGGAAGAAATCAGAGAGGGAGACAAACCATGAGAGACTCTTAACTCTGGGAAAGAAACTGAGGATTGCTGGAAAGGAGGTAGGTTGGGGAATGGGGTTGCTGGGTGACAGTGTGATGTGATGAGCACTGGGTATTTCACACAACTGACGAATTACTACACTCTACATCTGTCACTAATGATGTACTATATGTCAGCTGATTGAATTTAAATAAAAAAAAGAAAAGCTATTGTTGAGGAAGCAGTGTCATGCATAGAAAGAGGTAGTTTTATGGAAATTGTTTGTATTCTCTTTTTATTCCAGGAACTCTGCTGGAAGTCATAAAACTTAACCAGTTGGGAGGTAGCAAGGAGGAAGTCAACATTCCCATCCAATGGGAGCCACCACCTGATGTTTAAGTGAAGGACACACACTGGGAGTACTTGCTTCAAAAGGCATGTGTTCCCCTGGTCACCAGGATCACATTATCCTCTCTTGTGTACCTTGCTGATGCAGGCATACTTGGGACAACACAATGACTGACACTCCTGCTCCTTTATGCCACCTCTAGTGAGGCATGCAGAGTCAAATTCAAATAAGTGCTTGCAGATGAGCAGAAGCTGTACATACACTTACAAGGTGGTATTTCTGGGAATAAGAGAAGGAGATAGCTACCCCAAGAAACAAGGAGCATGCAAGGCAATATAGATTGCCACAAAGCAATCATAACCATTAGAGAAGGCTCCTTCCTGTTCTTTGTCTGCTTTGCAGAGTTTTCCTTTCAACTAGAGCTCAAGCTAGTCTCTACTCTTCTGTGGAGTGTAGTCTCTATATCACTTTTCTGAGAAAATAAATGACCCTGAGGACCTCCTGAACAGAAAGGGTGTGGGTAACATGATCTTCTAACACCCACAGCCTAAAGAATCAACGTGTTACAGCTAATGCAAAGAAGAAGAAAAGAACTAACCCAAATTAAGCTAACAAGGAAAGAGAAGTGCAGGTGTATAGCATGGTGTATCAATAGGAAAATATAGACCACCTTCATTTTCGTAAATCAGTTCATTTTTCCAAATCCAGCAAGACAAATCCAAGGGGGAGAATATGAGAGACCCCACTGGAAGGGCCACCTCTAATTGCAAATGATCTATCATCATTATTTTTTCTGAATTAAAATTCCAAATGGTTACAGGACATCAGAGATGGATGGGACCTACAACAATATTTTGAATTTTCTAGGTGAGGAAAGCAAAGCCCAGAAAGGTTAAGTGAGTGCCTAAGTTCACACTCTTGGGCCTGAATTTGGATCCTCTTCTTACCAATCAAGTGCTGGTTATTTTTGTTTTAAAAGTATGGGAGGGGTAATATGCAATCCCCATAATAGTGCATCAAGATCAGTATGTTCATGAGTCCTAAAATATCAGGGGGATGGTAAGCAGGATATGAAATGGTAGTTGTTAATCAAGACAAAGATTAAGCTATGATCTATGGTCATGTGCTTCTCTTACCATAGAATTCACTGCACAGATAACTAATGTATAAGTGGTGCCAAGCCCAGAATTGATCTGACTTCTCTATCAGGCTTGGAGCTCTCACTTATAAGAGCCTGGAAAGTAAACAAGAGGAGAAAAAAAAAAGAGGCTATGAGAGGACAAAAGATATATATTTATTTTTAATTTATTAATGTTTTTGGTAGACTCTATGCCCAACCTGGAGCCCAACACAGAGCCTGAACTCACAGCCCTGAGATCAAGACCTGAGTTGAGAAGCTGAGATCAAGATGCTTAATGGACTGAGCCACCCAGGTGCCCCAAAAGATATTTAAACAAAAAAATTTACAATAAAAATAAGACCCTTAAGCCACTGTTTGTTGTATATGATGTTGCTCTAGCACTGTAAGCTCTATTGCACATCATTCAGTTATTACTGGTTGAAAATTAGTCATATTTTTAACTTTGAGGGCAAATAGCTGATATTTTTCTACTTTTCAGTGTTCACTTTGCTGACTAAAATTGACTGAATAGTTTTAATGAGATTTCAATTTTGCATCTTGATAGAGATGGTCAACTATAACAATCTCTCATTTGCTATGGAAATAAGCCTTATAATAAGATAGGGAGGATTATGGGCTAAAATGTGTCCCTTCAAAACTCATGTTGAAGTCCTAATTCCTAGTGCCTCAGAATGTGATTGTATTTGGAGATAGGGCCCTTCAAAAAGTAGTTAACACAAAACAAGGTCATATGGGTGGTTCCTTACCCAATATAACTGGAAATGATGTAGATACGTACATCCCCATGTGAGGACACATCAACAAACCAAGGGGAGGAGCCTCAGACAAAAACACGTTTGCCAATACCCTGACCTTGGGCTTCTGCCTCCAGAAATAAGTGGGAAATAAGGTTCTGTTGTTTAGCCCACACAATCCTTAGAACTTGTGATCTTTGTTAGGGTGGTTCTAGCAAGCTGGCAGAGACATTCTATGTCAAGAATAGAAAATATTAAAAATCAGATTTTGTCAGCCAGATAATTTTCTCAAAACAATTTTACAACTAGACCATGAATTATTGTTCTATATTTCTTTAAGATATCATAATTCAAATTTGAATGCAAAGACACTATAAATTATAGGTTTGATTCAATTTTTTTACCTTGTATGATCACAATGTAAGAATCATATTAGTAACAGCCTAGTATTTTCAAATCCTGTCATTTATTTCACTTAATCCCCTATGTATATGATCCTGAGCTAGTGAAGCAGCAGGAGATGATATAGGGCATGTAACATTGTGAAAAATGGATGCATTTTGATAAGGATTATAAAATAATTCATACAGATGGTGCTGTTGCTCCCGACCTTTATGCTAATGGCTCTGCTGCTCTTTGGGGGAACATTCAGAGAAAACTGAATGAGCACTCAAGAATGAACTTTCAGGTATCTGAGGAAAAGGTCACTGATTATAACGAATTTCTTTTTGGCGGATTTCTAGAATTTTAGTCTCATCAAAATCTCAGAAGTTTATGAAAACAAATCTTTTTATAGGAAAGCGGGCAGGAAGAAGGGAGGAAGGGAGAGAAGAAAATAAGTGGTCAGTTCAATATAACCATCATTATTGCTGTGATGAAAAATGGTATTTTTTGAATTTTCATACTTCTATATAATCAGAGAGCCTTCTGCAGCTCATAAAGCCTGGACAATTCCTTATGCTCTATGTGTGGGGTGTGGCTTTAATCTGATGAACTTGAGAACCCTGACCAATGAGAAAAGACTCAGAGAAACTGATTCTTCTTAAGAACAGCAGCCAGAAGCACTTCCAAAACACAAAATAAATATATGTTTATTCTAAAGTGCAATAGAAAACTTAGAAGGTGGAGTTGTAACAGACTATATACTGTGTGTGTGTGTATAAAGTTCTCTTTTATATAAACAAACAAACAAACAAAAAAACAGTCATAAAAAGCAAAGAAAGAGCCAGTTCAGAAAAAATGGGGAATAAAGATGCAGAGATTATTGTAGAGCATTGGATGGATAGATGTGATCTTGGCTCATCTTGTTATGGCTCTATGTTTTGTTATGTTTTAGAAATGTTTATTATTATTGAGCTTGCCGTGTGCTGAATCCAGCATAGAAATTAAACCCATGAAATGGGCACACGGCAATTCTGACAATGGTTTCCTGCGACCGGGCTGGAGGCTCACTGTGGACATCAGACCACTAGCCAGGAAAGCTACACTGTTTTCTTTCTAGTTGGGCGTTTGACTCTCTGATTCTCTGCCGCTGTAACCAAGAGGCAATTTTAGTGTTTTGTCTTTATCGACCCAGAGTTACAGCAGAGTAAAAGGAAACCTTTTGTATTTGCATCTGTTACTGTTCTAAGCATTATCAGTGAGGTAATGATGAAATGCCCTCTTCCACTCACTGGGCAGCATGTTTCCATAGCAACAGATCATTATATAAAGTTCATCAATTCAGCTGGTCATTATCTCAAAGTAGCAGACTGCTAATATGGCATGAAAGTTCTTTCTTTGAACTCCTAATTGGGTAAGTGAATTAAACTGGTTTTGGCACTGGGAGCTCAGTACGGAATTTATGTAAGTAAAAGGGAATTGAAAGAGGAAAAGAAACAGGTCTTCATGGCTACTTTTTGCTTAAAATGGAGATTTTAATCAACTCAGTGTATCAGATTCAACTAATGGCTTTTTCCCCCCGCAAAGAGAATATGTTAGTCTGTTTAAGCATCTTTGTCATAAATTGCATGCAAACTTCTTTTATCCCAAAGTATCATTTTAAACCATATTCCTGCATCCTCGCCCTTGGCAAGTCTTGGGGGATGTAGCCTGGCTTGTTCACTGTGATCTCGCTGGCATCTGGAATAGTGTCTAGCACACAGTAGGTGCTCAAGCAAAGCATAGGCCTCAGAGTGTGGACTCTGGAGCTCAGTGGCCCAGGTTAGACTCCCTGCTCCAACGCTTACAGGCCACATGGCCAAGACTGGGCCAATCGCACCTCTGTGTCTCCTTCACCCTGGGGTCCAGCTTATAGGTTGGTGGCCACACGGGGAGCGTCCCTCTGCAGAGGGCTTGGCCGATGTCTGGCACACAGGCGTATAATTAGTATTTTCTTGCTACTTCTAGCCCATGGATTATAAGCCCTATTCAAGTTCTGTGTAGAAAGAGCAAGCTGCTGTCAGTCCTCACCATGCCCGCAGCTGGAGGGGAGAGGCTACCTCTCTTCCAACAACCTCCACTGCCCTGCACAAAAACAAAACCAAACAAAACACTCTGTATGTACAATCATAAGCTGGTGCTTATAGGAAGTTTATCACTGGAGTTTCCTGTGAATAAAACCAGTATCACAATTAAAATGAGAGCAACCCATCGAGTCCTCTGGGTGTCCTCTCAAAGCTCTCATCTGACCACACTACTTACATCTAACTCTCATCGTTCTGCTAAGGAGGCAATTCAAGCTTCTAGAAGGAGATTACTTGCCTTAGATTTATTGTATCTAAATTACACAACAGTCACCCCATTGGCAGAGTCGGCAGCCCTTCCCTGACAGTCACCGGGTGGGAACGCAGAGTCTAAATCATCCTGTCACCCCAGTGGTGAAATTTACACTTCATCTGGTCCCATTAGTGTGAGTTGGGATGGTTGAGAAAAATCTATGCTAAGCACTTTTGTACTTTTGTAACATTAATTTAAAAGAAAACAGAGAGCTTTCTACTCAATGGAATAAGAAAATTATTTTGTCATTCTTCTGAATTGCTACATTATACTAATTATGAACAAGTGACTGATGCTCCAAGCTATTCAGTAGCTAGAATTTTCACACACTGTCTTCAGACATGACCTTATCCGTTCCTATTACTTCAAGCTGAGCCAAGGTCTCTTTTCCTGACCCAAACCTTTCTCTTCAATTTCAAAAACGGATTTCCAACTACCAGACCACCCACATGCAACTGGAATACAGCATATTCAAAACAGTTATGTCGGTTCCTCTTTGGCTCAAAAAAAAATTCTGAAATCCTGAATTCATTTGTTAGGATAAAATTTTCAACGTGATACATCCTATCTTTCAGCTTCATCTCCTGTCTCTCCACCCACAACCCCAGAGAATTTAAATTTCTCACCTTTCAAATGCCTCACTTCTTTCTAGGTTTTCCATATTCAGTGCCTTCTCTTAGGAAGATCCATCTGTCCTTCCTCACCAGGCAATCATCTCCCTATTTTTCAAGCTATACTGACAGCATGTGAGAAACTCATCCCACCTGAGCATAGACAGGACTCTGTGAGTCTAAGACCAGAGATCACTTGACAGAAGTTATGGGGAAAACTGTAGATGTCCGAAAACACGACAATGGTAGTAGGATGAAATGAAAGTAGGATGTGAAACAAGGAACCAAACATCCAAGGGGCAGGACAGCCCCAGCTGGACCCAATTGCTGGTGTGACACGTATTCTCAAATGTTCCTGCACTGGGAAACAGGCTCCACCTCTGAGATAGGCCCCACACTGATGGGCAAATCCAGAGTCCTTCAGCCTGCTGGCTTGCATGCTGACTTTCCAGTGTGGCTCCCTGAATCTTTGGTGGGTTTAGTTTGTGATCTACGTGGTGTCTCAGCCAGCTTTCACTCATGCAGTAGGCAAACCATGAGTCTTAACAAAATTCAATGTTTTTCCATAAGTAGGATCCGAATATTTGAGAGACAGCCTGAACCTAACACCAGTGATACATCATTGAACCATGAAGGCCATGGTGAGGGTCCCAATCACACAGTAGGAGACTAAGGACTGGGGATGAGGGTTAGGGTTGGTGGGGGAGGGGGCAACAGGTAGGTGTCTGGAGATGGAGCAGGACCCACCATAGGGCACATATGCAGTCCCCTGATTCCTGGGAGGGGAATGTGTCAGAGGAGGCAGGACGAAACTCAGACACTGGAGACAAGACTGAAACACTGCCCAGGACAGAAGATGTCAGGCTTCGTCACTGAAACTAAGCGAGAGGGGCCAGAGAGCAGCCAGGGTGAGATGAGCTGGCACCGAGCCTACGCCCTCCTGCTCCCTGCATGCTGTGGGCCTGAGGCCAGGAAGGGATCTGAGGAGCCCACAGAGGCAGGTTAAGGACCCACCTTTGAAAGTTAGAGATTCCTGAAGATAAGCTGCCAGGTGAATGACCACAGGTCAGCAATTCAATAAAGACCGAGACAACTGGTTCTTATCCAGTCCATTCAGAAATGAATTAAGGTTGCCCACAAGTATTTTTAAAAAATGCCAACATTGTATAATCAATAAAATTTCTAAGTGAAAGAAAAAAATATTGTTTAACTCAAAATGCAGCAACTCATTGTGAAGATTGCCTTTAAAGACCCAATTTATCAAGGACAAGTCAAGGCCATTATTTTTCACATTGAACTAGTGTTTTTTTGCTAAGGACACGGTCATACTTTAAAATTAATTAAGTGATCATATCACTGAGGACCTAAATGAAACCCCTGCCCTGATAATTAATCTTAGAGATCACTTTCAATACTAAGGGTGGATTTTTTTTTTTAATTTCAAAATCCCATAAATGTAGTTGAGTACTTAGACAATTAATTATTGGACTTTTTGATTACTGGCACACATACATGAAAATGGAGGCCTCAAAAACCTCCTATCTGTTCTCTAGACTGTGAAAACCAACTTCTATTGGTCTTAACTGAGAGTTATTTTTTTTTAAGATTTATTTATTTATTTGAGAGAGAGAGAGAGAGAGAAAGAGAGAGCAAGAGAGTGCTCAAGTAGGAAGGGCAGAGGCAGCAGGAGAGAGAATCTCAAGCTGACTCTGTGCTGAACTCAGAGCCTGACACACAACTCTGTTCCATGACCCTGAGATCATGACCTGAGCCTAAACCAAGTCAGTTGCTTAACCCACTGCGCCATTCAGGTGCCCCAACTCAGGGCCATTTTAAGGGACTTCTACTGATATAGACAACACTCAGTGTTTCAGCCTCACATGGTACATAGCTGCACATATGCTTTCTGGTTAAAGAAACAAATTTTCCTTGAGCAAATTCTCCTTTCCTTTCTTTCAAGTTTAATACCTCAAATAAAAGAATCACATATTCCAACAGTTTATACCCAGTTGGAACACAAGAGTTAGACTAGAAACAGATAACAAGAACCACTCTCCTGGATGTTGTTTTAATCTCAAAATGCTTTAAAAATTTCAAACTGAGTTAAGCTTCTGCAGTCTTCAGAAATCCAAAAAGTGATGATAATTACTCCCTTGGTCAGAAAGTTACCTAATTTGCATCGAATATTCCTAAAAGGTCAGACAAAACCAGAAGCTCAGAGTTTCTTTCTTTCCTCTGTGGGGTTAAAACTAACAACAGTGGGGCTGGCTGATGAGAACAATAGCTGGATGGACAAAAGGACAGAGGCCTCTCACTTTCCATCTGCCGGTACATTTGGCAATTACTTGGCATATCCTAAGGTCACCTGATGCAATACAAAGGAAAGAAGTTTTACTTCACGTTGATTTTCCTTTGGTCTACATGTGTAATCACCCACAGAATCATAATTTCAGGTATTCCTGATTTAGGGTTTGGTTAGGTGCTCAGTCTTGATTCTTCATAGATGGTTTCATCAGTAAAAGTCATGTCCTCAGCTTCTCTGAGGAGATACTTCTTTATGGAATGGGTAAGTCAGATTGAATCAGGTCAGGGCAGCATTTGCCCCTAAGGACATTAGCTTGGAACATCATCCCAATCTTGACACCATGAGAATTGTATGGTTCCTTGATAAGAATCCCTGCAACATCTTTTTGTATGGGCAATTCTATTGAAATACTATAAAATACCCTATTTAAGAAACATCGATGTGGCTATTTCTAGGTTTCAAAGGGAAAGAGGGGTGGAAATTGAAGAAGCCAACCGATAATTTAACACTCTTTCAACCTGGCTGTGAAACTATGCTATTTTTTGAAAGACAAAAATGAAAAGAAATGCTTATGTTGACATCTCTGCACATGACAAACACTGTTTCCCTCCATCCAGAACAGGTTTGTTTGGAGACATGCACACTGTCAATATTTGCACCACTGCAGCAGGCTGTTTACTCAAATCCCAGTTTGCTGCGGGCATCCTGGTGGAAGGAAGTGTGCTGTGCTAATTTGCCATGATGATCTGGGGAGAGCCCACTTCTTCTAATGGGTTCCAGGTGGGAACTACAATTTTTTTTTTGCGGGGGGGGAACTACAATATTAATCGATACAGCCTTCTCCCTATACCTTGGCTATCTCCTCCCACCAGGTCTGGCAAATCCCTAGGAATTTTTCTATCCACATTTCCTCTTCAGAAGGCTTATTTTCGAAGAAATGATGGGTGTGTTTTCTTCCCGTCCCTCTGCTGTGTAACCACTTCTGGATGAAAGCTTATATATAATGTCATTGGTGATGACATTTTGTCATACAGTGGAGATCGCACTTACTCCTCCCTAGTCCTTCTGAGTGCCTGCTATCTGCTCTAGAATTTCATTACCTAGGCCAAGGCTTAAATGTCATGCTCAGGAGTGGCTAATCACCATCACCAGGCAAGCAGCATATCTACAAGTTAGCGAGGAGGTGCTTAGGTAAAGAATGAAAAAGGAAGACGTGCGAAACTAAGGCATCAGCAATCCTGTGAGCAATTTGCCTGCCTGATCAGATGGGGCTCCAAGCCGCTTGCTTGGAAATGGGCACTCCAAGCCCCTGTTACCATGGCCAACATCATGTTAGACGAAATCGTTACAGAAAGATTTACTCTGAAGACAGCATTCCTTTCAAGGGACAAGACACAACAGCCCTGTGGCTATCTGAGTGGAATCTGAGTTTTCCTGGTGCACAGATTCAATTGGTTAACATAAAAGAATCAAATTATTCCAGATTTTATGGAGCTATGAACAATTTATTCTTCTGATTTAACAGTGCAGACAATGACTGCGTTGGGCCTGTTGACAGCAATTTCACATATTATTCTAATGCCCACCTGCAATGTGGACATGCAGTGGGTAGAGTTCTAAAATTCTGTCCCTTGCATTCTCAAAGGAATCCCAGACCTCATCCCCATCCTCTGTGTTCAGAGAGGTCCACATCGATCCTGGGGCAGTGGACAGTCCCTTCCTGAGGGACCCCTGAATGTGCCCAGGGGTCCTGGAACCACCGAATGTCAGAGAGGTGGTACTCACTAGGGGAGAGACATGGCCACCTCACTGCCTGTGGGGTGACTGGACCATTCTCCTGCCAGGGTGTGTGTTCCTTCCTCAAGTCAGGCAAAGAACATGTATCGTGGTCACGGTACGAAGAAAGGACGGAGGAGAGAGAGAAGAGGTGGCACACTGTTGATGTCAGCACTTTGCAAAGGTTCCACAGAGAAAGGGTCCCCTTGTAGAAGTGGAGATTGGGGGTACTGGGTAGACTTCACTAAAATCTCTTTGGAGTTATGACATCATTTCCCACAGACACAATGAGATCCTACCCAGATTTCTTCACAAACAGGAGGCCAGCAGGTCTGGGAACAGGAGCCCTTGTACTTAAACTCTAGTAGCCACCGTGAAACCTTAATGAGATACATCAGCCATGAGCAGCAGCTGGGATTTATATGAACAAATGCAGCAAAGAGAAATGGTTTGTATTTCTGTCCACAGATCTCAGTGCTTTACTACCTGGGGCAACTTTTGATCAGTAGAAATCATGTGAAACAAGCAGGAGAAGACTGAAGACTCAGTAAGGTCTCAGCCCAGAGAAGGCGAAGAGGAGAGTGAGAAAATGGGTCATTCCACAAATACCTGCCCCACAACTGGGGGAAACTGGGACATCCACTCATTTGCAGCACAGAATTCCTTATTATTTGGTGGTTGGGGAACTAGGCATGAGCTACTAAAATTATTTGGAAAACATGTTTAAAAACAAAACACATTAGGGATCCCTGGGTGGCGCAGCGGTTTGGCGCCTGCCTTTGGCCCAGGGCGCGATCCTGGAGACCCGGGATCGAATCCCACATCGGGCTCCGGTGCATGGAGCCTGCTTCTCCCTCTGCCTGTGTCTCTGCCTCTCTCTCTCTCTCTGTGACTATCATGAATAAATAAATAAAATCTTTAAAAAAAAAAAAAAAAAAAAAAAACACATTAAAATACAAGAATGAATGTTTCTGTAGTTAGTAAAACCAAACAATTAGTCGTTCTTAAACCATTTAAAGTGGCTTGGCATATATTAGATTGTTTTCCAAAGCACACTTTTCATTTTAATTGGGCCGGACGTAGACTAATACTAAAATACCAATTCTGTTCATTGAGTTCTGGTCACTGAGAAACATCAAGGAAACAAGAGAAAGCCAGGCGACTCTTGAAATTTGGTTGCAAGATCACATGCAAAGTGGCAAAGTACCATCGGGTGGATTAGTGTCCTGGGGCTACTGTAATAGAACACCACGCTCTTGCTCTTAAAGCAACAGAAATTTATGGTCTTGCAGCTCAGGAGGCTGGAAGTCTGAAATCAAGGTATAGACAGGGCTGTGCTCCCTTGAGATTCTGGGCAAAATCCTTCCTTGTCTCTTCTTAGCTTCTGGTGGTGGCTGTTGATCATTGGTGTTCCTGGGCTTGCGGCTGCACAGGCTAGTCTCCAACCCTGTTGTCACATGTCCTTCCCCCTGTGTGTCTCTCTCCCTCCTCCTCTTAAAGGGACACCAGGCATATTGGATTAAGAGTCTACCCTATTCCACTCTATTCCAGTATGACTAAATATTCACTACTCACATCTGCAAATACCCTATTTCCCTTTTTTTTTTTTTAGAGCAATAGAGATTTTTTTATTTTTTATTTTTAAAAAGGCCAGTCAGGGAGAAATTTGTCAGGAAAACACGTTTCATGGGACATCTCGTTGGTCTCTACATGAAGGCACCACAAAGCTGCCCCCTTCCCTGGGGTCCTTTACCCCCCCACCACTCCCCCTCCCCCGCCCCCGCATGAGGGCTCAGCATAGTCCTATTTCCAAATAGGCTCACATTCCAAGATATTGACAGGTTAGGACTTCAACATGTCTTTTTGGGGGAACAGAATCCAACCCATATCACCTTGGGATTTTACCACACTGCTATTATTCTCTACAATTCTACAAGGATTTTATCATCAAACACAAAATTGATTAGATTTTATCTAATGAACACTCAAACTACTTAACATTTCCTTCTAGCCTACAAGAGAGAACCCAAATGGGCACACACAGAGCAAGTTCAGCTCAAGTTTGGATTTCCGACTTCCAGCAAAATGGACAGAATTAGGGGTGATTGTTGAAAAATCTTTCCAACCCAGGATCTGCACAATTTTAAGCTTGCTCATGATACCTAAGTAGTTGCAAATTGATTATAAATATTAAGGGAGACAGCTATTAATAATGGCAACAGAAGTGAGTCAGTTGGGTGGCTCAGTGGTTGAACGCCTGCCTTCAGCTGAGGGTGTGATCCCAGGATCCAGGATTGATTCCTACAGCGGGCTCTCTGTGAGGGGCCTGCTTCTCCCTCTGCCTATGTCCCTCTGTCTCTCATTAATAATAAATACATTTAAAAGAAAAGAAGTGTGTCAGTTAATATTTGGTACCCATTGGAAGTCTCTCTAGAGTCTCTCAAGTTTTGTGTACTTCAGTCCAAGGGCTTGTTGGGGCCCATCCTGCCCTCAGCAACCTCATCTTCCTCCCTGTGGGGCTAGAGAAGGTACTAGAAGAAATTGTACACAGAGAGATAAGGTCAGGACTGGGATTTCAGCATGTGCTAAGCCAGCTGCCAACTGTTACTCATACAAGAAAAATTCTAGAATATAAAGAACATTGTTTCTCTCTGGATGTTCCTACTGGCTCATCTGGGAAGCATTACTGATTTCTGGATTTTAATAATGGTCGGTCACAAGTAACAATAAAGATGCCATGTTCTGTGTTAAAAACATACTTGGGGGATGTCTGGGTAACTCAGTTAAGTGTCCGTTCTTGATTTCGACGCAGGCCATGATCTCAGGGTCATGAGATCATGCCCCACATTGGGCTCCACGCTGACCTGGGAGTCTACTAGAGATATTCTCTCTCTCGCTCTCCCCCTTTGTCCCTCCACCCTGTTCACATGCTCTCTCTTTCCCTCTCTCTCTGAAAATAAATAAGTAAAATCTTTAAAATATATACATATCTAGGGGCGCTAAGGTGGTTCAGTTGGTTTAGCGTCTGCCTTCGGCTCAGGTCATGATCCCAGGATCCTGGGATCAAATCCTGCACCAGGCTCCTATTCAGTGGGGAGTCTGCTTCTCCCTCTACCTCTTTCCCCTGCTTATGATCTCTCTCTGTCTCAAGCTCTCTCTCCCAAAGAAATAAGTAAAATCTTAAAAAATAAATGTATATACATAGTTGGAAGGAAACAATGGGAAGGTAGGATGGAGCACTGGCTCTATTTTCTCCATGGTACTCCCAGAAAAGCTATGGGAAGGCATGGGTGCTTGGGTTCCATCTGCATCAAGGTGTCTCCTTTCTCCTCCCTGGAGTTATGTGACCCCAATCTCTGGCAGCCTTCAGAACATCACTCGTTCAGTGACCCCTTCCCCTGCTCAGTAGGCAGTCTCAGTGAGATGACTCCCTTCAGTAGCTGGGAACTTCATAAAAGTCAGATTTATGGGGTCTAATTTCTACTGAAAAGACTCAGGATGATGCCTTCCAAAACACAGAAGTCCTTGAAAGTACAATCCCAAGCTCTACCTCCTACCTTCTGATAATCAATAAACAGAATGGATCCCATTCGTTACACTTAGAAGTGACTGATACCCTGGCCTCTCACATTCCATCTCTGCTTTATTTTTTTTTCTCCAAGTGACATTGCATATAATTGTTTAATTGTATTTCTCTCTAAAATACAAGCTTCTTAAGGGCAGGGAGCCTGTGGTATTCACGGATGAAACTTCTCCATGGAATCTGATCCCTAAATTTCCATTTCTCTCTTCTCAGACACACACACACATAAAATTTTTTTTGAGAGGGGAGAGAGAGAGCAAGCAGGCATGCCAGTGGGGCTGGGGTGGGGGACAGAGGGAAAAGAAGAGAGAGACTCTTAAGCAGGCTCCATGCCCAGCACAGCCCAAAGCAGGCTCGATCTCATGACCCTGAGATCACGGCCTGCACTTGAAATCAAGAGTCAGAAACCCAACTGACTGAGCCACCCAGGCTCCCCATTGTCTGATACATTTTCATCATTCTGTACTAGCTTATGCATCTTAGACATTTTCTTTCAAATCAAGTCCCAGATGTTTGGTGTACTAGTTAGCAAATCATACCAGCAGCCACTGAAACAAACAGTAAAACATATCTGTTAGGCTCATGTTGGATAACAGATTTCACATCTGCATCACAAACAATTAGGAATGATGATGATGTCAGCGCCTAATCATAGAGAAAGGTAAGGTACATCTGTTACAGACAGATTCTAGGTCAAGAAAATTATTATTTCATCCAGAATGGCATGACTTGAATATGGTCCAGAAATGCACAGCATTAAGTTGACCTGGGAGCCTGTTACAAATCCCAGCCTTCTGCATAATGTATAAACTTGTTGAGTCTCTATGCTGTATACCTGAAACTAATGTAACATTGTGTATCAATTATGCTTCAATAAAAAATAATAAAATTTAAAAACTAAAATAAAATTTGTAATTTGTGATTAGCTCTTTCCCTGTTCTAAACACATATTCCTTTCTCTCTCTGTGTGTGTATGTGTATAAAATGCCAGATCTCTGTACTAAAAATCAGAATCCAGGTCTTATTCATTCTCAAGCTGAACAAACACTGGTATAAGATAGTACTGGAGGGACGCCTGGGTGGCTCAGTCGGTGAAGCATCTGCCTTCGGCTCAGGTCATGATCCCGGGGTCCTGGGATCCAGCCCCACCTTGGGCTCCCTGCTCATCGGGGAGCCCGCTTTTCCCTCTGCCCCTCTCCCCACCTGTGCTTGCTCTCTCATGTTCTCTATCTGTCTCTCTCAAATAAAATAAATAAATAAATAAATAAATAAAAATCTCTAAAAAAAAATCAAATAAATAAGAGTACTGTAGAAATAGTAAGAGACTGAAATAAGGGAATGGCTTATGGAAAAATAAAACAGATGGTTAGCAGACGTGGTGGAGGGATCACATCTCCAGGATGGGCCGCCTGATCACGAACAGGAGAGAATAGGGAGCAGAAGCAATCTGTGCGGCAAAGACACATACTTGATTAGAGACACATTGGCATGGAGACAAAGGAAAAATAAAAGTAACCCACTTCATCCTGGAAGGCAGAGTAGAAACCCGGAAACTGAATGGTATTTCCAGGGCGGTAGCATGAAACAGAACCACTGGGGTTAGAGCCTGAGTAACAGCCACACGAGGGGCAGGCAGGGAAGGTGGAGCCAGCCGGGGGGCCTCCCCCGCGACGCAGGGAGGCGGCGATCTGAACCAAGGACAGAGGGTGGTCAGCACGACTCTAACTCTGTCTTTGCAGGGGCAGCTGAGCAGCCGTGTGGATGCAGACTCAGTCACTTACAGAGTCCAAGCATACATATTATCATTTTGTTTATTATTATTATTATTATTTTATTTTTATTTGAGAGAGAGAGAGAAAGAGAGAGAGCATGAGGGGTGTAGGAGCTGAGGGAGAGGGACGAACAGACTCCACGCTGAGCATGGAGTCCAATGCAAGGCTCGATCCCAGGACCCCGAGGTCATGACCTGAGCAGAAATCAAGAGTCAGACGCTTCACCGCAGAGCCACCCAGGTGCCCCCAGGCACACATGTTCCAAAGGAGTGACCGTTTGCCGTGTTGCCTCTTGCTCTGAGAAGACCTTCAAAGAAAGAGCTTATAAAACAGCAGCATATAATGTTTGTCCTTCTCCGACTGACTTACTTCACTCAGCATAATACCCTCCAGTTCCATCCACGTTGAAGCAAATGGTGGGTATTTGTCATTTCTAATAGCTGAGTAATATTCCATTGTATACATAAACCACATCTTCTTTATCCATTCATCTTTCGTTGGACACCGAGGCTCCTTCCACAGTTTGGCTATCGTGGCCATTGCTGCTAGAAACATCGGGGTGCAGGTGTCCCGGCGTTTCATTGCATTTGTATCTTTGGGGTAAATCCCCAACAGTGCAATTGATGGGTCGTAGGGCAGGTCTATTTTTAACTGTTTGAGGAACCTCCACACAGTTTTCCAGAGTGGCTGCACCAGTTCACATTCCCACCAACAGTGTAAGAGGGTTCCCTTTTCTCCACATCCTCTCCAACATTTGTTGTTTCCTGCCTTGTTAATTTGCCCCATTCTCACTGGTGTGAGGTGGTATCTCATTGTAGTTTTCATTTGTATTTCCCTGATGGCAAGTGATGCGGAGCATTTTCTCATATGCATGTTGGCCATGTCTATGTCTTCCTCTGTGAGATTTCTGTTCATGTCTTTTGCCCATTTCATGATTGGATTGTTTGTTTCTTTGGTGTTGAGTTTAATAAGTTCTTTATAGATCTTGGAAACTAGCCCTTTATCTGATATGTCATTTGCAAATATCTTCTCCCATTCTGTAGGTTGTCTCATTCATTTGGGGAATATAAATAATAGTGAAAGGGAAAAGAAGGGAAGGGGGAAGAAATGTGTGGGAAATATCAGAAAGGGAGACAGAACGTAAAGACTGCTAACTCTGGGAAACGAACTAGGGGTGGTAGAAGGGGAGGAGGGCGGGGGGTGGGAGTGAATGGGTGACGGGCACTGGGTGTTATTCTGTATGTTAGTAAATTGAACACCAATAAAAAAATAAAAAATAAAAAAAATAAAATAAAAAAAAATAAATAAAATAAAAAAAAAATAAAAATAAAAAATAAAACAGCAGCACAGTTGTGGCCCAGCTAATGAGCCTCGCCCTGGCTGGATTTCCAATAAGTGAGAAATGGGAGCAGCAGCTAACAGACCCGGGAGGTGTCCGGGAAAGGCCCATCGCCTCAGTGGGGTGGCAGCCGGCAGGGAAAAGCCATTCAAGCTGCAAGAAGCACCATCAACAGCACTATTAGCAAGGTCTATTTCACTTCGATTTTTAGATAATACTGACAAATAAAATACACCAACTTTCAAATGGCCATTGGCAGGTTTTCTCCAACTCCTGTTAATTCAAGTAAAATCAAGGGAGGGAGTAAATAAATGTATCACCAGACCTGGATTCCCAAAGCCAAGAGAGCAAATTGATTTTATTAGCAAGTTAGGAAGCACTCTGCTTCATGTTCGCTGGTTAGGAATGCTACACTCACGCTCTACCAGTTGAGGCTTGTAAATTCCCAGATGAAGTCCAGCAGGTGCTGGAATGGGACCAGACGTACCCCAACTATGTGTGCTCAGTATTAGCTTTAGCATCAAAGAGGAGGAATGCCCCATGTTTTGTCTTGATGGAACTCTACTGGAGTTTATTTATATCTTTCTACTCGAAAGTTATAAATAAAAGACCACATCAACATGAGCCTTTAGAATTTTCAGTCAAAATCTCTACCTTTGTCATCCCTCCTTGTCAGGAAGTTGCTCAGGTCTTAGCAGGGTAAGTGAAAATAGACTGGCATTTTGGACAATTCTTTCCAGTATTCATATTCCAGTTTTACATTTCAATTCCTTGGAAATAAAGAATAAACCTAAATATTTGATCATAAAGATATATCTTTTAAAAATGAATTTTATTCTAAACAAAAACATAGACAAGAAGGCATTTCCTTCAAAATATATTGATCAGTGCTATAAGAGATACATGAAAGGGCACCCGGGTGGCTCAGTCAGTAGAGCACATTGGACTCTTGGTTTTGATTCAGGTAGTCCTCTCAAGATCATGGGATCGAGCCCTGCATCGGGCTCCACACTCAGCACAGTTTGCCTGAGATTCTCTCTCCTTCTCCCTCTGCCCCTCTCATCACTCGCAAACTAAATAAATAAAATATTTAGAATAAAAAAAGAGAGAACAACACATGAAGAGATCCAGAACTTGGTTGAGACATGACATTTCTAATTTACAGAGGTCCTACAATTAGAATTACCCAGCTCGTTTAAACAAACTTAAATACCATCTACGCATCCAGCTGCCAGTGGAACTGTTCAAGCTTCCGAGTCCCTGTACATGGTTTGAGGGGGCCTCACTTTAGGAACCCATGTATCCATGGTTGTTTCTGCTGGAAGGGACCTTCACCCACTAGAACCTCCTCTTTTTTTACAGTTTAACAAACATCCTGCCTAGTGATGCATGGAAACTGCAAGAGAGTTCTCTATACGGCATCTTCCCCAATAATCCCAACCTGTGATTCCAGTTAGCAACATCTTGATGCATGCCAATTTTCAATTTGCCCAGAGTCAGTATATTAAAACAAAAGCAAAACATCAGGCCTGTAGAATAAACAAGTGAACCTCCATAGACATATCTGCTGAAGGGCACATGGTATATGGTTCTCAGAATCAGATCTGCAAACCTAGAGGCAAGACAAGACAGCCTGGGATGGCTGGCTACCAAGATCTGAGCTAATCCCCTCCTTATCCTGTAGGAGGTGATGGGCTGGGGTGCAGAGGGGAGCGGTAGCTCAGTTTTGACGTCCTATGACACAGACATGGGCAAGCAAGTTTCTAGAATGATATACTATTTAAAAAAGTCATGGATGTTGACCATAATTTCATCTCAAATCTGTAATTTACCCAAATTGGTCTGTTTTGACTGGTTTAGATTCTGCAAAAGCTTATTGTTTGTAATAAAAATCTGCAAATATTTTATTCATGTGGGTAACTTTTAAAAAGTAGTAGAGGGGTGCCTGGGTGGCTCAGTCGATTAAGCATCTGTCTTTGGTTCAGGTCATTATCCCAGGGTCCTTGAGCCTTGTGTCTGGCTCCCTGCTCAGTGGGAAGCCTGCTTTCTTTCTCTCTCTCTTTGTCTCTCCCCATGCTCATGCATGCTCTCTCTCTCTCAAATAAATAAATATATAAAGTGGTAGAACAACTTTCTCATTGCTATGGACTGAATGTGTGTGTGCTCCCAACATTCATGCTAAAGACCTAATCTTCAAAGCGATGATATTTGGAGATGGGGCCTTTGGGATTTCTTTAGGTCATGAGGGTAGAGCCTTCATGAATGGGATTAGTGCTCTTTTAAAGAGACATAAGAGGGGAGGCACCTGGGTGGCTCAGTTGGTTGAGTGGCCAACTCTTGGTTTCAGCTCAGGTCATAATCTCAGGGTCATAAAATGGAGCCCTGGGTTGGGCTCCATGCTCAGTGGGGGCTCCATGCTTCAGCAGGCTCCATGCCTGCTTGAAGATTTCTCTCTCTCCTTCTACCCCTCCCCTGTTCAGATTCACTCCCTAAAATAAATAAATCTTTAAAAAAACTAAAGGAGACACAAGAGAGATGATCTCTGTTTCCATCCTATGAGGGCACAACAAGGAGATGGACATCTAGGGACAAGGAAGAGGACTCTCACCAGGAAACAAGCTGGCTTAGCACCTTGATACTGAACTTCCAGCGACCACAATGGTGAGAAATAGATTTGTCTTTTAAACTACTCTTCCTGACCCACCCCCAGTCTATAGTATTTTGTTACTGTAACCTGAACTGACTGAGACACAAGTCAAAATTAAAGTACCTGGAGAGTGCCATTAGAAATCCTCAATAGCTCAGTACAAACATTATAAACACAAGGAAACAGATGTCACCTTCTTACAGCTTTGGTTGTGGAAGAGTCGGAATTCCTAGGCTGAGGCTTCAGGCTTCACCATCCAGACCCTCCATGGCCTGCTCAGGATGACCTCATCTCCCCTTCACCATCCCCACTCTGCATACTGATGAGACACTCAATGGCCTCCTGGAATTCCAAGAGGACTCTCTTCTCTGTGACACCAACCAAAACATTTATGGAAAACAAACAAACCAACCAACGAACCTAGGGAAACCTTTGGAAAGATCCAGTTCACTCATTCCTCAATCTATACCACATGCCTGGCACCCTGTAGGCATCAAGGATAAAAATGGCAGAAAACAAGCCATGATTCCTTCTTATGCTCTAGTGAACAAGATGCACATTGCTATGGTAATTCTCTGTCTTCTCTTAAAACACAATAAACTTGACCTCCCAGTCCCTCCGGCTCCCGTCAATCCTCTTTGAAGCCTTGCTCATCGTGGACTTTCCACCTCAATTCCTCCCCGCTCCTCCCTCAGACTGACCTTTAGAGGCACCGATGGCCTCCTTTGGCAATCCCAAGATCACATCTTTGTCCTTACCTTACCTGACACCATGGTGCCACCGCCCATAGCTGACCACTCCTGCACCTTTGCTGTTTCCCTCCTCCTACAAGGCCAGGTCTCCCTCCTTAGATGGTTCTCAGCTTAAGTGTCACCTCCTGGGGGAGGCCAACCCTCACCAACCAAGTACAGGAGCCTCCCTGGCTCTTGTGAGCCCGTGGCTCTATTCACATCCTCCACATAAGCCTATTACACCTGTCTGTCATTTCCCACAGAAGCTGGTTGATATGTGTTGTCCTCAGGAGAGGAGGATGTTGCCTGTCTGCTCACCGTCTGACCACCATTGCTTATATGAACCACAAAATAGTAAATATTCAATAAATCTTGGTGACTTCATGAATCAAACCAACTGATAGGTATATAGGATATTATAAACAGCAACTGCAATGGAAATTGTGTTCTGTGAGAAACTGGCCATTACACAGGGTGCTGGGCAGAGGATGTAGAGATGGGGGCAGGCTCCAGGGTGAGGGAGCTCTGTGTGGGAGGACCCGAAGGCAAGGAATAGGTGGACAAGTGTACGAACCGGGACAGGATCACTGAGGCTGGCCTAAGGCACCCTTTGCTGTCTGTGCCACAAACCAAGACAGGACCTGCCTCCAATATGCTAGGGACATTGGAAAACAGTCATTCTAGCTGTCACTGATAATTTGATAGACAGTGTTGCCTATGTTTTCTTTAAAACAACTTGTTGTTTGTGCCTCAAAACATATTCCTCAAAATGCTTGTAGCTACATCCCACAACAGGAATATCCTGTGAGCACTGTTTTGAACCAAATGAATATCACGATGACAATCCCAGGATAGTATCGCACCCAACAACGTCCTCTAACAGATTCCATTGTCTTTAATTATCCAACTGAAAATGGTCTCACTAAGAAAAGACTTATTTTATGAGTTGTGCAGGAATAATAGTTAAGAAATCAGGCGTTGTCTTCCCAACTAAAATTAGGAGAAGGTAAGACAAAAAGAGAGTGAAACCAAGTTTCCTGTGAGAAGCACAGAGGATGATGAGGACCAGGCTGCTCTGTGGGTTTTGCTGGGTGTGACACAGACTCACAGCTTGTCACCAAAACTGCAAATTTAGAATTTACAACATGAAAGCAAAACATGGCAGAAAACTCGGTGGAAGCAACTCCTACCTGTGGCCAGATAGATGACGTGGATGAGCGTGTCTCTACCCTGCACCACATCGACGACCATGTGGAAGAAGCGGCTGCTGTCTTCCATGAAGGAGGGGACCGAGGTCACCGGCTGCACCACCTCGTGCATCAGAATGAACTTCTGAGCGTCCTGCAGGTTCCTCTCTGTCAGGTTCATGTACAGGCCCTGATCCACCGTGCCGCACTGCAAGGGAAGGCAGGCTGTGACTGGGACCCCCACGGGCCAGCTGGACCCCCACAGCTGCTCCCCCCCCCCGCCCAAACTCTGGCTGGAGGGCACCCTGGAAGCTGGATCTTTTCCGTTTGCCCCCAAGTCCCCGTCCTCAGTGTTCCCTCCCATTCTAGATTTGAGCTCATCACATTCGAGGAGTCTTTAAACTCCATCATAAGTGGATGATTAGATGCTAAAAATAAAGTGGAAGTCAGTGTTGACTTTAACTCAGACACATGTGCATACAACTCCTCATCACCTGGTGAGTCACATGGGAGCTGTCCGGCCACGTGCCCACTATTACATCTAGCTGATAAATCGGTGCCCAAATTGAAAAGGCAGCAATTGAGAACATCGCAGAGATCTATTACTTTCCCTATTAGAATGGCGGGTCTATAAGCAAGATAGGGATTCCATGGAGACAGAATTAGGCCATTTTCATCTGTAAATTATGTAATATTATTCCAGTATTTTCCACCTGGGTACAAAACACTGCTGGCCTCAATGCTTTGTGCTCATTCTCCAAGCCAGGATGAGGGAGGAAGGGAGATGAGGAAAGATGAGGGTAAAAGAATACAGGAAGAAGAAAAGGGAAGAGATGTTCAGACAGGGTGCTGTCATGTGAAGATGAGTCTGGTATAACCAGGGGGGAAACATCAGGCCTGGCAATTGCTGAGAAGTGAATCCTGCGTTGTGGTGTGGAGAGGTGGGCAGGTAAGTACTGTGTAGGATGAGTTTTGGCAAGGATGAGGTAGAAAGAGGGGTGGGAAAGAGAGAAAAGCTTTTCTGGGGCAGAGCACATGATCAGAAAATCCTCATCAACCTTTCTCATCACTTTCATAAGCTTAAATCCCGGTGCCAACAAAGGCTGATCCTCAGCAGCACTTCCCATGAGCAAGTTTGATGGAAATGCATCTCCCTGCCCGTACCACCTGAGACTGTTGTTTATAACACGTCATCTCTAATACTTGGTTTTGTAACAAGTGAGAGGTGCAAAACTGTAAGATGGAAATGGCTTTTTTTAAAATAGATGATATTTATGTAGCACCTGATAAAGTGCCCTACATGCCGTAAAATGATACGCTGGTTGTAAAATCAGAGACTATCAGAGAGGAATGGATTCTAAGTCTTGTCCAGTGTAGAGTCGATGTCACACATCCCTGAAAGGGCAGCCCATCTGCCAGGGGACGGCACCACTTGGGGTCAGGTGAACGGTCAGCTCTGCTGCCCAGGGAGCCACGCAAACTCAGGTAAGTCACTGCCTCTCCACCTGTCTCTATAAAGAAGCTAGAAAAACACTTACTCCTCTCACTCTGCAGGTGGTTGTGAAGCCAACTGAGATCATCAGTGGAAGGCATTTGTAAATTAATTGAAAGTGCTTGTAAATGCCAAGAACAAAACAGTGTGCCTGGCACAGAGAAGCCATTCACCCAGTGGTCTATTTGTCTTGTAGCAGGACAGCAATTCTATGGTCCACTGAGCTGCAGTGGCCAGGGGAAATGCATGAATAAATAAAGGATAGAATCCGTGGGTGAATACACAAGCAGCTGCCAGTAGGGCAGGGGGCATACTAGGAGGTTTCACACTATCATCCTAGGTATCAGTAGCACTTAAAGGACAGGCATGTTGCCTATTAACAAATGTGTTACAAAACGACAGCTCTCCCCAGGCTTGGTCTGAGGTCTACCCAGGTGAGCTCTAGTTCTGAGACTCTGTGTTTGGCAGTTTTCTCTTCCCAAAGTCAATGGCAGTGTTGAAGCACAGGTGGCACTCAGCTATCTACCTGTTGGGTGAAATTTTACACCTAGGCTTTGTGTTGTTGGCACAGTGTTTTTTTAAAAAATTGGCATCACGAAAACCAGGAGTCATAACACAAAACTGAGGACCTTGTGCTGCTCCTGAGGAACTGGGAGGTCTGCGAGACCTGGGAGGCCTTGGTGGGCTAGAGCTGGGTGGTAGGACCCCTGATCTGCCTTTGTCCTTTTTACCCTGGTCCCCATATCTTAAGTCACAAACCAAAACTACCATTGTGATATGATTTGTACAAAATACATATTTGGTCTTTGTCGTCTTTCTGACACAGAGCTCCTTAAACCATGGAAATCTTCTGGGTGCTATGAGGAGTCAAGGTGCCCTTTGTCATGTCAGTGAGGTGACCCTTGGGCCACAGCCCCCAGGTAACCTAAGGAGGGGGAGCCAGTTGATAGGAGATCCAATTGCTTGATTAGAAGGCAGGAACTTTCAATCCACTGCTGATCGCCAGCGAAGGGAGAGAGGCTGGAGGTTAAATTCAATCACCGACAGCCAATGATTTAGTCAATCATGCCTTGTAATGAAGCCTCCATAAAACCCCAAAACGCACAGGATTCAGACAGTTTCCAGGTTGGTAAACAGGTGGAGATTTGGGGAGAGTGGTGCTCAGAGTGGGCATGGAGTAGCTCCATACCTTTCTCTAGACCTTGTGTTGCACATCTCCTCCAGCTAGCTGTTCTAGAGTTAAGTCCTTTTAAAATAAACCAGTAATCTAGTAATTAAAATGTTTCTCTGAGTTCTGTGAGCCCCACTATTGTTACTGGGGCCCTCATTAATTGAACCCAAGGGAGAGGTCATTGAAACTTTCCATGGAGAATCAATGGGCCAGAAGCACAAGTGGGGACCTGGACTTAAGATCAGCATCTGAAGTGGCGAAGGGGTGGGGAGGAGTCGGACTGATCCTTGTACCTGTGACAGCTGATGTTCTCTCCTGGCAAACGGTGTCAGAATTGAGTTGAATCGTAGGACACCCAGCTGGTGTTGGAAAACCCCCCACATTGGAATTGGGTAACATCTTTGGCCAAGAACGAATTCAGAACTCTCCTCTATGACATCTTGGTTTATTTTGCCTGCCTATGATAAATATCTCACCCAAGGATTCTTTTTCAAATATTCTGAAAGCTATAGAGATTTACAGTATGTATTTATTGGCTCGTAAGTAACCCACCTCGCTCTCTAATGGGCAGCAAATTCTCTAGCTGTGTCTGATACGCTGGGTTCCCATGGTGTCTCTGTGACACCTTGGGGACTCTGTGCAAGACGGAAACAATACAAAGAGTCACTGTCTTCGAGTGTGTTACAAACCACAATGGCTGTCGTGCTAACGCTTCTGAAAGTAATAAGGGTAATCATTCTACTATTTTTTTTAATGCAATAATACTTGCATTTTTGTTTGTTTCAGGGACAGTAGACCCATCCTCATTCCAGCTTGCCGGAGCTTTGTGCGAGTCCACAATCATCCAGCCTCAGGCTTAGAATCCCTGATCTTAATGACCCTCTTTCTCCTATCTTGCTGCAAACATGCACTGTGTATCGAAGGGTCCTGATGACACTGCCAACCCCTTCATTTGGTCCAGCAACGGCTTCCTCACCTGCCTGACCACCTTTAAGGGTCTGTTTTCCATTTTGGCTCCATCATTTCTGATTGGTGGTTATCAAAACTACTGCACAGAAAATTCTGGAGTCTGCCCACTGGACCTAGATGGTGTTTTCTGTTACTGACCAACTCATTTTTTCCTTGTGAAGCTCAGGGCTGGGATGACTTTGGGGACTGCAGGCTCTAACAAGGTAGGCTTTCACAGCACTGCCTACAGTGGTTTCTAGATGGCAACTGATAAAAATACTAAATATTTTTCATTGTTTTGTTGTTTTCAATTGATATTTCTGTATTAAATCTTGAAAAAAGATGCACTGTTCTTAATCCATTCTCCTTCCTCAACCTGAATCATATTTCTACTCCTCTAACTTATTTGCTAGTTCTAGTTCTAAGAGCTGCATAAAATTCCAAATGTCAGTAGGCAAACAAGAATAAAAAAAAAAAAAAAAAAAAAAACTTCTCACTGCTGGTTGCTGCAAACATAAGACCATTTATATCTGACTAGTGAGGGGATCCTTGGTTCAAAATATATTCCCACCCTGTGCCAGCTAGACAGTCTCATGAAATGTCAGTAAGGATGCCTATGCCAACACGGTTATCAAATATGGTAAACCAAAAGAAAATCCTTGGTACATATTTATACCAGAGATTATATAAGGAATCATCATCATCTATAATTTTAGTTCCCTGCGAATCTTAAATTCTGCCCAAACAAGTTAAGGCCAGCTAAGCAAGCTTCCTGCCTGGAATGCACGCCGCATCTCTGCAAGCTTCATTTGTTATATGGCACAGAGCTACTCCCATCTCATCAACGTGAGTAAGCCCTTCAGTGTGACACTGGCATTATAAAACCAGACGCCTGTGGCCTTAGGAAATGAGGGATTTTGCTGTGTGCTACAAATATATTCAGACAAAGAGGCTAAAAGTTATCCACTGCCTGGAGGTGGTAAGGCATCACGGGTTTATTAAGTCACCGTTCATTGTGAAGATGTTTGCAATAGTAACATCAAGGCATTAAAAGTACCCTATAAATATAGTGAGCATCTTTGTTAATTTTTTTTTAACCTTCAGGATTTTACAAAGAATTTTTTAAAAATAATAAATTTATTTTTTATTGCTGTTCAATTTGCCAACATACAGAATAACACCCAGTGCTCATCCCGTCAAGTGCCCCCCTCAGTGCTCGTCACCCATTCACCCCCACCCCCCACCCTCCTCCCCTTCCACCACCCCTAGTTCGTTTCCCAGAGTTAGCAGTCTTTACGTTCTGTCTCCCTTTCTGATATTTCCTCCCCATTTCTTCTCCCTTCCCCTCTATTCCCTTTCACTATTATTTATATTCCCCAAATGAATGAGAACATATAATGTTTGTCCTTCTCCGATTGACTTATTTCACTCAGCATAATACCCTTCAGTTCCATCCACATCGAAGCAAATGGTGGGTATTTGTCATTTCTAATGGCTGAGGAATATTCCATTGTATACGTAAACCACATCTTCTTTATCCATTGATCTTTCGATGGACACCGAGGCTCCTTCCACAGTTTGGCTATTGTGGACATTGCTGCTAGAAACATCGGGGTGCAGGTGTCCCGGCGTTTCATTGCATCTGTATCTTTGTGGTAAATCCCCAACAAAGAATTTTCTTAAAGGGAATGATCTATTTCACCTTTAGGATTTCACAAAGGGCCTTCCTAAACAGTTATGTTCCGCCCCAGCATTGGGGGCAGAGGGGAATTCAATGCAAAGAGCAGAGGGGCAAAGGATCAGTGTTCAGTTAATAATGACATAAGCTGTCTATGCCATGAGGAGCTGGAGCTACTGCAGGTTCGGTTCCACTAAACTGTTAGCTCACCTCACCTGTAATAGGAATTTGTCTAGTACTGAACCTTCTTAGCAGCAGGGCTGGCGTAATACATATAAACCTAATCACTTGGTTTCCCAACTTCTAACGTGCGGAAGATGATGCCCACCTTACAGAGCTGGGGAGACGAACGGTAACAAGCATATAATAAAGCATTAACACCATGTGTGATACCCAGAAGGCACACAGTAAATGGTCCCTGAAAGTCATCTTGTTCAAATATATTCTACAGTTAGCAAGGCACATTAATCAATATTATCAAAGTTTATCCCTAAAATAATCCTGTGCCTCTGTGTTCCCACCTTCCTTTTCTGATCAGTGAGAATGAGAGATGGAGGGTGCTAACTGAATGTTCCAGTAAACCAGCAAATGGTAAAGAGCATGTAAAAACCACCCATTTGCTGCTAATTCCATGCTCTTAAATAAAAATAAAAATTTAAGTTAAAAAAAAAAAAAAGAAACCTCTTTCAAAATGACAAGAGCTGAATGGCTCTGGCTTAGTCTTAAGTAAAGTATAAAATAATTGAATTTTTTCTTATTTCCAGTTTTCTTAGAAGGTACGATGTATTGAGATGATAAACCAACCAGAGCTCGGAAGCCTGGCTACAGGAGACGTTCTAGCACTGACTCGTGCTAATGAATGGTCTTTTAGATGGAAGATGTTGGGGCTTTGCAGCTGGGGACCGAGTCTGAGATCTCAGCTCAGCTGCTAAGCAGACAGTGTCCTCAGCCTGATGATCGGCACTGAGGCTTGGCGCCCCTCTGTCCAAGGGGACATCAATGGCCACGATCATGGCATCGTGGCCAGCATGCATCATGACGAGCACTTGGTGGTACTAAAAGCTACACCCATGCTGAGGATGACGGCGATCTTATGAGCATTCTTGTCAGAAGGGAGGCCCTCAAGGCAAGCCCGCTGTTGTGGACTGAATGTGTGTCTCCTCCCAAAATGCAGAGGTTGAAGCCCCAACCCCCCAGTGTGGCAGTCTTAGAAGATGGAGCCTCTAAGGATAATTAAGGCTAAATGGGGTCACAGGTGTGGGGTCCTGATCCCACAGGATTAGTATCTCTCCCCACTCGCTGAGGAATGGCCACATGAGGACACAGGGTGAGGGTAGTCACATTTAAGCGAGGGAAGAGAGCGCTCCAGAAACTGAATCAGTCTGAGAGTTCATCTAGGACTTGTAGCCTCCAGAACTGTGACAAAACACAGGTCTGTTATTCAAGTCACCTGGTCAGGGGCATTTTGTTACAGCAGCCCATGCAGACTAATACACCGGCTGCCGACCAAATGTGAGAAAAGTAATAACTTCTTTGGGTCTCAGCTTCTTCTGAAATTGGGAGAGGAGAGTACATGACATACAGAGCCCCTTATAGCTCAAACATCCTGTAATTTTGTGATTCATAAGCAAACGGCCACCATCTGCTCTGCCCACTCCCGCGCCCCCCCCCCACCGCCCCACCCCAGGCTGTACCATCACATCCTGCTCACCCCGATGGGAAATCTCGCCACATTCACCAATTAGTGCTCTAGTTCTGTTGATGTGTCTCCACTGCTCTGTGCCCTGGGCTCCATTCACTACAGTGTCATTCATTAGGGATCAGAGCTTCTGGGGACACAGAATCCACCACCATTAGCACTAATTGAAGCTTGGACTCCCAGCCTGCTGCTTTATGCTGGCCTTTCTCAGTGCGGCCTCGGGTGTTCCAGCCAACAAAAAGCTCCTTTACGGCCCAGGCACCTCGGCTGACAAAAGGCCTCGGCCCCCTTCCATGAGCCAAGCTGAGTGGGGGCCTGTCCGCGACGGCTGGGGGGCTCCCAGCTGCACTGTGCACACTCAGGGGTGTGTGTGGGGGTTCAACTGTGCCAGGCCGTCTACACGGGGTTCTGCTTTCTTGGGGAAGGAGTGGCCCTGGGCCCCCAGATATTACCTGGAAGTTGGGGTTGGGGTTGGGATACGGCAGCCAGGCAGAGCGTGAATTCTCCTGGTACTTGAAGGGTCCGTTGAAGGCCTGGGAGATGGCGCTCAGGTTGAAGACACACACGGCTGAGGCAGCGATGCTGTTCCTGGGGGGCCGAGGAAGAAATGGGGGGAGACGCGGTCAGAGAGCCCCACAAGGACGCTGTGCAGCATAGGTGCCTGCTGGGCGACCGCCAGACCACTGGCTCCGCAGCACCGTGAGGAGGAAGTTGAGGACATGACTGGGCGTCTCCGTGGTTTCTTTGTGGAAAACAAACCCTTCAGTGTAGAAGCGAGACTATTTAGCAGTTATGACACTTCTAATCCTGCCAGATGGGATTAATCCACTCAGCCACAAGGAGGGTGACAAAGGACTGTGAAGAGTTGCATGTTAGGCCTTTCAAATTCTGGAGGAAGCAGGCATCTTCCTGTAGGGGCTGGAGCCTCCCTGTAGTCCAGGGGGCTCTCAACCCCACTGTTCACCCAGTTCCTGGACACCAGTGGGGCCCACTGCTCCTGCTCTTCTCAAATCCTCACAGAGCTGTGTGTGTTTTCAACCCCTCAAATAATAACTGACTAAAAGCGTTTTGCAAAAAGTACCTGTCAGAGACCATTCACATTTTTTTATTCCTTTTTTAATTTAAAAAGCATTTTAAATTCAAAGGGTCAGTGGGAAAAACTTGACGGAGGAAAATCTTGAAACCTCAAATCAGAGTTCAAGCTCTGCAGAGGGAGCTGTAAATGGGAGGCTCCTAGGAGTTCGGTGCCCTTTCACTAAGTGTGTTAACAGCAAAATATTGTCTGCTTAAATAAATCTGCATTTTCGAGCACAGCTCTGATTTCTACCATCTGTGAGTCGCCATTTTTAGACATCTGGGAACAAAGGGCTGCAGTGACCCCCACCCTACAGTAGTATCCCATTTCCTGCTGCCCAACCCATGGCCAAAGGGGTAAGACAACCATACAGTCCCAGGTCAGAAGGAGCTAGAACGATGACCGTCATCCCCACTCCCAGTGCTAAGAGGCCATGATGAGTATACAGAGGCCAACCAAAACCAAGAGCAGAAGCACCGGGAGCTCGGCCTCAAAGCAGCCACCCAATGTAGAGCCAGGTAACAACTGGCCGTCTCTGATCGTTCACTTTTTCAATTTGGAGCAATTCTTTTAAAGAATGTGGTCATTGGGATGCCGGTGGCTCAGGGGTAGAATGTCTGCCTTCAGCTCAGGGTATGATCCCAGGGTCCCAGGACTGAGTCCCACATCGGGCTCCCCGCAGGGAGCCTGCTTCTTCCTCTGTCTGTGTCTCTGCCTCTCTCTCTCTCTGTTTTTCAGGAATAAACAAATAAAATCTTTAAAAAAATGCAGTCATCTGTCCAGAAGGTAAGATCAAGGCTGAGATATGAGGGGGAGGAGAGATGGAGTATATTGTGGGATTCGAAATGGCTGTATTAGAAAGTTGTTCCTAAGACCTGGTAAGACTAGGTGTTGGAGGGAGAAAGGGAAGATCCAGCGATTCTATCTCTGCTAGTATACTTGCTACAGACTGGGTGATTTCCAACTTGATGGGGATCTGCAAGACTCAACAAATGGTTTGAAATAGTCTAAAACCTGGTTTTGCGAGTATCTGAATTGACCATTCACCACTGGAATGGCCCAGATGCGATACTTATATAACTTTTTAAATTGTTCATTTTTGCCCAGAGCCAGGGGAATGAACAGCTAAGTAAGCCAAGCTCCCATTGTGTATAAAATTGATGTCAACTCAGCAACTGAACATCCATCTTGTGCCGCCAACACTATTTCTTAAACCAGGTTTTGGAAAGCAAATCAACTTGAGAAACTATAAATTGATTTTTTAAAAGAAACTTATCAAAGACAGAAAATAACCTCTAGGGTTGAAAAGCAGGCTTACAATGAAGATGGTCATAGTGGGGCAGGGGTGGGTGGGGAGCCTTCCATTTCTGTCTTATTTTTCTAACTTCATGTCAGAAAGAAGACTCTTCTGGAGTAAATGTTATTATCGAGCGGCTGTTAGCACTTAAGCTCCGCAGGGGAAAGAACAGAGAGAAAGAGTAACAGGGAAGGAAGAGCAGATGAAGTGAGTCTCTAGCAATTTCGACAGGCTTCCCCAATTCTCCCAGGACTGTGAGGTTTCCTGGGACACAGGGCTGACGCCAGGGCAATCCCAGACACCCGAGGACAGCTGCTCACCCAACCCCGTTATAAGCACTTTCAACCCACCCCGATCTAGGTTTTCTCCAGACTGTTAGGCCACCCGATTAGAGATTTCAAAGATGGTCCAAAGCAGAACCCACATTGCAGACCAGCATTACCACCAGCAAAAGGGAACCCAGACCTTGTCTGAGTATGAAAAGGCTATCTGTCACTCCTGGGGTGGCCTGTGATCCTGTGCGCCCTTGCAGGGCACATGCGCTACGAATATGAAATAAGTGTGGGTCACAACACACTCCTCCAGGCTAAGAGTGAACGAAAGACCAGGAAACATCAAGTGCTTTCCCTCAACCAAATTTTGTCAGTTCCGGAGCTAGGAGTATCTCCCTTCAAGAAAAAAAAAAAAAAAAGACGCTATCATTTTTTTCAGTTATATTTTAAAAGTATAATTATCATTTTAGAAATGCTTGCCCAAGTTAACCATCTCCTGGAACAAAGGGTTAAAACATAGTTACAGGAAAGTGAGAATGTCCATTTTACATCTGAGCAGGGATTCAGGCATGAGTTACATTATCTCAAAGATCAGACTCTTCAGACAACACTACTTTCATTCTGCACAAATGCATGACTTGCATGTTGGGGAAAAAAATGCATCTGATATGTACCAGCATTTCAGAAAGTGCCCAGAACACACTGGCACATCAGGAAGGAGAAATTTATAGTCAAAGTAATTTGATGCTACAATTACGCAAGGAATAGATTGAAACTTTTTCATTTCACTGTATTTTCCGAATACCAGTTTCAGAAATCACATTATTGTCGCATAATATTTAATTCCTACTCAAACATTTATTTGGCCATTAGCCCAGTAAAATAAGAAAGATTTCTTTTAAAACAACTTTGCAACCACAAAGGTCAGAGAACAGTAGGCTCATTCACAATGAACAGAAGAGCAGGGAAAGAAATTTTTTTCCAGTTACTTACACATTGGTGGTAAAGATGCCATAGATCAAATCCAGCTCGGCCAGGAAGAAAGTGCTCTGCAGTTCGTTGTAGTAAAAAGGGACTTCCCCGGGCCGGGAGCAGTTCAGGCGAGCCTTCATGAATGTGGTCCAGGTGTCCTCCAGCAGGAACCGGCCCCCGATGTCATTCTTACAGACCCGGGCAGCTCTGGAGAACACAGTTTTCCCACAATCGTGCTCCACGGCATTCTCTCGGAAAAAGAAGTAGGTGAAATTTCCAATGTCGTAAGATGACACGAAGTTTGGTTCTGGAGATCAGAGGAAAGAAGAAACATGTAAATGTTCCTATGATGTTTCTTTATGTCTTACCTCCTCGGTTATTTATTCCAAGGAGATATGGGTTCGTGCAGACACCACCCAGGTTCTGAGGGACGAGTGGGATCCCTGGGAACAGCTCCATGATCTGCGCTGAGGGAAGAACTCAGGACAGAAGTTCCAGGTGACAAGAAATCGCCCACATGATGTCACACGAAAGCATCCTGATTTAACGCCGCACTTGAGTCACACATTAATGTGTGACTGGGGAGAACAGGGTTTTGTGATACACTTTAAAGCAACACATACTAGTTACTTGTATATTCTCATGTGACCTTCAGAGAGAGTGGGGCAAAATGAGATTAAACATACGTGTGATTGAGAATATAGGAGTCTATTATCATGTTTGTATAGAAGACGACAAAATTCCTTGATCTTACTTGAATACATATGACTGACATAATTTATGTGCTTTTAGTGAGAACGTGAAGATGGTTTTCATTTGTGAAACCTGAAACAAACATTGAGACTATCAGGTTAGTGTCCTGAATTCTCTTTAGCAATTCCAGTTACTATGGTGACCACATCACTGTGAGGACCAAGCCTCATTTTCTTATTTCTGGGTTGCTGGGAAATCCGTGTAGAAGAGGGGAGTGTATGGAGATAGGGTCAATGCCTTCCAGCTTCCTGGTCTCATAATTAGCTTAAAAATAAGGATTCAGAAATGACAAGATTATGGCAAAACCTTTACTTTATCACCAAGCCCACTGGGAGCTTAGGAATTTTAGTTTGTCAAATGAATTTCATAAATAGTATTCAAAGTGTTATCTTTGTAGCTTCTTGTTTGAATCCATTCAGGGTAGAAATGATACTCTTTCAAACATGGATATGCCCTAACATTTATCTTTAAAAAATTCTAATAACCAGGTTTGGTTTTTACTCTTTCCTCTATTGCCAGGGGTTTTCTATTCAATTAGCAAGTGTCTGAATTTTATGGTGCCATTACAATAATATGGCAATAACCTTTTGTGTTCAAAATTAATGGAAAGACACACACAACAACTATATCCACAAGGACACATTTCAGGGACAATTAGTTTTTGGGGGCAATTCAATTGGCCTTGTACTTTGCCAGATCCAATCAGATTGTACCAACAGATGTGTTACTGGCAGGACAACTAAAAGTACATTTGGCTACAAGACAACCCATCATTGTTAAAAGTGAGACACACAACAAGCTCACCTCAGGTCTGAAATATAAACATGGAGGTAATCCTGATGACTACTATTCCATCCAAAAAACTGTTACCAGTTTTCAATTAACACATATATTAGATATCTTCACAAAATGCCTCATTTTAATTCAACTTTACATCATAAAAATGTAACAACTAGTCTAGGCTGTGTAAGCTGTGCATGCAATGTGTTCTTCTTGGTCCGTGATATTGTTCTTCAGTAATTTAAGCACGTCAGGTAATAGAGACTTCAATAAGGACTATTTGTCATTTATACACAGTCAAACATCCTCGTAGATCACTATTATGTTAGCCTGAAATGGGTATAAAGGAAACTAGATTGCATAAAAGTGTATGAAATGGAAATCAAACATATTTTCTGTACAGCAAGCTTTCATATCAAGAAAGATGCTCACAGAGAAGCAGGAGGTGACCTGGGTTTCGGGAACATTCAGCAAAATAATGCGGATGTTTTTGAACCTGTGTTTACTGAGCTTCCAAAAGAGAATTACTCATTGAGGAAGACCCCAAAAAGCAAAGATACGGAACAATTACAAAACTATATTTGGTTGGTTTCTCAAGAAAATATTCACTTATACAGCTAATTCTAAAGAGAAGGCTAAATCAGTTCAGAATATGCCCTGTACCCAGGCTCTAAAACAAAATTGTAATTTGATAATTTTGCTAAAAACAAACAATAAAAATCATCATGATTATCATGAAAACAACAACCACAAAGCTTACATAAGATGGAGAAAGCAAAGAAAGAGGATTCAGGACTGGAGTGTCCAGCTTGGGGCTATGATCACCAACACACGTGGATGAGGGGTGGGCAGAGGCCACAGCATTTATCAACACCCTCACAAAGACCTATTCCTGCTACCAATTTGAGGACAAACAGCCTGAAGACCAGAGTGTATGTCTCTAGGAGGTCTGGACCGAGGAAATGAGAAGCTGCAAAGGTAAAAAGATCTGTCACGGTTTCTTCCAGTCAGAGCTGAGTCTGTAACTTAAAAAATATCTACAGAGTGCTAATGCAACTGCGCCAGGCTTCCACTCGGGGCTCCCATTCTTGTGCTCGTTAAACTCACAGGCATCATAAAGGTAGGTACTGTGTTACTAGTTATTAGTAAAATGGCCAAGTTCACACAACTAGCAGTGGGGAGCCTCGGGAGGGGGTTACATCCCGAATCCAGACCATCTGACCTCAGAGCCTAGGCACTTAGCCTTGCACTCCCCTGAAAAAAACAACGCGCTACAAAGGAACAATGGACTATATTCATAACATTCACAAAACTTAGTATTCGGGATGGTGGTTTAGAAACCAGAGTGGGGGAGCAGGTTTACTCCAGAAGACAAGTGTCCAGACTGAATTTACCCTGCTGCTATTAGGGACATGAGGAATGACAGGGCAACAAAAAGTGGGAGAAGGAGCCAATAATCCAAAGGCTCATTAGGCAAGAGTGCTGCTGGGAAGCACCTGCCCAACTCCAGAGACATTTCAAGAGGTGCCACCACCGCCCCAGAGAGCCAGGGAGTGACACTTAGGACATCTATTCCATGTCCATCATCTGCTCAAGATGAACAGCTTCACTTGGATGTCTCCTAGGAGGGGACACTGGCCAATGCCATGCAGACCGGCCCACAGTTTCCTCTCTCCACAGCAGACTTCCACTGTATCTCCAAACCACCTTGAGATAGTTGTATGATAGGGTGACAAAGCACACTTCAGACAGAAACGCTCAAACACTTTTTTTCCTACTGAGTACAAATGGGGGAAGAATGCATGCTCAGTGGGTCGTGTGTGCCATTTTCTAACTCACCACCCGTTACAGGTCCATTTAGACAGGGAACTAACTGACACTTGGAAACACATCCTGCTGTCCCACTGTGGCCCTTTAGGACCATGATGGGTCCCTGATGGTGCGACCTGCTGTAAAACCAGGAAGCTCCATTTCCTGGAAAGCACAGCCTTTTGAAAGTCAGCCAGCATCCTGTTCCTTTTCCAAAGACAATAAAAAAGCTGGAATAATTGGTAGACAGACAGCCAAATATCTCTTGCATTTATAGATATAACCCCGGAGGTAGGAGATGTTTGACTCTCACCAGGCAGTATAATAAGATGTCTACTGTTTCCCTCTCATTATTTAAGTTCTGTCTCTTGTTAAAATGCAATTCACCACATACTAGTAATCTGTCACTCCTGAGTGAACTGAACAAGTCATAAATCAGGCACTCGCCTTCTTGCCTACAATGAATATAAGTGCGTGAAAGAGAGATCTGAGAGGTCCTTTATTCTTTATTGTCATTAGAGCGACACACGAATAGAAGGTGCTGCCAGTTCAGAAAAAAAATAATAAAGCAGACATGAGTATATGGCAGCTTATTATAATTATATGCATGGAGAAGCTGTTTTTTCTCATGTTTATAAAACATCTTGAGTTATGGATTACAAAGCATTTTACAAAATATGTCATATCATAAGAGCAGATATGTTTCATGACATAGGAACTTTCATTTTATACATTTACTTATCAGTGACCATGCAGAATGCAGATCAGGGTAAGGGAAGTGAGCCATAAGATAATAAATAGGAGTAATGAAAAGAACAAAAGCTTCAACATTTTTGAGAAGACTTTGACCAGGTGAAACCAAAGGCTGAACATCCAAATGGATCCTTCCATTCTGTAGTCTTTCTAAGGCAACACCTCCTCTGTCAGTCTGGGGGCGCCTTATGTCCCGTGGTTCAGTCAGATGACAGACCAGATCACGTACAAGCTCTTGATATAGAACTATTTGTCCAAATTAATGCCCATGGATATTGAAGACACAAAGGAATTCCAGTCTGTCAGCTCTACAAAAATCTTACTAGAATCAACATCTATCATAAATCTTTTTTTCAATCAACAGCCAGTTTGTAATACACTCATCAAAAGCTGACTGGAAGAGGGCTGGGCATGGAGCCTACATGGGCTGTGCCTCTGACCATCCCAGCTTGAAATCCTGGGCTGGACCATGGACATCTAGAGGGCTCTTTTATCCTGGATGACAATTCAGGTCACAAAAGACCTACTTTGCCTTAAGGATCAAGAGACTGGTACACAGTAGGATCCCAATAAATGGTGCCTATAATTATTATTTCATGATTTATTCTTGATTTCCCTCTTAATAATTTATGTTTAGTAGAACTTCACATAATTATAATGAATTATCAAACACACAAATGTTATCAAACACACAAATGTTAAGCTTAAAGATGATCAAAATTGGAGAAACATAAATAAAGCCATGCTGAGTTTTTAAAAGAGCAACCCATTGCACAAAAAGGAAAGAATGAATGGAAACAATCTTTAGACATGACACAGTAAGCCAGCTTTTTTAAATCCTCTAATTTGTTGCTGTCAGGCACTACCAGAACAAAACAAAACAAACAAACAAAAAAAAACCCAAAACATTTCCATATATCTTCCTAGATTTCATACGCCCTCTTACTGTGCACATTTTCCCCTTGTCACAGTGACATGAAAACGTGCTGCAGAGTGGTCCAAAGTAAACTAATTTCATCCGGTATCTAGTAAGCATGGATAATTACACTAAAATTAAATTAAGTACAATATGGTTTAAAAGCCATTGACATAGTAAAGCTTTCCTGAAGATTTCCAGTAAAAGGAAGACAGACAGATAGGTAGATAATACATGTGTGTTTGGTGTCCTTGTGTCTATGCGTGTCTGTGCGTGTGTCCCACGCACACATACATAAGGTACCGAGGCATATGTATATATGGCTCAATACCTCCACCTACTGGCTGCGTGAACTAGTCAAGTCACTTAACAGCACAGATTCTGTGTCCGGTTTTAGAGTGGTGGTGACCCCACCCAATGTGTATCATTAGGGGAATTAAAGGTGATGCATGACAAGTGCCGAGCACTTAATTGCTAATCATCGAAATGTAGATCACCATGTGTTTGTATGTGCAAATTAAAATATAATAAATATGCATATACACAAAGTATGTAAATCAATATTTACACATATATTGGTAAACTTATAGTCAGTATTTATTTAAAAAGCTACATCATCAACTTTGCATTCTATGTAACAAATTAGGGCCTTTGTTCCCCTCAGCAGATGTGGCACCAGATATAGTGGAGGTGCTATAGATAGAGTCCTCCTCCGTCATCAGCTACTCACCACCTACGGTGGGGACAGTGCTGAGCTCTGCGTGTGCGGTAACTGAAAGAGCTCATGTCCTCAGGGACAGTGTGAGGAAACCAACAACACAGACCAACAAGTAATCACAATGATGACAAGGACAATGATGACCAGCAGCAGCGAGGTGAATTCCAGAATCAGAAAGGAGAGGATCAGAAAAAAGGCAGATGTAAGGTTGGGGAGGGACCGCCAGGCCAAAAGCAGGAGAGACACCAGCTAAGAGGACTAAGAGGACACCCAACCAGTGGCCAGGAATGGAATGAAGTTCGTGTTGGAATAAAGGAATCAGCCGGGCAGGGGAAAAGCCAGGACAGCAATCCAGACGGGAGCAGGGATGTCAAGTGCCCCTGGAGAGTCAGTCACCGAGGAGTTTTAAAGAAAAGTTCATGATGCAGGCTCCTGTGTGTGAGGGGTGGCAGTGGTCAGGTAATAGTGGGGTGAGGCCAGCCTTGGATCCCCAAGCCCTTCGCTCACTGAGCACCTGGCAGAAAGAAAACCATTGCATAAAACCAAAAATGGAGTCCCAGCCAACTTGATTCCTTCTTGCTTCAAGGGGAATATGACCTGATGAACATTTTTTTGCACCATTTGCTGATTCCAGCAGGAGCAACCAGTACCAAGTAGACCTGTGCCATCTCTCTCCGAATGAGATCTGCTCCTCTACACGAGCGCTCACCCTGCAAGGCCAAGACTGTCCTCCAAAGCCCCCTCTATGTCTAGAGAAGTTTCACTAACTGGCTGTCGTCTAGACGTTCTCGCTCAGAGTGACAAAGACATCCTTCGTCTGTTCCCCCTCAATCTGTTCCAAGCACAGAGCCTCTGCAGGTTTTCCCTTCTTCTGAGAGCGTCTCCCACACCACATGTTCCAAGGCTCAATTCGTTCGAACTAATTTCACAAATATGCATTTTTAAACATTTACAAAACGGAAAGTTTCAATTTACTATGCTCATTTTTTCTTGATTCTCTTTTAAAAGCAGTGGTTCACTTCTTTTAAGAATGAATCATTTAACCTGCAGAATCATGAATCAAAGCTGAGAGGAATTCTTTTAATTGGAATAATAACTTGAATTCAAAGATCTTAGAACTATTTTAATGTTTATAAATAGTTTTAAAGAGGAAGAGGAAAATATGTGAGAGCTCACTGGAAAAAGATACCGGGCTGCAAGAGTATGCAGTTAGAAGACATAAACTTCAACGATGCTGTGGTCTTCATCTCCTGAGCTGACCTGGGCCAGGGCAACGCAGAAGCCCAAAGAACAGAGTCAACTGTCTAATATGCAGCCATGCAGATAAAACGTGAGAGGCCACTGAGGGGATGCAAAGAGTTTAACAGAATAATTTGGAGACAAATTTACTGAAACACATAGACCTGGGGATTTATAAACAGGATGACGATATGATTTATGAGCCAAATAGGAGCACTTTTGAGAGGGACAGGAAGCAATGTTATAATCATGCCAGGGAGGCAGGAGTGACCTAGGACTGTCGCAAGGAAACCGCTCATGATGTCTAGACAATAATACATTGAAGCGTTTTCCTGCCTGGTGATTAAGTACTAGAAAATTTCCATACAGTATATATTGTCTTCTTTCTAATGGGACACAACTTCTCCGTGTGGATTTCTGCTCTGTTTGATGCAGGTCTCCATATGACTTAGTGTATATCGTTGTGCCTTTGGCCACATAATGCCTTGGTGGAGGAAAGAAGGGCTTATTCATCCATTCTCTTCTGAAATGTGTAAATTGAAAGTCCTAATGACTGACTGGTGAGTACAGAGCTGTCACCGCAAGACTGAAGGGGTTCTGTACTCCCCTACTTTCAGGCATTCAACACAGAGACCCATCAGTACATGACACTGCTTGCAAAGAGCACCAGAAGAACCAATTCCTTTATGTCACTTAACAAGCTTTTGCGCCCATGAAGGGCTGTTTTAAATTATGTCACAGGCTTTTCTACTTTGGGTTTAATAATCCCCATTCATCTCACCTCTTTTTGCAAACTTTCACAAATAAAGGAAATCCTCCTAAACTCCAGGGTTCTCCTATCCCTCCTCCATGGTAGCTTATGCATTAAAAAAATGTGTATGTTAGGAGGGAGATGGAGGCAGGTTATGATGTTGCTGTTTCCTAAGATGTGGATGAAGCAAATGGGATGAGGGAGCATGTGGAGGGGCAAAGATGCAAGCTCCGGAGTGGGTGTGTCTTCAAACCCTGGCTCATGTACACATCTGCCTAGAGGCTCTGGCTCAGGGAGCTAGTCCCTTTGACCACAGCTTGCTCATCTGTAAATTAAGGACAGCGTCATCTCCCTTGGAGGATTCTGTGGAGGATTACTGAAGGCATGTGTATGGAGTCTCCCATCTACCCAGCAAGTTCGAAATGGCCATTGCAACCCTATAAAGATAATCAGATTTGGTTTACAACACAATTTCCAGTATACCTGCATCCCACACAAGACAGACAATCTGCCTGATATCCCGCCAATCAGAAACGGTGGCTCATCGTGCTGGGTCCCACGTCACCCGACTGCTCACATGCTCTAAGCCCACGACTCATCATCCTAGCCAGCTGAAACTTCACACATTAGATGTCAGGCTTTAGCCTCACAGCTGCAGTGCTGAAGAAGCCCACTGTTCGCGATGACACCCCTTTTCAGCATCTCCCCAGATGCCTGTTTAGTAACATATAAAACTAGGCTGCTGACTATGCAATCGTGATTTTTGTTCTGGTTTTACTGAGCTTCTTCTTGATAAAGACTTGAGTTTTCCTACACAAATTCCTAGGCTCCACTTGTCTTTATTTTGCTTGTTCTGTGAACACTGCTTCCAATTTATGAAATTCCTGCTCTAGCAATGTTGCCCATCCAGGGAGCCCCTGGAGCAGATGATTCACACCGTTAGGGACTGTGCTATTTAGACTCTGCCAAAAGTGAACTCATTGTCACCAGGATGAGCCCGAAAGAGTCACCCTGGCATGGCCATGCCTAGAGCTTTGAGAGGCGGCATCTGCTCTCAGGGAGAAGCGCTGCGCTCCTCCACCAGGCACCTGTCTTCACGGTTAGGACAACCATTTCTCCTTGAGTTAAGCACAGAGAGGATTTTCTCTCTCCAAGTAAATTATCTTTAATCATTAAGAGGTTAATCATTATATTTTAAATACCTCAAAGAGTCCATTTAATGCATAGGGAACATCATTAAAGTGTTTCCAACCAGGAGAAGTTGAGGTTGTTACAAGAGGAAGTCTCTTGGCCTGAAACATAATAGCTGATATGAAACAATCTTGTGTGGATAAGATGAAAACCCCTGTGCTATCAGGTTTTTCTGCTTCCATATGAGGTCATGGTGGGAATCTGCAGAAACAGAAGGAGCTGCGGACTTCATCGGGACAACTTCGTTGGACAAGCAAACACTTCCCCCCAGAGAAGGAAAACAAGCAGGTCATCGAGTGTCAACGAGATTATGTCCACGCAGACATCCATGCTGACTTATTAAGGCTCATTTATGAATTAGTTTTTCCAAGTTCCTAGTGAGATTTTTTTTTTCTCTGTAGGGAACATGTAGTTCCCTAAGAACCCATAATCTCAATTTGCACAATATTATTTTGGAAATGTCATTTCCCCCTTTGTCGTGGGTTTATTGTTTCCCCAATTTGATCGACAATTTCTTGGCAAGTTTCTGAAAGCAAATTTTACAGCTTCTCTATTTTAAGCATTGACTATTAAACATTTATTATCCTGCCTTACAGTAATCATTTAATAAGAGTAATGATTAGTATTTTAATGCATTAAAGTGGTTTTAAGGTATTTCTCTAAACACATAAGTTTTTTTCAGAGTAATTTCAGCACAGGGCATAAATTTGATATTGAAACTTACATTCACTACCAAACACATGACTCAGTGTTTCAAATTCCACCAGAACATTATCCAATCAATTGCACTGCCTTTGATAACTAACTAACGGTTGAGGAGTGCCCAAATGAGAGGACAAAGGAAGTTTTCTCAGATGTTTTGATGTGAATCAGTTTCAAATGTAATAAATCTATTTTTTTTTTTAATTCTAGGTTACAATTCCCATGACACGCTCCCTTTGTTTAACAACACCATTCATATTTCTACTATTTATGAAACGCACTTATCTCCTACTCATTCAAAAAATATTGATGGAACATCAACTGTGTTTCAGGAACTTAGTGAAATTTTTTTTTTTAACTTAGTGAAATATTAAGCACACAAAGATGGCTCGCATATAATCCCTTCTCTCAAGGAAAGAAGCAAAGAAGCAAACTAATAAGTAGTAACTCATTTAGTCAAAAAATATTTTTGGGTGCTTATGATGTACCCAACACTGTTGAAAGCATGCAGGACACATCACTGAACAAAATACATTAGCCCAGCCACTGGGGAGCCTCCATTCTGGGGGGCAGGGAGGAAGGAGGCCAGCATTCAAAGGGCATAGGAGTTAAGGATCAAAGCTGAGCGTGGTAAGAGGGACAAAGTAGTCTCAGATGGGACAGGGTGTCACTTCACATAAGGCAGGGTCCCATTGAGAAGCCCCATCTGAGCAAAGACTGGAAGGAACTAAACCAGTTGGCCAAGTGGCTTTTGGCGGGAAGGAGCTTTTCAGATAGAACAGGGACCGGCAAACTATGGCCTGCCAGCCAACCCTACCCACGAGCACACAGCCTCCGCGATCAGGTGGGCGCTGGTGATGGCCACTATGAGGGAGGGACCGAGAACATGTGTTGCAAGAAGGGAAGGACAACATGCATTGCAAAGCTTACGCTGCTTTTACTCTCTGGCCCTTTGCTGATCCCTAAGAGCCAGTGAAGAGCCAGAAGCACTGGGCAACATTTAAGAGGCCAAAGCAGAAGGAGCAAGGGAAAACACAGAGGTAACAGGCGGCAGTGGGTAGGCCTTCAGCTTTCTCTGCAGGTGGAATGGGGACTCTAGATTTTAAGCAGAAGAACGGCCAAGAGCTCCAGGATCGTGAGACAAGCACAGTCCTGCGTAATGCAAAGAAGGGATAGGAGATCTAGGAAACCGAAACTCTAATTGTAGCTGAGGGGGGTGGGGGATGGGGGGTGGAGAGCAGCATTTGGGAGGAGGCAAAAAATCAAGGGAAGTGAGGACAGCATAAATAGCGTGTACAAAGAAACGTGGTAAGGAAGGCATGCCCCTGCACACTTCCCCTGCAAGGTCACCAAAGGTGCACACGAGCAAAGTTGCAGGAGTTAGGGCAGAAAGAACAGGCGGAGCCAGACCACATGGACCAGGAAAGAGAAAAGAGCAACCCCGATGAAGGTGTCCACAGTCAGCCCTTGCTGACAGCTGCTGGCACGTGCCAGCACCCGGGTCTTGGTGCACACAGACAGCGATGCTGTTGGGGTACCCACCTAACTGCCATAAGACCATAGAGGTGGTGGTAATAAGAAACTGTGCCTGGAACTCTGCTGTTAGATCCAGGGTACATAGCTTGCTCAAAGTAGGTTATTGGAACTAGAGCAGGTGTTTATGCTGGGTCCCTGGGGGCATGAGAGGCTTGGCAGGTGCTCACTCAGGGTTCCCTGTGTCCTGGCCAGATGTGAGCCTGGGCAGGCCAATGCCACCATTTTCCTGAAGATTACCCCCAAAGCACTGAGGTTCCTGGGATGATGGGGTGACCAAAGGGCCCTGGCTTGCTGTGCTCTGTCCACATGTCCTGAAGTCCAGGCACTCTGTGTCTATTTGCTCTTCTCAGACTGGGGTGTCCGTGTGCTTATTTCTGTCAAGCCTTCACTAGAGACCTTTGAGGGAAGATCCCCAACACAGAATGAGCGAGATGAAATGCACTTCTGCATGCTGTGCATGCTGCCTAGGAGACGGGCACCCCTCCCCGCACAGATCACGGGGAGGACAAGGGATATACAGCAGACAGGGCCACAGTTTAAGTGAACAGACTGTCCACACCAGTGGTCTGGAGAATGCAAGGAAGAAATGGGGGAAAACCAGCCGTGCCTTCGGCAAAGAGGAGACAGCACAACCTGCTAAGCATGAGATACTAGAGCAGAGATAAGGAGGCTGAGGAGTGGGACAGAGGATTGACTCATATATAGCACAGAGAGAAAAGTAGAGTTGTCATCAGAAATAAGACACTGCAGTGTAAGATGGCAACATCTGAGCATTCCCTGATCAGTGCACCATTACAGGTTGAATTATATCCACCACTCCCCCCAAAAGATATGCTGAAGTCCTAACCCCCAGCACTAAATGAACTCTTATTTGAAATGGGGTCATGGTAGATTGAATTAAGAGGAGTTCATGCCAGCGGATGGTGGGCTCCTAATCCAGTATAACCAGTGCTCTTACATGAAAATGGCCAAGTGAGGACAGAGACGCACAAGGAGAAGGCCACGTGAACACAGAAGCAAAGACCGCGTGATACTGCCACAAGCCGAGGAATATCTGGGGTGACCAGTGCTGAAAGAGACAAGAAGCATCCTCTCCTACAATCTTCAAAGACCACTGTGTTTTTCCTGTATTAGGCAACTAACTGAATTATGAAAAGGGCCACCTCTGTGTAAAAGGCAAATTGTCCTGGGTGCAACTTAATCACAAGTACCACATCTGGACACAAAAATTGTGCATGCCATAGTTAAAAGGTCCTATATTCTAGACCTCTCTCCTGCTAAGACAATTCTCTTCTGTCAAACAAAACTGTTGGCAAAACCAAAAAATGGCCAAAACAAAGAAATGAGTCCTGATTCATATGCAAGCAGCTGTTAGCTGAGCGACAGCCTGAGATGTGTAAGTAATGAACCCTGTTTGCTCACGTCTATGAGTGAGTGTCATGAAACCACATTTCCCATCAGCAGGCTTGGGCTTTCCTAGAATGGGCTCTCCAATGCGGAGGGAGCTCCCGATGACTGTCATGAGGCGGGCTTGGGCCTCCTCATTCAGCAGGCCATCATCTGCATATTCGTAGCTGACCACACCAGCTCCGGGTTTTCCAGAGCACCCACTCAGCTCTATCAACAGTAAATCCAAACCTCTGCTCTGCATTTGTTTCCTGCGTGCCTTGATTCTCAATCAGCTGAGAACTCTGGAGAAGAATATAAGAGCCTCATTGAATGGGTCGCTAAAATCACAACAGGAAATGGGACCCTTTTTGGATACTGCAGAACTAACTTTGTTTTCAGCTTGTTTGGGTTTCTTTATTTGTTTTTGTATCCTTTAAGGGGAAAGACATCTGCACAGTTTTATAAAAAGATGGCAGTCATCACTAGAGAGGAAGAAATCTGAGGCTATGGGGAAAAAAAGGGCGGGGGGAGGAATAACAGATACGCAAACAATCTCAAGTAAAGAAAGAAAATTTCTCCAGAACATAGCAGGGAACTGAGACCAGGGCGTCTGGTTACACAGCAGGTGGGATGCAAAGGACAGATTCCAGCGAGGTCAGTAAGAATAGAGGCCCCTGCTTCCAGGTTCAGGTAGGGGACAGAAGCAGAACTAAGTGGAGTCAGAGACCAGAATCTGTCCTGGATGGTCAATCAGAGCAGAAAACCAGGGCCAACCAGGAGTAGAGACAGTATCTTGGGGCTCAGTAGAAGAATGCAGTGCTCCAACAGGACCAGGAGACGGAAGAAACACTCAACACTCAAATCTCTGCTCTCTGCCCTGGGAGTGAGGGCCTTCCTTGGTGGGCAGGGGAGGGCAGCAGCACCATCTGGTGCCATGGGAATTAGGATGACAAGGTGAGTCGAGGGTGGCTTTACCATGTTTACCTTGGACTTTTCTTCAATTTTTCAGTAGTTGGATTCTATCATATATAAACAGCAGCGCACTTTAGGAACCTAAAACATTACTCATTATGTTCGACAAATACTGACAGCACGCCTACGGTGACTGTGCTAACAAGCACAGTTAGCTCTCCCATCGCCCTTCTCACATCACTTGGCTCTCAGACAGAAAGGGTTCCACCCAGAGGTTAATGGAATCAGACCATCTGATCAGCCAGTGGGTATTGGAGTCACATGCAAAGAAACAGTCCACATTTACAACTCATGCTATGACCTGAATTATTTTTCCAGGATATTCTTCAATGGGTCACTTTTGGGAAAAAAGAGAGAGAGAGAGAGAGAGAGAGAGAGAGAGAGAGAGAGAGATGGTATTCCTAATGACTTTTTACTTTGCTTTGGACAAACTCTAATTACACTGCCTTTGGTTGGGGGGCAGGTGATTCTGATTTTTAACTAGAAACTTTGCTTGGTCAGTAAAAATCAAAAATGAACAGAAAGAAGAACTTTAAGTAAACAAAAGAATGCTCCAGGGCCCAAAGGGGTCTAAAACCGTTCAGTGGAAATAATGTTAATGAAGAAAATCTAGTTACAGCTGCAGTTTAGGAAAACAATTCATGGTGCCCTTTGGAAGCTACAGAATCATTTAAATTACTGGAGAAAGTTGATGAGGAGATTCTCTTTTCTAGATGGAGTCTTTTAAAGGCAACCTGGTGGCTAGTTGAACCATATTATCTGGAAAAATGCTTGTGTCATGTTTATATACACATACAAATAAATATGCATAAATAATGAGCCAAAGCCAGTGGTTCTCAGCCAGAGGCGTTTTTCTCCCCCAGGAGACACTTAGAAACTTCTGGAAACTGTTTTACTATCACAACTAGTAGAGGGGTGCTATTGCATCTAGCGAGTAGAGGCTAGAGATACTGCTATCCATCCTATGATAACCAGCACAGCCCCACACCACACACATATCAACGTATTATCTTTTTCTCAGTGCTGAGGTTGAGAAATTCTGGTCTATATAGTTAGCTTGTACTTGACAAAAGGCCAGTAAACCTTTGTAGAATTTGAAAGTTCAAAATAATCAATATTATAAGGGCAATTTCAAGATTTCATCTTCATGCAGACTATTGAATAAAGGGATGTCCTGTGGTGTGTGTTAAAACACTGTGTGTACAGGCACATTCACACATGAACACCTACGTATACAGAAAGCTCAGTTTCTGCTGGAACTCCACACTCAGGTCTGCTTAGTGAGCACATGACCAATTTCTAGTCCAAGATTGAAAAGAAGTCTTCTGGGGGTTTCTGGTCTCTTTAAAAATAAAATAAAACAAAACAAACAAACAAAAAAACACCACAAACCCCCCAAAATACGAGGAATATCCTTTTCTTCTTCTGGATATTGTCACACCTGGATGCAGGGCCAGGAACTACATCACTGATCCTGCATCCCCAGCAGAGAGCTTGAGGACTGTGGATGGCACAACAGTGTAGGTGGCAGAGAGACCAGGGACAGAGCTTATGGACTCTGGTGCCATTGAACCAAGTAACTCTGAAGATGCCTCCCCCGGTGTTCTAATTATGTGACTTGATACTTTTTTTAAATCGATCAAGCTCTTTGGAGCTACCTTTTACCCAGTGTCCGAAAAATTCATGAAATTCCAGGAATTTCCTGTTTTTAGATATACAATGAGAAGTTAAGAAAGAACATACATGAATCTACAGATATCCTTGAAGCAATATCAAATTTCCTGAACGTCAAACAATAGCATTATTTGAGACATCGTAAGTTCGACGAATGGTCCTATCAACGTTAGCCCTGTGTTACCTGTGGTTCACAGTGTTGACAGTATCTGATCCCTTCTACTCCTAAAGAGCCCCATACAATGCCTTCCACACAGATGTACAAAACAAGTGACATTTTGATTTCTTTAGAAAACAAAGAAATTGAGTTGTGACAGTTTGCTGGTTACCAAGCAACCAGGCATGACAGACAAACAGGGTGGACCATGGGCAGTGACCATAAGACTTACCATTGAGCCACTTGGAGTTGTACTGGGCCGTGCGGAGAGGAGGTAAGATGCCCAGACTCCGGTAAATGGCAGGATCCCGTCCCGGAAAATCCATGGCTGTGGCAGCATAGAGTTCCCCGCCGGCTGTGAGAAGAGCCGTGGAATTGTGCTGGGGACTGTAGGGACAGCGGGCCATGCCACTGATCTGATCATGGATCTCGGTCAGGTTACTCAACTGTGGGTGAGGACCAGAGAGAGGAAACCGATTATCCCCTTGAAAGCCCTTTAAGAGCATTAACGGATTACATCTGCCCAAACTGCAAAGGATACATAAGTGATAAACTTTCTGGGGCTCAGGATAAGACAAGACCGATGTGTGCACTCTGACTTTGATGAAAACACTCTTTGGTGGACATGGACAGAGAACCCACCTCCCTCATCGTCCCTTCACGCTTGCTGGACCTCAAACCATTAAACTCTCACAAAATGCGAAGTAAGATTATTGTACATGGGTCCTTTTTTTTTTTAAGATTTTATTTATTTATTCATGAGAGACACAGAGAGAGAGAGGCAGAGACACAGGCAGAGGGAGAAGCAGGCTCCATGCAGGGAGCCCGATGCAGGATTCAACCCTGGGTCTCCAGGACCATGTCCTGAGCCGAAGGCAGTCGCTCAACCACTGAGCTACCCAGGCGTCCCGATTGTACATGGGGCCTATTTATGATGTATGGGCACTGCAGATCCCTCCACTTTAATAAAGAAAACTTCAATATTTACTGAAATGCAAACCACAATAAAGACTATGTACAATTTTATCACTACAAGGGAATTAAGATGTTACAAATAGCCCAAAACTGTGCTCACAGATAAGGATACATGCTATTTTGTACTGTGCAACCCAAATTTCCAAGACTTTATATCATCAGTTTTTAGACAGACAAGTCAGGCATCTGGTATGAACCCAGGCATCTGGTGGCTAGATTCCCAACCAATCACTGAATGAGAAAAGTTCCACCAGTTTCTTCATCCTGACCTAGGTCGTAATAGAGGAGAAGGACTAGACAGGGGATCTAGACACTCTGTTTGCTCTGCTGTCAGAGGGTTAGCTCTGGGGAAGTTACTAAAATCCTTGCACCTTAAACTCTTGTTTTAACACACAGGGACCAAAAAGCTCAGCACCACTTGGTATAGATAACCACCACCTGAGTAGGTGCAAAGTGTTGAGAACAGGGCATGAGACAAAGGCCTCTCTCTGTAACACTTACCCTCCTCCTCATCTCCCTTATACTTCCAATAACCGAATGTTATTTTGAAAATATTGCAGATGATAAATTCAGGCTCTGAGAGTTTTGCAACCAAGAAATCAACATAAAATATTTCTTTATTATCCTCCCTGCAGAACATCCCACTAATATCTCAAATTAGGAAGATTGCATGTGTGCTGTGGCAACCCTGCAGATCTACAGGTGTGAGAGGCAGGCGCTGGAAAGCCCTCTGCCAATAAGGACGGGTTAAAAAACAAACAAACAAAAAAGAGGTCAGGATGGAACTTTACTTTGGCCAGGGCTTCATTTGCTGGCTAGCTTCAATTTTTTGACGTTGTTCTTACCCAATTTATAAATTATATTTTCTTCATTTTGATTATAATTTTTTTACAGATTTTTTGCATTTATTGGAAAGAGAGAGAAAGAGCGAGAGCGAGAGAGAGCACAAGTGGGGTAAGGAGCAGAGAGTAAAGCAGGCTTCCCGTTGAGCAGGGAGCCCGACATGGGGTTCAAACTCAGGACCCTGGGATCACGACCTGGGCTGAAGGCAGATGCTTAACTTGACTGAGCCACCCAGGTGCCCCTGGATTATGATTTTAAGGCCATTTTAATACTTGTCAGTATCTCTATAATAAACCAGAACAAATGAAGAGTATGTTGAGGATTAGTGTTTGGGATCATTGGTGGGGAAAAGCTGGTAGAAACAGTAGAGAAACATATTTGGATTTAATTAAACAAGCTATAGCTACTTCCAGCTCTTTATATCATAGGCAGTATGATTAGTAATAAATCAATACATCAAATATTTATTCAATTTGAAAAAAGACTTTTTCTTTGGTTTAAAAAACAAGTCCTTAGAGAACAGAAATACATGTAAAACTATAGATTTAACAGAGTGTTTGGATTTTCCTGGTATTAGATTGTGTCAGGGCTCAAGATGAAGACCTACCGTGCGGTTGGTGCAGACAGGTGTGAAAGCATTGGTCCCACAGGTAAATAACCAGTCACCACTCACCAAAAGCACCCGGATGTAATTCTGACATTCCTCCTGAAAAAAAGTCCACATGAAACATGTTAACAAGGCCTGAGCTCCAAAGAAATGGTGAAACTGAATATATTTTGACTGGTGAATAAATTATATGGTAATTGACCACTAAAGGAAAAAAAAAAACATCTTAGATATTGACCCCCCCCCAAAGAAACAATACAACTGTTAAATAATCTGACCTTCTCCATCTGTACACCTGTCCAATAGAAGATATTAATGAAGATAAATATATACATTCACTTAAAATCTCAAAGCATGTATCTTTTTTTGATGAATGTGGTTTCATTTTGAATTGTACCTGTTAACAGTGCAAACTGGAAATCTCCTTTGATATGTGTTAGGAGAATAAATAAAAGGAAACTGTTGGATGCCACTCATGAAAAGATGTCTTAGAAATCTTCTCTGGAACTTTGAAAAAAAATGTTACGAATGCTTCTGCAAAGGCAAGGGTCACATGTGAAGCTCTGTAAACAAATTGGAACAAGTTTTCAGAAAGTTTTCAACTGCTGTTCCATACACAGTAAGAATCTATGAACATTTCTGAGTCTTGATGGAGAAGTAAAAATGTAACTAATAAGGAAAGGATGTCCAGAACATGTGGGATAAAACCCCATGCTGAGTGATGACCCAGAGTTGAATGTTTTGTGCTTGCAAAGTATGCATAGAAAATATGGGGTACTGTCATCGTAGCGCATGGGCCTCAGCCAGCATTTACTGATTAGATATTCTTTGGCAGACATTGTGCTCGAGGTCACAATCCAGGCACTTAGCAGGAAATGAAAATACAGGGCCATAACAACTAGTACAGAGTTGTGCAGAGAACAGAATGTCGCTACCTCCAGAGGGAAGGGGAAGGGGAAGGGGAAGGGGAGAGATGCAGGAAGCCTTCCCAGAGAAGGTGACATCTAATGTAAGTTTTAAAGGAAGGACAGAATTTAATGAGGCTTCCTGGAGGAAATGCCACCTGACACACATAGGATTTTAGTGGCCTAAAGTGGAAAGACATTCGGGGTGGGGGGTGGGATGGACCGTGCCGAGGCACCGTGCCTCACGAAAATATGGTGCTTTCCTTGGGTATGGAAGAGGTAACACATACACCATGGAGTCAGAAAGGGCCAGCTGTGCCTAGTGAATTTGAATTTTACTCCGAAAGCAAAAGGACTCATTTTCTGTTTTCACTGCATGAAGTCTGACCCGATCCAGTGTTGAAGGAGCACTCCATGTAGAAGCTAATCTTGTGACAGGGAGATTACAGTTCGGGAGACGGGCAAGGAAACCACTTCCCCAACTGGGGCCCTTGTCCCTTAGTGCCCGGACTGGGTGGGAGGTGTGGAAGGGCACGACCAGAGTGCAGTGAGCCACCAGGATGCGGTAAGGAACCAAGCAAGGGGCCAGAGCAGATGTCGTGTGATCCATGAGGATTTGAATCGCACACTGCCCTGCATAAGAAGCTCTGGATCGGATGGTTTGGCAACGCTCTCTTCAATCTGAGCGGAACCCCCACCTCCAGGCGGTGTTGATTTGCCATAACTCAGCCTGCTGGTGCCCTGGCCCTAAGGATGATGAAAAGAGCTAAGTCTGGGGATCTGCTTTCTAAATATGAAGTAAAATGTCAAGGGTAGATACTTCTCCCAATACCATAACTTAGCAAGAATAGTAAGAAATGATCACTGGCGACTAATCTGAACACACGTTGAGAAAAATAACAATAACAAAAAGGAATGAAAGCTCTAAGTTTGATATCAGAAGAATTAACAAATGAATGTAAACAGTGGGCGGTGCGTTGGGTAGCTGAGAAATGGAGAGGAGGCTTGTTTTGTTCTGTTCTATTTTGTTTTTGTGACTGGAGAAAGGGCAGAGAGTTCAAAAGAGAAAGAACAAAATATGGCTTCAAAGAGCCACACGGTCATCCCTTCCCAGGCTGAGGGAGCACAGGGAGGTTACGGAGGAGGGGCGCGGCGGCCCAGCCAAGTCAGGGAGCACGGGGGCACCGGGGTCTGCAAAGACAGGATAAAGGCGAGGATGGAAACCCGAAGCCTAAGCAAGGTCGGAGGGAGACTCCAAAAAGGCACCTTGGAGCACACAGGGCAGAGAGGGCTTGGTGCCTCAGCACATAAAACAGACACAGAAATGACACTGCCATGCCTAGGAGACAGGAAGTTCCCAACAGTGGAGAGAGGTAGGGATTTGGCTTGTTTTCTGTTGTGCTTTTAGAACTCTTTCCAGGAGGAGTGAAGATGTACAAGAACCTTTAAGGTGTCATTTTACTTTTTTCCTTTTGCTTGTAAAGATTTTATTTATTGCTTTATTCGAAAGAGAGAGTGAGAGAGAGCGAGTCCAAGCAGGGGGAGAGACGAGGGAGAGGGAGAACCAGACTCCCCACTGAGCAGGGAGCCCGATGCAGGGCTCAATCCCAGGACCCCAAGATCATGACCTGAGCTGAAGGCGGACACTTCACTGACTGAGCCCTGCCCCACCCCCCCACAAGGTGCCCCTTTTGCTGTCATTTTAAATCAAGAGACTAACACATATCCATGAACACAGTCAGGGGTAAGTTATTCCAAGATCCCAAGTGAAAGATGCTGTTTATAGACCTGGGGGAGAGAAAGCAAGTGCCTCTTATCAGTTCTGGGAAGGACAGAGCACAGGACAACACAATGTTTATCTCCCAAAAGAAAGACAAAAGTGAAAATAGGACCAGAGGTCATTAACACCCATGAAGGCCCATCACAAACATGACAAAGAACTGGAAGGATGGTTAGGGAGGGTGATCACCAGGATGCAGAAGTGTTCCAGGGAGGCAGGACAAATCCAACTTGTAATTTTTTTTTTTAATCTTGGAAAAAAGTAAATAAGGGCGGGCACAATATTATTTCAATTGGAACAGAGAAGTGTTAACAAGCCTGGTTGAGTAACCAGGACCATGTGAGAACACCTTGGCGGCTCTACTGTCTGAGAAGGGTCACGTGCCCATGCACCATGGATCACCTCCCAGCTCAGTGAGTCTGCAGAGCGGGGGTATGGAGGAACAGGCCAGGGACCAGGATGATCAGACATGGAGCTCTGTGCAGTCCTTCCCTCAAGGATACAGGACAGACCCAGCCCTGTGGTCCCGAGTTGCTTGAGATATATGGGACCTGACCAGTGTAATGTTCTAGATGAGTCCAGTATGCCAACCAGGGTGCACTGGAGGAGGAGGAGAGGAGGGGAGGAGGAGAAGAAGAGGTCAGCATTATCACTATCACTAAGGAGGCTAGGACGGTATGCTGGCTCCTCGTGTTCTGTAAGAGGAACTTTGGAGGCAGGTGCACTTCTGTGTCAAGAGCTTCTTAACTGTCAAGAGCTGAAGTCATCTGCCCAAAGTCTGGCTCAACTCATCTCAGAGCTTTCCCTGTTCTCACTCCCTTAAAAGTCCCCTCATGTTTAATTCACAGACTGCTTCCACTGATTCTAGAAGCAGGCAGGATGTGAATCCTAAACAAATAAGTGCATCTAAAATCATGTTTTTAAAGAACAATTGGGGTAAGTTCAGACAAAACAGATGCAGACCACATAGAAAGTAGAGGTACTTAGCTTTCAACCAACAGATAAATTTAGGAAATCAGAGAGTCAAAATTAAGAATGAAAGGAATGAAGCCCCAGCTCTGTAATAATCAGTCTCCTGCTGAAAATCTAAGACCCAAATTCTCCTGCGGAAAATCTCCTGGTGGATCGCGTTGTTGGTCATGGCTACAAATGTGGCTGTTTTACAGGTTATCTAAAGTCCTAGAAGTACAGGCATGACAGAGAAGTCCCTTTAGGAAATTCAATCATAGGTTTGTCTTAAAATTCAACTTACCTAAATATCTTTGAATTTCCCTTTCTCATCTAAGAATTTTTTCTCTTTTATCCCATTTCTGTATCTTGAAAATGGTTTAAAGGAATTTAATGAATTCTGGTTTTCCAAGAAGTCATAGTGCTCATTTCCAAGGCCATGAGCAGCCCCCACCACACGGCTTCTGTTGTTGATAATGAGAGTCATCTATCTACATTTTGATAATCCCACTTGAACACTGAAACGACCCATGTGCGCCTGTGATCCCACAGGCGGGTCAACCTGTCCTTGGCTTCAAACCAATTCTTATTTGAATTGATAGCTGGGGTGCATAGTTGCTGACTCACTAAACCGCTTTGAGACAGAGGCAGGCCAAGGTCCACGTGGTCTCAAGGACATATGGCCTTGACCCCAGGACAGAAAACACATGTCTTTAGGACCTTTGTTTTGAATGAGTTAACTGGTTTTTCCCTTATAGTATTTCATCATTTCCCCCCTTTCCAAACAGGTATGTTCTGCTTGAAGAAAGATTGTCACTGTGTAGGCGGATGATCTGTAAACAGGGTAAATGTCTCAGCAACGCCAGCCCATCTTTGTTAGGAGTAGGGGATGTGGGCTGGGAGCCTGGCAGCGTTTATGCTAATCACAGCGCTCCCAGTGACAGCAGCATGTCTCCCTAAGCGATGCATCACCTTTCCGAGCATCCAGAGCACCGAAGAGCAATTTATAGTAACTGCACGTGCTTCTTATGCTGACTGTATACTTACTGAAAGTCACAATTACCAGGTGAATCTTGAGGAACTGTATCACCCAATCAGATGTCTATATATTTATATATATGGCATATATACAAATGAGACATATATGTGTAAATCCTATATGTGTGTAAGAGACACATGTATTACATAGGTAGGCATGTGCATACAGGTTTCAAAAGTTTTTTTTTTTCTTTTCTTTTTAAAGATTTTATTTATTTGCTTTGAGAGAGAGTGCATATAAGCATGAGCAAGGGGAAGAGTAGAAGCAGAGGGAGAGAGAGAATCTCAAGCTGACTCCATGCTGAGCTCCCACAACACCCAGATCATGACCTGAACCAAAATCAAGAATCAGACAGCCAACCAACTGAGCCCACACGGGCACCTTCAGATTACCTAAGTTTAAATAAATATATAGACATGCTATTATAGTCATATTTATATGTGAATATGTAGATGTCATATCTATAAATATGTAGACATAAATACACACAGATGTATGTGAATATATGTTAATATATCTATTGTATGCTACGTAATACAGTGTATGGATAAATTAAAGTGTATTTATTATGCATATATTTACACAATGTGACTATTTTCAACTGAATTCCATGGAAAACTTGCTGGGGACACCTCAATTAAACAAAACAAGACTAAAACTTCCTGCACAGAACCTACACAGGTTGTGTTTCTAACCTAAAAAGTCCTCAATTTTTGCAGCAATTATATAAATTCAGGTCGATAGTGTGCTGCATGCATTAACTCAAGAATTCCAAATAATGGCACTTTGGGAGAAAATGTCCAAGATCCCTCCCTCCCCCCGCATGCCACCAGGTTCCCAGGCAGGATGGGGTCTAGTTGGCTTCTCCCCACCATCTGGAGTTGGCCAATCTCCTTGCACAGGGGGATGACATGGCTAGTGGGACCCCAGAACAGCAGGAAGGACAATCTACAGAGTCCTGGATGTCCATCAAAACTCTCCCACTACATAGCAAACTAATTCTAGGAACTTGGTGTTAAAAGTACTGAAATGAGGTCACGAGCAAGAAAAGTCTGAGAAGCATACGCTGCAACAGGTGCCTGAGGCCAACCAGGCCCTCCGCCTTGGGGACAGCAATGCCTTTCCCAAAGGGCGTGGCAGATACACTGACCCCAGACATGCAACTCTTGCTAGAGCACAGGAGAATTGCCCGTTTATGATTCAAATACTATTTGTTTAAAACACATTTACATAATTCTTAAGCCCATTTCTGCAATGGTGCTCCAAAAAGAATTAAATATGACCCATTTTATAATAAAAAGTTTTAAAATACATAATACGATGTTTCCTCCCCCCTTTAATACATGAAATGTTTGAGTCATTGTGGGTAAAGTCACCTGCTTTCTCCAAATGAGCTGAAAATTTTATAAATACGATTGAACTCAAACCTCACAAAGAATTGGCAGCCCGAGTACCTCCTTTGTCTTCTAAATGGGCCCAAATCAAAGATCTGGTGACATTTTCTTGACCTGGTTCCCTGAACTGTCATTTTAATGGACGACACGTGACATGGTGCCCGTGTGGGTCCGAGCAATAGCAGGGAAACAAAAGGAAAAGTGTCATCTCCCCCCTGCCCTGCTCGGCAGCCGGCTGAGGAATGTCCTCATCACAGCGGCAAGTGGGCCCGGGAAGCAGCGCCTCCGCCCCGGCGCCCGCACCAGGCACCCCCGCTCTGCATGCGCTGCAGTATGCGGAGCAGCGACGCCACTGTTCCCAGGCTGGAGGGAAAAATGAGATCAGTCAACGTGGCTGGCATTTTTCTCATTTCTGAGATGTCACATTTTGCATTATTCTTTTGATTTTGGGGAGAAGGGAAACTTTGTAATTCTGGTGCAGTTGTCATAATACAACTGCACAAACAAAAAATATGAAAAAGCTGAATTCTTATTTCTAAGCTCACAGCTCATACGGAAAGCCTGAATTAGGCTCCCCCAAACAGATGTTAGAGCTGTCCCTCTTGATCCACGAGTATGCCTTACAGACCTCCGGGGGATGTCTGAAACCACGGGCAGTACCAAGTCCTCTATGTACTATGATTTTTCCTCGACAGACATACCTATGATCAAGTGGATTTTGTAAATTAGGCACAGGGAGAGATGACAACAGCAAATAATGACAGAACAATTAATGCACTGTAGTGAAAGTTTTGTGAATGTGGTCTCTCCCTCCCTCCAGACGTCTTGTGTACTGTATTCACCCTTCTGTGAGTGATGATGTGAGATAAGATGCCTACGTGATGAGGGGACGCGAGGTGAATGATGCAGACAGCGTCACGTAGTGTTACAGTACTACTGACCTTCTGACATGACATCAAACAGAGAGGATCATCTGCCTCTGGACCATGGATTTGCGGTTGACCATGGATAATGGAAACTTCAAGAGGCAACACCGCGGATAAGAGGATTGCTTCTAGGTAAGCTGACTCTGCGAAAATGTTTTCGGATTTGGCCCCTTGAACTGTCAGAGAAATTTGGGTTGTCTGAATTGTGAATTCAGGGACTGGCCCTTGGGCAGGTGGTGTCTGGCCTGACCGCTCCTTTTCGTAGGAAGGACCTTGCTTCCCTCTCTTCTGTGTCCTTGGCGCTGGGCTCAGGCCTCTCACAGACAGCCACTATGTCAGGGGCTATTCTAAGAAGGTAACAGAGAAGCTAAGTAAAAAAAAAAGGAACTAGTGAAAGAGGATGAAGAGCCAGATGTCCTGTTGCTCTCCCTACCCATGGACCATCCCAACAGCGCTGCTTAGGCTGATGCCTCTGTAACCCATCACATCATTTTATGCACATGAACTTCTACCTCACACGGTTCTGCGACAAAACCGAATTCCATTTCAACTGAGTACAGGTTGTTCAAAAGTGTATATGGGTCTATCAATACACTTAATGCAACCTAAAATAACACGCGATCTCTCCTTAGAGGGCTGGCACTTGCCATTCATCTTCATCTGTGTTAACATATTCCTCTTAAAAAAATGCCATCTACAAATGCAGTTTGAATCAACTTGTAACTACTGAGATTTGCCATTGGTTTTAACCCATTAAAACTAGGAACAGGGGATCCCTGGGTGGCGCAGCCGTTTGGCGCCTGCCTTTGGCCCAGGGCGCGATCCTGGGGACCTGGGATCGAATCCCACGTCGGGCTCCCTGGTGCATGGAGCCTGCTTCTCCCTCTGCCTGTGTCTCTGCCTCTCTCTCTCTCTCTCATTCTGCGACTATTGTAAATAAAAAAAAATTTTTTTTAATTAAAAAAAAAAAAACTAGGAACATGTGAAATTTGATGGTCTGACTTTAGGCAATAATACTTGTTTTGCTCATTTGCCTTCTGTGTCACAGAGGACCCAGCTGAGGGTGTAATGACGGACCCCTTCTGTCAATCAAGTGTATGTTACCTAATGGAATGAAAGATGCTCTTTCCTATTTGTTTCTGATTTTCACTTGCCTAATTTCTAAGCACCAAACAACCAATGGTCACAGCTTAAGGCAAAGCATGGGTCAGTTTTGATTTAGCAGAAGCAATTTTTCACTCCAAGCAGTAAAGATCTGCTAGGAATAGGCTACCACACTAATTCTTATAAAATTATCGACTCAGGGATCCCTGGGTGGCACAGCGGTTTAGCGCCTGCCTTTGGCCCAGGGCGTGATCCTGGAGACCTGGGATCGAATCCCACGTCGGGCTCCCGGTGCATGGAGCCTGCTTCTCCCTCTGCCTGTGTCTCTGCCTCTCTCTCTCTCTCTGTGACTATCATAAAAAAAAAAAAAAAATTGACTCAGAGACTATCAGCAGGAGAAGGCTACATAAATAATCAGATGTTTTCCTTAAATACATAAGGGACCCAGGAGACTGATGGTCCAAAGAGGGGAAGGAAATCGTTATTTTTTAAAAAGTCCATGAAATGAATAAATATGATCTAAAGGAAGCACAAAAATCATTTGAAATGGACCGTGTAAAAGTTGCCAACACATTCAGCATTTGAAGAAATACAGTAGGTATTCTTAACCATGTCAGTATCTGGCAATCTCTGGAGAAATTTTTGGTTGTTTTTGGTTGTCATGACAGGGTGAGAGGGATTGATTATTAGCACCTAGTGGGTATCTGGGGACACTGCTACACATCCACAACAAGCAGGACAGACCCCACAACTAAAAATGATCTGCCCCTAGACATTGAGAGGGGCAGGATGAGGAGCGCCTAGGTGGTGCAGTCAGTTGAGTGAGCAACTCTTGGTTTTGGCTCAGGTTGTGATCTTGGGGTCATGAGATTGAGCCTCGTGTTGGGCACTGTGCTCAGGACTGAGACTGCTTGAGTTTCTCTCTCTTCCTCTCCCACCCCAGCTCTCTTCCTCTCTCTCTAAAATAAATAAATAAATAATTATTTAAAAAGAGGGGGCATGGTGAGAAACCCTGAATTAATAATGTTCACCACCCAAGTGCGGGTCTCATGTGCTTGGTCACACATCAAAACACTGGGGTTACACTTTCAACAGAGGCTGTGTCCTGGGTTCAACAAGAAACCATCAGGCCCAGCTCCCAGCAGAGGGCCATGGATTGCATATTGAAAATGCAGCATGACAGCAAAAATACAAATGGCTATTGGTAACTGGTGTAATGTGGGGGTGCAGCAGGAGCAGGAAATCCTGCAGAAAAAGATACAAATCCCAGGCAGTAACTAGGGAAGGCAAAGGGGTAGTGCAGGCAAGATGAAACCAGGGGAATGCCTGAGATGAGGCCCCTTGTAAGGGTAGGAAGGCACGGCCCCCCACAGGTCCAGGTTACACCCATGCTGAGAGATAGGCACTGAGGTAGGTGTCCACCAAGTTTGTTGCTGGGTTTCCCCAAACTGAAGTGTGCTGACTGGCATGCTCACGGACCCAGAAGGAAGAAGACAAGGAAGAGCTAAAGCCAGAAAAAAAAAAAAAAAAGAAAAAAAAGAAAAGAAAAGAAAAGAAAAGAAAAGAAAAGAAAAGAAAAGAAAAGAAAAGAAAAGAAAAAAGAAAAGAAAAGAAAAAGATAAAGACAGAAGAAGGAGAGGAAAAACAAGAAGGAGGAGGCATAGCCACAGACCCTGGAAGGCACCTATGATGCCGGGCAAAGGGGATGATGAGGGTATTGGAACCATGGAAACAAAGGTCAATGCTTTCTGCTGGTAGAAGGAAACAGTCTTTGCCCCCAGCGCCCTGCGTAGTCCTGCCTCTCCACATCACAGTCAGGCCATCTTATCTGAGGAACTCCCTGTGCTCTGGTGAGCAGGGGGCAATGCATCTGGTGTAGCAAGACATGAAAGCATTCCAGGGAGGAAAAGCAAACCATATAAAAAGCACCTTTTCAGACAGAGTTTTACACATAATTTCTCCAAACTCAGTAATAATTCATTAGTTACTTATCATTTATTTTGTGGGGCATTTTAAAAGACAATTTTCCTGGGTTTTGTAACCTGGGTTATCTTTACATCTTCTTGTGTCTCTGATGATTTATCTCAGAAGCATTTTCTGAGGTTAAAGATCTCCCAGTAAATTGCCTTCATCAATTTCTGCCTTTTTTTTCTTTCTTTGTCTCCACGTGTTTTCCCTGGCTAAGACTGCATTTTATTTCTTCCCCTTTCCTTCTTCCCAGGTTCTTTACTCGGTTTTGGAAAACCCAATAACTAAGTGTGCTGACATCTGCCTCCATGTCTGACTCTCAAAATTGTTCAGTTAAAAGAAAAACGGGCAATTAAATTGGATGAAATAAAGCATTTAATGTCTTTCACAAACAACAGAGGATCACTCGCTTCATAGGCTAGATTTCCCCCAAGCTCTTGGCTCTGGGATCACATGTACATGGGGAGCCTTACTTGCTACTCTCTGGGTATCTGCTTTCTTGTGTGACCCAAGTTGTGATTCATATTGGAAAGGCCCGTGCTCCAATACAGTAGGACCATCCCTCTCAAGATAAGACCTGATGAGCCTATGTACCAGCTGCAAAGGAATTCCTCAAGATGATCCAGTATCACTTTCTCAGAACCAGATTTCCTGGATGGAGGAATTCTGCTTCTATGGAGCCAGCTATACATGTGGAAGCAGGTCTACCCTATTCACAGTTGCTCAAGAAATGCATTTCCAACCTTAGCTATAAACTACTCTTTCTTTAGGAACTTGGGGATGCTGATTTTCAAACAGGAAGGGAGGGGGTAGAGGAGAGAGAGAGAGAAAGAAAGAGAGAGGGAGTTTATTTTATAGATATTTTAAGATTGATTATAAAGAAAGCTCATCATTTTAGATATAATTTTACGATTTTTTAAATTGAAATTCAATTTGCCAACATATAGTTGTTTAGTTCATTAGTTTCAGATGTAGTGTTCAGGAACTCATCAGTTGTGTATAACACCCAGTGCTCATCCCATCATGTGCCCTCCTTAGTGCCTGACACCCAGTTACCCCATCCCCCCACCCACTTTCCCTCCAGCGACCCTTTGTTTCCCAGAGTTAAGAGTCCCTCATGGTTTGTCTCCCTCTCTAATTTTTCCCATTCAGTTTCCCTCCTTCCCTCATGGTCCCTTTCACTATTTTGTATATTCCACATATGAGTGAAACCATATGATAATTGTTTTTCTTCGAGTGACTTATTTCATTCAGCATAATACCCTCCAGTTCCATCCACATTGATATAAATGATAGGTGTGCATCCTTTCTGATGGCTGAGTAATATCCCATTGTATATATAGACCACATCTTCTTTATCCATCATCTGTCAAAGGACATCGTGGCTCCTTCCACAGTTTGGCTATTGTGGACATCGCTGCTATGAACATTGGGGTGCAGGTATCTCGTCATTTCACTACACATCTATCTATTTATCATATTGTCACTTTATAGAATCATCCCTAAGATATGATTGGGGGAAATTAAAATGTTATTTTTAAAAATCAGGCCTATATTTCCAAATGATATCATGGCCAACTGAATCTCTCTCTAACTTAGCCTAATGATTAATAGTGCAAATCAGATCTGATTTGCATTTTGAATCTTTTTTGCAAACTGAGGTTAATCTTGATTTAATGTTAAAACCTTGAGAACCTACTGTACATTTATTTTAAATCCTACTTTGTTTATCTTTTTCAATTACAAGGCACCATCATCAGGAACGTATAGTCCTGCCAAACAGCAGTGACTACACATACCTGCATGCTCCTTACCTTGGATTTACCCTTACTGTAACAGGCCTTCTTGGTGGCTTCGTCACACTCCCACTCCACAGCCTGTAGGAAACACCAAAATGACAGTGACTTAATATGGTTTTGATTGAATAAGAGGGGGAAAAAAATAAGGCATCGGTACTTAGAGTAGGAAATGTGGGCATAATATGGCATCAAAGTTTTCATACTAACAGAATTTACACAAAATTTATGAAATTCACTCATAGGGGCTTATATTTAGCTTTGAAATCAAAGCATTTTCAAGGACTTGTCCCCTAAGCATCTGTACTAAGCACAGTGTGATATTGAGATCCCTGTAAGAAAGGTACATGCAAGGAGTTGGTGGCTACTGTGCTAATTACTGAAAGTATCACTTCAGTGAAATCACAGGATAGACCCATGGGATCTATCCAGCATGCTGGAAAGAAAAGCCATGGAACAAAATGATGTAAATACTCATTTAGACATTTGTATTTTCTGTTAATAGAATGTCATTTATCAATATTCAAAGATAATGGAGCAAGGATGATTTTGTACATTCTTACTCCCAAGATCCATATATAAATGATGAACAATCAGAGAAATAACTCCTGCAAAGAGCACATCTACTACTTCATCCAATACCAAGAATTCTCACACTGTTAGGAGCTCTGACTAAATAGAGCCACAACTCTCGAGCATGTTTTCCCAAACTTTCCAAATCTAACTCATAATGATCAAGTTGATGTGTACTGTTTCACATATGCAGCTGCCTCACATATGGAATCTGTGATTAGCTGAGATAGTATACAGCCCTTACTTCATAGGAAGAAATGATGATGACTGCAAATATTAACGATCTATATGCTGAGATTGTGAATTACTTCTTTGAGCAAATTTAAGAAACTGAGTTATCTTTTGTATTATTGCATGAAATGTGGATTTATGTTTTAGCTTATTATTAGAGCTAGATTTCCACAGAATTTAGGATTTCTGGAGGACCAGTTAAATCATTATGAGTGATTTTTTTCAAAAAAAAAATTTTTTTTTTGAGAGAGAGAAAGCCTGAGCAGGGGAAGGGGGTGGGCAGGGAGACAATCATAAGTAGGCTCCAAGCTCAGCATGGAGCCTGATGTGAGGCTCAATCTCACAACCCTGAGATCATTACTTGAGCCAAAATCAAAAGTTGGATGCTTAACCAACTAGGCACCCCATTATCAGAAAAAGTAAGTAGGGGGCAATTTTTTTGTGAATTTGAACTAGTGTTAAATAATAAACTAAACTAAATTAAAAATAAGCTACTGTCAAATAATATGAAGGAGAAAAATGGCTTCACTCTTACTTCTAGGAAGATATTATTCTCTTAGGTTTAGAGAATTACAAAGTAATGGTGCATCATAATCTAGTATTGACTGTCCTCCAAAGAATGTTACATAATAGAGATTAAAACACAAAGCACTGTATCTTGTATAACTTATCTTCCTTGGCAAACATGAGTCCATAAGTGAAGTATTCTAAAGAGAACCACTTCCTTCCGTGTCTTTCAAAGAGAAACAATATTATAACTGCTTTCCCGGGGGGTAGACTTAGAGATTTTTATCAGTGTCAACATTTGATAAGAGAATTTGTTAATTTTCTGTGATGTCTTCCTGTTCATAATGTTTAATGGCAGCAATAAAATCACAGCTAGTCAACATCTGATCCAAACAAATGACTTGAATTCTGTGCAAGGATGACAAATACTTTCATGAAAAGGGATGACACCTCCCGAGCAGACATAAGGGCTTCACATGTAGTGGCAGATCTATGTGTCCCCCAGGGGGTTAAAATAAGTGCATTACTATTGTTCCAAATGGACCTTTCCTTTCTTAGGTCTCTTTATAAAACTCACTTTGCTATTTGTATTTAAACAAAGATATCCATATTTTGCCTTACTGAAACTAAGAACAGAATTGATACACTATGATATGGTCTTTTACAAAGTTGACCCATTTGCAACTCTGACTTACCATCACCAGGAGGATGTGGTTATATAATTGCAAGGATGACCACAAAGTAAAAAAGATTTAAATAAAGAGGTATTTGTAGGGGCTCTTGTTAGCCCAGTGATTTTACTGAAAGTTAAATAGTAATTCCCTTTTCAGTCAATTTAAGATCTATGAGGAGCATGGTTAGACCCAAGGCAGCAAGAATATTTATCAATGCCATCAAAATTGTTCATTAAAGCGTTCTGTCGAAATGGCAAACAAACAGTCTTCCCAGTCTGCCTGATACCCAAGTAGCCTGTGCGTTTTCAGATAAACAGAGGCCAAGGATTGGATGGGGAAAGTAATAGAAAAAAGAATATAAGTTTTCAAAAATATTGCATTACTTTATCCAGTTTAGCAAGAAAGAGCACCTGCACACACAAGTTTATTAGACCAACAGAAAATAGGACAAATCTTACAGATATTTCTGAAGAGTTATTAAAAGAAGCAAAGTTACTTCTGAGGCATTTTTATTACAGTATAACCGGCTTTCCAATAATATTCAAATCCAGAATTAATTGAAGACCAAGACTGTACGCTTTTTCTGTTGATTCAATTCCTGCCTGAAGAGAGGACAGGATAGACATGATTTATACTAGAAATGGACTGAACTACCTATTGCAGGGCTGGACAAATATTACTGGATCACAGATTCTGATCACAAAATGTATCACAGAATGCAGTGGGGAAAACACGTCTTTCCCAGATTGGGCTAAAATCAGATGTTCCTGCTAATCCTATAGAGTCTTTCTATTCTCTCAGTACACTGGACTTTACCCATTTGACCACATCACAACTATAGGAGGAAATAAAAAATAATAATATCACTTTCATTAGAAAGAAATACGAGTATCAGCAAAATCTTCCTGTACCAGAGTTTATTTCTCAGTTACTCCCTCTGTTTGGAATTTTATTATGTTTTAACCTGGTCATAACTTTCTTTATTTCACAAGATTTGTTCTAATCAATTAAATTTCTTTTAATCAAGTCTCCTTGCTGTATTCTCACAGGAGATTCATTGTTCTTCTTTCATGCATCATAATTTTGGAACAAATCCCACTACTGATTTGTGAAGCTGTCTTTCCAGCTGACTACCTTTTAAGACACTTTTCTATCTACACAAACCTATCTTTATGACAGTCAAAACAAATGCGAAGGCGTTAACATTCTACATCTCAGATCTCAGTACAGCACTCATGATCTTATTTCCTGAGTCTTTGCGTTCTTTTTTAAATCTAATTTTTATCACTTCTTGTCTTTTTCTATTGCGCAGTAGCCATGTAGAGAAAAAAAATCTCAATTCTCTATTCTGCATTTAATCTTCATTATACTTTTTGGCAGCAGACATGTAGCAGTAATTTTGTGGTTACTTGGCTATCCAAAGACTATCCACAGTAGGCAAAGATGGGGAAGCATCTATATCTTAAGAGACATGAGGAATCCCATTTATGGAACCTTTTTTTGTTTTGTTTTGTCTGTAAATACATACCGGTAACATCTGTGCTCTTCAACTACTTACAGAAGCTTTGCTATACACATATGCTCATTCTCTCTCTCATGTCATACATAGTGAAGTATCTACCTATCAAGTGCAAGACACTACACTACATAATTTTGGTGGAAGAGAAATAGACTCATAGGTGATATCTGCACATGACGGATAAGTCTATGATAAAATAGAAGTGTCTTCCATCAGTCTGGACAACATCTTTCTAGCTCTGAGAATTTCCAGTGGTCATTTCCATCGTTCCAATAGCCAAGTGCATTTCCGATCCAGGGATACCCTGGAACGTACAACATCATCAGCTTTCCAGAAGTCACAGTGCTATAGATGGAAAAGGAAATAGAGTAGGTTTACAGAAAATCATTTCATATCTGCAGAAACCCTGGGGATGTAAGGAAGCGTGACACAGTACATACCTCACCATCACGCACATACACATGCTCAAGTTGTGATAAACGGAGCTCTGATCTCAGGAGTAAATCAAATGTGGGAAAGAAATAAGGTTGGTTCTTTGTATGTACGTGTTACATACATTTAAATCCACAGTTCTCAGAAGTATATAAACAAAGCTGCATATTATCACATTCCGCAGCGAGAGGAGTTAATTAGACAGGGACCAGCAAAGGCAGATACTTTTCATAAAAATGAAGAGAACAACATTCTAGGCAGATGGGCCACTACTCTTTCAGCAGATGGCTTTGCTAATTAGATACTGGCAAAAGATAACATTAAAAAAACTAGTTTAATTACACAGTGCCAAAAATTAGCAACCACCTGAGGGCTTCTTCTTCTTTTTTTTTTTTTGACATCACATTCATATTCTTCTGTTATGTATTTCTGTGAAACACTGGAGAATGTTAAATCATGGTGGCAACTGTAAACAAATTGCCAGGGAATGTGAGACCATACCCCTGTACAAGACAAGCAAAACACAAATGAGTTGGAACTTGAAATAACTGATTTTTATGTAACGTCAATAAAGTGTTAATCCAGTTATCCTTAAGCATGGACATGTCCGCGAATTACCTTTAGGGGCCACACATGGCAGGATCAAAACACGTGGAATCTGAGATGGAAATGGTGGGTATTGAAAGACAGAGGGGTAAAGAGTTTAGTCAGTTCGGAGGAATTTGTTCTACATTCCTCTGCCTTTACTTTGTAGCGTCTATTGTATATTTGCTTTCAATATCAATTTGCAGTACATTTGCCTTCATGTTCATGGCAAATATAGAAGTCTGCTTCATTGATACTGGTGACTTCCGAATCAGAGAACTACATGGGAACGTTAGTCCTATTACCTAACGACTAGTTTTTGATTCTCATGACACTGACATCATCTACAATTACATAGAAATCCCATAAAAATGTGTTACTACCATTTTTAAAATCCTTATATGAAAGTCTGAGATCTTCCACATCCGAATATCAAATCAGACTTACTTTGATAGCTACTCACTCGAGTTCCCAAATTGTTAAATGTTTGTTGGACCTTTTGTTTTTTGGTGGATCTTTTTAAGATTTTATTTATTTATTTCAGGGAGGGAGAGAGAGAGAGAGAGAGAGAGAGAGAGAATGGGGGGGGGGAGCAGAAGGAGAGGGAGAAGAAGACTCAGTGCTGAGCACAGACCCCTAAGATCATGACCTGAGCCGAAATCAAGGGTCAGATGTTTAACTAACTGAGCCACCCAGGCACCCTCTTTGGATCTTTTTAAATTGAGCATTGCTTTTTAATCGAGTAGACAGTATATTAGATTCCTAGAGCTGTCATAACAAAGTACCATAGACTGGGTGGCTTTAAACAGTAGAACCTTACTCCCTCACAGTTCCCAAGGCTAGAAGTCTGAAACCAAAGTGCCAGTCAAGTTAATCCTTCAGGAGTCCCTAGGAGAGTCTGCCCCCTGCTCCCCATCCCAGCCTCTCGTGGAGGCCAGCAGCCTTGGTGTTTGAGGGCTTCTGGAAGCATCACTCCAGCCTCTGCCTCCATTTGTCCAAATGTTCTCTTCTTATAAGGGCTCCGGTCTTTGACTAAGGCCCACTCTATGCTAAGAAAACCTCATTTAGCTTATTGCACATGTAAACACTCTACCTCCAGATAAGGTCACCTTCTGAGAATCTGGGGGGACATGAATTTTGAAAGGATACCATTCAACCAGGTATAGACGGTGTATATAAAAGTAACAGTTTGAGATTGACAACTGCTAGTACACAAATGAGGGTCATTGCTTCACCAGAAATCAGCTGCCAAGTCTTAGGCAAAATACTGACAATTTACAAAACTCTTACATCATGCTGACCACAGAGCTGGGTGCTTTCTATACATTTTCTAAGTTTCTTTATAATTTTATGCAGGGGATTAACATTACTCTAGTATTCTGGATGAGGACACTGGCTAACTGAATTACCAAAAAGCCATAAAAATAGTAATTGGGACATTGAGATTTGAACTTGGTAACTTGGACTGAAGCCTGTGCTCTCCAGCTACTGAAATTGTTAAAGAAAGTGACCCTCATTTCTGATTGTCACACTTTCTTTGTCCCACGGTTTAGAAAGATACATGTCTACATCACAAATTTATGCACACCTAAATTCAGAGCTGCTGGCATTCAGTAAATATTAATTAATCATAAAAGACTTTGATTCTGGGGTAGTTCAGTAGCTCAGTTAAGCTTCTGCCTTCAGCTCAAGTCATGACCCCAGGGTCCTGGATCTAGCCCCACATCTGGCCCCTGCTCAACGGAGAGTCTGCTTCTCCCTCTCCATCTGCCCACCCCCACTTGTACTCTCTCTCTCTCTCTCTCTCTCACTCACTTGCTCACTATCTCAAATAAAATAAAAATTTTTAAAAAAAGACTTTGATTCCTTTGTAATGAGTGTACTCATTTTTAAAGTTTCCAGACTGATGCTAGTATTGATCTTAAGTGGGATGGGACATGATTCACTAATGAAACTCTAGGTTCAACAATTATATGATCAAGATATAATATAAGATGGGGTGCCTGGGTGGCTCAGTGGTGCCTCTGTCTCTCATAAATAAATAAAAATCTTAAAAAAAAAATGATGCTATTAACAGAAGTGGTACCGGAAGGTAAGCCTAGTACCAAAAGCTGCTCTGCTTTGGGTTTCTTTCTTGACAATGATGTGAGGCCTTGCAAATATTAAAAAAAAAAAAAAAAAAAAAAAAATAATGAATAGCATATTGGCATGGGATGATTTGTAAGATACAGAGCAACTCTAGGGACAAACAACTTGCTATATAATAAAAGTTGTCCTGGAAATGTCTTTGCAAGGATAACATTGTAGCATGGCTTTGACCAAAACATTCCTATGCACAGCACTTGACGACTAGCAATCATATTCTAAAGCCATTGGGAAAAGTGAAGAGAGACAACTGTGGCCCAAATACAAGAATGAGCCATATAATGAAATTTCTTTTGGAAATGTAGTCAAATGGTTCAAAGGGAATTTATCACACAAGCAATATGAAGGACCAAGGTATTTATTTTGAGACAACATGAAACAGATGTAGAAAAAGATTCCAGCAATCACAGCTTGAACATAAATGAAGATGCAGACACATGATAATTCTTATATAAGTTACATACTACTTATGACTTTTGTGTGTTAGCTTTCTCTTGCCAGAATTGTAAGGTCACCTATGTCACAGTCATTCAGTTTTGGTCTCATTATTGTATATTCTGGCTGAAACCTAATGAAGACATTCCACATAAACTGTCAGCTTAACAGCCAATATAGATTTATTTATTTAGTTTTAAAGATGTTATTTATTCATGAGAGACACAAAGAGAGACAGAGGAAGAGACACAGGCAGAGGGAGAAGCAGGCTCCATGCAGGGAGTCCGATGTGAGACTCGATCCCGGATCCTGGGATCATGCCCCAGGCTGAAGGCAGACACTAAACCACTGAGCTATCCAGGCGTCCCGCCAATATAGATTTAAATAGATGAGTGTTTGTTTTTAGTTTTTCCATCAATATTTTCTTTTCTTTTCTTTTCTGAAACTGGCTTCATGAAAACAAACAACACTTCATACCTGATTACTTTTCTCTGCAGTCCTGCATTAGAATATGTGCACTAGATTCACTGGAGTACACAGAAAGCCCAGATTATAGATGCTTACTGGGGACTTATTTTATATCCACTGAGCCAACCACTCAGAATTTATTTACTATTCACATTATGATGCTGGTTTCCTGAGATGCATCCTACCACTACCAAGATTGACTTTACTTCCAGTTTCAGAACATATCGATCTAGTTGCCAAATCTCAGGATATACTGAAAACCCTTTTTATGAGCCTTATTCAGCATTATTTCCATAAATTTTTGTTTGCAGCTGAGAAAAATGAACATTAAAATTTGTCTTCTGGTGTACATTTGGGCAGTTACATTTCTTTCTTATTTTAAAGAAAATGTGAAACTGGATGATATACTTCTGTTCAAGAAACATTACTTATAATATGATCACAATGTTAAATGAGAACTTAATGAACATTATTGATATATTCATTTCCAGTTAATATTTAATATTCTCATGATTTTATGAATATCTGCTGCAACTTATTAAATCAAATAAGTTAGCATTAAACAATACTTTTTGAGTTTGCCATTTATTTCCTAAAACATTTATCTCTCTTCTCTAAAGAGTTTACTTACCAGAGGTAAGTCCTAAAAATCTTATCACAACTATTACTAAAATCTTAGATGAGAAAGACCTCTATCCAGCAAAGAACCTCAGAAGTATTTCATGTCTGAGAATGAGAGGTGAGTTTTTTTATTTAAGATTTTATTTATTTATTTATTTATTTATTTATTTATTTATTTATTTATTTATTTGAGGGGGAAGCAGAAGAAGAGAGCGAATCCCAGGCAGACTCCATGCTGAGCACAGAGTCTGACGTGGGGCTCGATCTCATGACCCTGAGATCATAACCTGAGCCAAAATCAAGAGTCAGATCCTCCACCGAATGAGCCCCTCAGGCAGCCAAGAGCAGGTGGATTTTGGGTACACGTGATGTCTAAGATATTTTGTTTGAAAATGGAAATTTTTTGGTATAATTTTACAAGAAATTGTGATGAACATCTTTCATGGTCCCCCTCCCCAATTTGGTCCATTCTCCGTAGCTTTACTGCTATCCCAATCAGCGGGAATTGGCAATTCACTGCCAAACGCTGTAACTTTACCCAACTTCCTATGAGGGAACTGGGTTCTATGGCTCTGGCCGCACCCAGAAACACACATTTGTGCACGTCAGGGTGAGACTGTGGTAGACTGATAACAGCCCCACAAAAGATTGCCACATCCTATGCCCTGGAGCCTGCGGATGGTACCTTGGATGGGGAAAAAAGGACTTGCAGATGTGACTGCATTAAGGATCTGGGGATGGGGAAATTACCCTGGATTATTCGGGCGGCTCCCAAATACAATCTAACATACCCTGAAGAGGAAGGCAGAGAGGGGTCTGCACACACGGAGGAGAAGGCAGAGCGGCCCTGAGGCAGAGACTGGAGTGATGCAGCCACAAGTCAAGGAAGGCCAGCAGTCGCCAGGATCTAGAGGAGGCAGGGAACAGATTCTCCCCTAGAGCCTCCAGAGGGAGCATGGCCTATAAGACACCTCGGTCTTAGCACCATAAAACTTATCTTGGACTCCTGGCCTCTGGAACTGTGAGAGAATGAAGTTCTGCTGTTTCCAGTCCCCATGTTTGTGCTAATTTGTCACAGCAGTGATAGAAAAATAATAGAGGCATATGTATATATGAACTACACACATGCACACACACCCACACGTACAGATGATCTTCATGTTAGCAGGTGGATAAATTCATCTTCATGTTTCTGCCAAATATCTGAGTCAGTCCCTATAAATAGGAAAGATGCATCCCTGATCCCAAAGAGTTGCTGGGGAGTTCGTGCTGCAGTTTGGGGAGTACTGAAGGGGAACACAGATATAGATAAGCGTGAATGAAGGGCAGGTCCCAAGAAGGCAATGCTTGGGCTGGATGTGAAGAGACTGACCAGTGAATGAGGAGATTCAGGGGTGGGCATTCATGACAAGCAAGGAAAGCAGCCAGTGCAAAGCCCAGAATGCTAAGAAAGTATATTTGTGTGAGGAACTGAAAGTTGCTAAGGCGGGGAACAGAGAGGGATATGGCTTTACAGGCTGGCATATAGTTAAAGACAGGACTCACGAGCTATGCCCCTGAGTTCAGAGTTTTCATGAGCCAAGAAAAGCCAAGGGTCAGATAGTAAACAAGATGCCAGCACAGTGAGATGAGTAACTGAGAAAGACCTCTGGGGCTGCTTGGGCCTCGGGGGCGGGTGGTGGGTGAACGGGACTCTGGTGTAGAGGTTGTGGCAGGCAACCAGCAGGCAGATGCTGATACAAGCAGGGACAAAAGGATGGGCAACGCCCTCCCTAGTGGGAACAGCACTACCTATGGTCAAAGCAGACGTTGATGTGAGGGGATGCCACACACTCGACCCAGCCTGACAGTGGGTGGACATCAGTTGGCCAAGTCTGTCTAATATATAACAGAAAAGCCTGTCCCACCCACTCCGGTGGCTGGACTGGGCACCATGCATGATTCTGGATTGCCTTCCAGACCCCCAGAAGTAACTCTAGTCTTAGAAAAGTAACACTACCTTTACCATGCTGGCTGAAGAAAAACACAATAGGATAATAAATGGATTTCCCGAATAGCAGAGTAGTTCATCCCCACCCCCCACCCTGCGCACACACACACACATCCATAGGCTATTTGGATCACCATACTTTTGAATTAAATACATGTTTAGTTCATTGGTAATAAATTCTGGTTTTACAAAACTACCTGAAAATAAATCACCCAAACAAATCATATTAATTACATGATTAATCAAATTAATTACATGAGAGGTATGAGAAATTCATACTAGTTCAGTACAGGAACTTCACTTTTAAAGTCATATGATCATGACTGACTTGCTTGGAATTCTGTGTCCCGAGTCAAGCAAATGTGATTAAATAAAAAACAGAAATGCAAAATGAGGGAAAACTCATAACCTTTGACATATAGGACATTTAGCAAAGAAGTTGAAATTAATAAGTGGAAGAAAACAAGAAAAATGGAAAAGAAGAAAATTAAGTTTTTCATATCTTTTAGGATTACACTTCTCTTAGATTTTTTACATGTGTGGAAAATTCAGAAAGAAATATGCTATTAAAAATGTAATATTTATGCAGCTTCCAAACCAGCCACATTCAGAATTAATGTGAGAGTTTCAGGTATATTAGGGTCTCCATTATAATTCTCAATATCAACAGAGGAAATTTAATGCTACTTTGAGTCTGTGATTTTCCAAGTATTGACTGGATGAATTCACAGGTGCCCACCCTTTGGATCCACATAGTGAGTTCAAAGAAACCCAATAGATAAACCTGTACTGTAGAAAGCTCTGGCTCACTCTGGAGTTGACACAATGTTTCAGGCATAAGTGGTAAACAGAGCAGCAAGGTAACAACAGAGACCAGAAAATCAGACAACATGTGACAGTAAAATACCCTAAAAGAGCGCCAGCAAGATATATCAGGGAAAATATCCTGGAGGTCCTGATGGGGATGATGTCTGCTACTTTTCTACCCAACACTACACACATTCACCTCCCAACAGCCATGAAACACAGGCACTACTATCAGATTAACCCTACACAGCAGGTGGCAGAAGAGGTAACTCGCCAAATGTCACCAAGCTATCAAGTGGATGACGCAGGATTTGAACTCAGGTCATCCAGCTTCAGCATCCATTTGTCTTAAACCATGTGCTCTGACCTCATCTTTCAGGGAGTGCAACGCAAGGACCTCCCAGATTTCTAATTCCTTCCTGTCTCACCAAGGTCCCACCGAAAGACTGAGTTGGCTTGCTTTGAACTTGTCAGAAGAAATAACACGTTGCTTTCTCTTTGTAATAAATGGGAAAAGGGCTTTGGTGGGGAAATGAGAAATAAAAGAGTTTGAACAGACGATGCTTCTTCACTTTGTCATTACGGAGATTTTGACGGTTCCATTGTAGATTTCATATGAACCCATTCGTTTGGACATTTTGGGCTGGCAACCCCTCCTACCCTGAGTTCTGAAAGGACATAGATAAGACAAAAGTAAATTTAATCGAAAATAGCTTATCATTCTGCAATGCTGTGGAATTATCCAAACCAACATGAAATTATATCAAAAGCAAGACAAAGAGCATGTATGAGCAATAAGTGTGCATACAATCCCATCTTCCAGGACATTACGCTGGGGTAAAGATTATTAAACTACCTACAGAGTAATTCACACTGGGTTATATTCCCAAAGTGAGTCTATGTATTGGATACGAGAGAATAAAGGAAACACTATCCCACGGAGATACCAGGCAGGTTGAGTTGAAAAGCACCACGGTCAACAGAGCCCAGGGTCCTGGATATGGCATGGACCCACATTATGCAGGCATAGCCAGGAAAACACACTTGAATTTCTAATCTGAGCTTCTAAGGTTCTATGACCCTCCCACTCCGGTGAAAAGTGGGTCGTTACCTCCCCATGTGTAACATGGAGGTCAACCTCCTTCTCTCATAGCACAGAGCAGGGGAACTCTGAGGAGGTAACAGACCATCCAAGAATCACCACAAGGTCCCAGAGAGATAAGGACAAGAGGCACTCCTGGGTTCTTATCCTGGGGGGAGCTAGCCTGCCTTTTCTCCAGATCTCTATTCCCCGACCCCAAACAGTTGCTCCAACCCCACTGCTGTCTTCTTAATGCAGGGGCCAGCCTTTCAGAGTCTCCCTATATGGTCTCAAGAATGGCAAGAGCACCACTAATAAACAGGGAAGCCAAGCATTCTCCCCAGAGCCATTACATAGGCTGCAGAGAAGCACTGTGCTTTCAATTTAATATTTTCTAGGACAATCATGCCCTAAGAGTGCTAATGTCTCTGAGATAAATCATGCTAACAGAGTTATCCTCACTTCCTAAGGCCTACAGGTCTGGTTAGGCTGAATATTAAGAGGAGTAGATTTTTTTCTTTGTTTTTATAAATAAGATAACTTTTCCCTATACATATCTATATGTGCTCTCAAGGGCAACTGATTTAATGGATTACGATGATGGATAATTAGGCCTCTTAATTATTTTCTTAGGATTATTGTAGCTGTGAAAATCAAGTCATATACACATACATCCAAATAGCAATTATAAAATATTTAATTGCTTTTTAATTTAGAAATGATTTCTGGTTTTGAGAACTATCTCTGTCCCAGTGTGTTCATCATTTTCATTGCATATTCAAAGACCTTATCAGTCTATTTATAACTATTTTGCTTGGGTTACCTTCTATGGTATTTTGACAAATGTCATTCTTAATTACTTAGATTTGTGTTCAGATCAACACATAATCTGGGTGATTCAGCCAACACATAATGTTTAATTACCCAGTTTTAATTTAATCTATTTTTAAAAATGGACGCAGCAAGTCCAAAAGTGATCTAGAAAATCTCTGAATCTTACCTTTTCTAGGCACCAGACTCTGGGCATTTCACAAAGATTTCATCCCTAGGCCTTCTCTGCCAATGTTCGCTTTTTCTTTAAATAATGGTGAATCCCAGGAAAAAGAAACTCTTGGCTTAGTGAGTAGCTTCTATATTCCCTCTACATCAGTGATAAACAACAATGGTACAACAGCATAATAATTCTAAGCTGACAACGCAGTTTCTCCTCCAATGTGTAAAAACACGAAGGACAGTCATTGAGGATTGTCTGAGTTTAATATTAGGTAAACTCACAATATATGAAATACAGAGAGAATTCTATGTTATCTTATGTAGTCATTTTTTAAGACTTCTTTATTTATCTAAGAGAGAGAGACAGAGACAGAGACAGAGACAGGCAGAGACAGAGAGAAAGAAAGCGCATATGAATGGCAGGGAGGGGTAGAGGGAATTTTCAGGCAGACTCCCCAACATGACATGACCTGAGACAAAATCAAGTTATCCGCTTAACTGACTAAGCCATCCTCGTGCCCCTGTAATCACGTTAATTGGTTCTATGCCAAGGAAACACCCCAAAACAGACCATGTTAATTATCCAGTATATTTCTATGTAATCCATCTTAACTTGTAAATATATTCAGCTAATATTTACTGAGCACCTATTATGTGAAAGAATGTGGGTTACAACACGATTCTTCCTAAAGCCTCCTGCACTTTAGAAATTCTGAGCATAAGGGCACCTCGGTGGCTCAGTGGTTGGGTGTCTGCCGTTGGCTCAGGTCATGATCCCGGGTTCCTGGGATCCAGTCCTGCATCCGGCTCCCTGCGTGGAGCCTGCTGCTCCTTTTGCCGTGTCTCTGCCTCTGTGTCTCTCATGAATAATAAATTTAAAAAATTTTTAGAAACAGCAGAAGGCACAGGTGTAGGTACCAGCATTGCTAACTAGAACAGGATCTACTGAAGGTTGCACGTGCTCTGGACAGAAGGTCTTGAGTTGGTTCTCTGAGGTCCATTTGAGATACTCCATTCAAATGGTCCTGGTGGTGTGAAAAAGCATCTACCTTCCAGGAAAGAAGCTGGTTGGAGGTAAACACAAAACACGGTTTCTTCTGCCCCTTGTACTCATCTTGGCTCAGAAACAAAGGGCATGTTGTGATGTAAGTGTGGCTCACATGTTTCATTTTGGCTATTGTCTTTCTCTTTTTTGGGAAGGGGGTGGAACAGGAAGTCACAACAGCTCAATCAACAGCCTGTGTTCCCCAGAGCTGGTCCACATGCAGGGGCTGAGCCCAGGTGCTGGCTGTGTTACAGGTGTGATGAAGGGAACCCCAAGACCTTTATGTGAAATGCCCTTGTTCGAGGGATGATTCGCTCTAACACACTGACACCTGGCTTGAGGACTGTGACACTGAAGTCAAGAAAATTCCATAGTTTCTTCTGGACAACAGAGTACAAGGGCCATCATACCACTAGTCTGTCCAGGCAATTTGGTTTTGTTTGTTTGTTTGTTTGTTTGCTTTGATTTTTTTTTTATTGGAGTTCAATTTGCCAACATATAGTATAACACCCAGTGCTCATCCCATCAAGTGCCCCCCTCAGTGTCCGTCACCCAGTCACCCCTACCCCCCGCCCACCTCCCTTTCCACCACCCCTTATTCTTTTCCCAGAGTTAGGAGTCTCTCATGTTCTGTCTCCCTTTCTGATATTTCCCACTCATTTTTCTCCTTTCCCCTTTATTCCTTTTCACTATTTTTTATATTCCCCAAATGACTGAGAACATATAATGTTTGTCCTTCTCTGATTGACTTACTTCACTCAGCATAATACCCTCCAGGTCCATCCACGTTGAAGCAAATGGTGGGTATTTGTCGTTTTTAATGGCTGAGGAATATTCCATTGTATACATAGACCACGTCTTCTTTATCCATTCATCTTTCGATGGACACCGAGGCTCCTTCCACAGTTTGGCTGTTGTGGACATTGCTGCTATCAACATCGAGCTGCAGGTGTCCCGGCATTTCATTGCACCTGTATCTTTGGGGTAAATCCCCAACAGTGCAATTGCTAGGTCGTAGGGCAGGTCTATTTTTAACTCTTTGAGGAACCTCCACACAGTTTTCCAGAGTGGCTGCACCAGTTCACATTCCCACCAACAGTGCAAGAGATTCCCCTTTCTCCACATCCTCTCCAACATTTGTGGTTTCCTGCCTTGTTAATTTTCCCCATTCTCACTGGTGTGAGGTGGGATCTCATTGTGGTTTTGATTTGTATTTCCCTGATGGCAAGCGATGCGGAGCATTTCCTCATGTGCTTGTTGGCCATGTCTATGTCTTCCTCTGTGAGATTTCTCTTCATGTCTTTTGCCCATTTCATGATTGGATTGTTTGTTTCTTTGGTGTTGAGTTTAATAAGTTCTTTATAGATCTTGGAAACTAGCCCTTTATCTGATACGTCATTTGCAAATATCTTCTCCCATTCTGTAGGTTGTCTTTTAGTTTTGTTGACTGTTACTTCATCCAGGCAATTTGTTATGGACTTTTCAAAAGCATTAGAGAGTTGACTTCTCCTTCATTCTAGAATCACTTTCTTCTCCTGGTCTGCAGCCCACAATGCCTGGGTTTTCTTCTTTATTCGCTAGCTGCTCCTTATGAGTCTCCTTCCCAGTCCCACCACTCTGCTAGGTCTTCCCCAGATGGTGGTATGCCTCTGGCATCTGCCTGAGACTCCCACGGTTCTTCTAGACTCTTGCTCCTCAGGGAGTGTCACCTGGTCCCATGAGGGTAAATACCATCCATACACTGTGCCTCTACTCCTGTCTGTTGCCAGGAACTATTCATCCTTCTCTCCCCTGAGTACATCCCTAGGGACAGCCAAAATGCATCTCACGGTACCCAAATCACCACACATGATTCCTCTCAGTGTGTTCCAGCTTGCTTTTCCTCATGTTCTGTTCATATCACCATCCACTCAGGAAAAACACAGGCAAGATCATTTTTCATATCTTCACTGGTTTGCCATTGTACTTAAAAACTGGAGTCCTCAGCCTTGCTCACACATATCATGAGCTCTTGCTCCCATTTCTTGGACCATGGGTAGTATCATTCCTCTGCCCCTCAACACTATGATCCAGCAACACTAAACTTCTTTATGTTCCTTTAGCCTTCCAAGATAAATCCTTCTTCTGGACCTTTGGATTTCCTGGTCTCCCTCTCCATAAAGTTTTTTCCTCTCACCTCTGCCCTGATGCCCCATTGTTCACATGTTAGCTCAAACATCACTCCCTAAAAGTTGGCTTGTGCTGCCCACCTTCCATACAGGAGCCATGACGACCCTGTCTACTGGATAACTGCATTCACGTTCTTGACAGCACACCGATCATTTTCCAACCCTTTCCTTAACTATTAATTGATTGAATGTTTGTCTCCACTATAACCAAATTTCTAAGAGAAAAAAGTCCTTTTCTTTGATCACCATTTTACTTCCCCCACTTAGAAGTCTGATGGTCACACAGAGCATCCTAGTTAAATATGTGTTGAAAGAACTAATGAATCCACGAGTTCGGAAAGGCACACTGACTTTACCTTCAGAAACTTTCTAAGCAGAGGGCAACAATTTCAAGGCTAAACTTCCTTACTGGTTTTAAAACCGGCCATGGGTTCAAGATGAGTGAAGTTCAAGCAAATCACTGTGCATTTCTTTTTCTTTTTTATTTTTTTAATTATTTAATTATTTATTCATGAGAGACACAGAGAGAGAGGCAAAGACATAGGCAGAGGGGCAAGCAGGCTCCTCACAGGGAGCCTGATGTGGGACTTGATCCCCAGACTGGGATCACGCTCTGAGCCAAAGGCAGATGCTCAAACGTTGAGCGACCCAGGGGTCCCCACTGTGCATTTCTAAAATGCAATCTGCACATCCTTATAATGGGAACAATAATGCCTGTGCTTCCTGTTGCATAAGATTGTTGTGAGATACAAAGAGATGTGGAAGCTCTCTGTAATTCTAGGGCAAAGTCAGTCAGTAGGAGTAGTTGGGCCTGGAGTCTTTGATCTTCATCAGGAACTGGAAAGCTCATTCTTATCATTGATGGATGTGTTGACCCATTAAATGGATGAGGCATAAGCAGGGTAGTGGGAGTCAACACTTGCCCTGAAGAGTTCTGCATCCAACAGAAATCCAGAGAATGACTCCTCCACCAGGTAAGAAACCCAGAGAAAACTCCTTCATCACCATCGCACTCATTGACTCTGCACAGCAGCCTGTACTGAAGGTCTTCAGACTGACTGCCCCAGGGATGAAAATCAAGTCACTTTTTGCTTCCATAGTATCCACGGCACATGTACTATCACATTGGAGAAACAGCCACAAAACAATTCTAAGGGGGAAAAGTAAAGCTCATAATACCTGGCAAACAAACTATGTATTTCATATTTTACATACATATATATGTATACCTAATTTCATACACACACACACACACATATATAATCTTTTTTTCAACACCAAGTTAACTGAAAGTCAGTCAAATGAAATAACAGCTTCTGTATTATACCTGAAAATGGCCATCAACAGGGCCAGCTCCATCATAAAACGTGTGGTTTATATTATGGACAGAGACTGGATGGCTCTAAAAAATTAATTATCATTTCTCTTTGCAGCAGAGGAGGCCAGTGAACACTGTTTAGAATAAATGAAGCCCCCTAGCCTCTTCCTTCCACCACTTTACTTGTCAGGCATCCCTAGTGATTCAGAAACCAGGCACAAGAATGGTCAGCCTTGTGTCCTCGTGCTGGGCATGACTTCCAGACATTTCCCAGAGGCAACATCAAGGAGCATGAATGGGATGTGTCAACAAGGTTCATGAATAGTTACATCCAAGAGCAAGCAGAGAGGGTTGCCCCCTGACAGCTCTGCACCCAGCCGCCAAGGTCCCCAGGAGGCTTAGAGAAGGGCAGCCAAAGGTCAGGGTGGTCATGGTTGAGATCACTGAGCCTGAAGGCACCCAGAGCAAAAACCAGAGGTTTGCATCTATCAGATCCTCATACTGAACACTGAGAAATGGCTGAGGAGGAACACTGGGGAGAAGAGTTGTCAGATGTCACGATGAAAAAATAAAATAGATATATTCATGCTGATTTGGAAAGAATCTCCAGAGAAGTTACAAGTCTAACCCTCTTCCCTTCAATGGGGTTCTCAAATGCTAGTCTGAGGCATAATTCTACAGATTCATTTGTGTTCTTAAATTAGAAGGCTCAGTGAAGCAAAATTCTCCTGTGCAATATAAATCCTGACTATTGGATTAAAAATGTATTGATCAAACCTACTCAGTCTTGAGGACGGTATTTGGTTACCTAATGAAGACAGAGAGCCATGCAGACAGGCTGCTGATCAAGAAGGGGAAACAGCAGGTCTGGTTGTCAGTCTGTCTTTTCTACTTGCAGATTCAAAGGCAAAGTCACAGGTACCTCTCTCCTTCATCAAGACAGTGCAAGTCCTGCTCCAGCCACCTTTGGGTGCTGGGGGTAGGGAGAGCTGGGCTGAATCCTGGCTATGTGATTCTGGAGAATCTTTGTCTTTCTCTCACCCTCATTATTCCTCATTTGCCTCATGGACATAATAAAAATCAATAGCATCGAAGGGCCGTGGCAAGTACTAAGGAGAATTTATAAATAGCATTGAATATAGAGCATGTACACAGTAAGCCTGCCAAATTGTTAACTATTTAATGATTTGAATTATTTTTTAAGAATCCTTTCTCGTCGCATCTTAATTCTCCAGGTATCTGTGTATAGCCTGGAAACCTAGCTACAATGAAAGGG